>NC_091434.1:119703309-120003309 GCF_964237555.1 Oryctolagus cuniculus
GGAGACCTGGAAGAAGCTTCTAGCTCCTGGCTCAGATCAGCCCAGCTCCAGCCATGCGGCCAGTTGGAGAGTGAACCAGCCAATGGAAGACCTTTCTCTGTCTCTGTCTCTGTCTCTGTCTCTCTCTCTCTCTGCCTCGCCTTCTCTCTCTGTGTAACTCTGACATTCAAGCAAATAAATGAATCTTTAAAAAAGAAGGGGAAGAGTATGGGGTTTATGATGCCTCCCTGAAAGTAGTATCGGTTCTAGCCACCAGGAGTTAGCTCTGACCTTTTTCCTAGGAGGAGTGGTCGAATAATCCAAAATACACCAAATGGGACATTTGCTAATTTAAATCACCGTGATGGTGACATCAGCCTCTCTGATGATACTCAATTAGAGAAGGTTATTAAGAACTGTGGACAGATTCACAAAGCCATTAGTCCAATAGATCTCTGACTCACTAGTTCTGTTGCCAAAACTGAGCCCATGTTACCAGGAGGCTGCAATCCGGATACATCTCATCTGGGAAAGCAAGTGTTGAAAATATGCATTTCTATTGTTTGAAAAAGGAAAATATACATGTGAAATGAAATGGAAAGGAACCACAATCTCAAAAGTCCAAACATGAAAAAAGACCCCAGATGGAAGGAAAAAGGCTGCATAATTTGACTTCATAAATACTAAAAGCTTTGGTACTGTGAAAAACGTCATAAAAATGATTTCATGACAACCTAGGAGAAAGTATTGGCAATGTATGTGATGAACAAGAAATCAATATTCATGGCATATGGGGAGTGCATATATATCAATGAAAGGAAAAATAATGCAAGTACTGATAGTGGTGATGAACAGACAACTCACATACATAAAAAACACAAGCACTTGAAAAGATAAGACACTTTTATCAAAAATTAGAGAAAAAAGCTTAAGTCACAATGTGATTACTATTTTCTGACCAGATAGGCAAACTTTTAAAAGAATACTCAAATATCAATTCAGTACTGGCAGAAATATTGGAGCTACCAACTATTATTGGCAGAAGCATTAATTTGTATAAGCAAATTTGTCTGAAAGTAAATTCATAAAAATATCTTGAAGATAATTTGTTAAACTTATCAAAATGTAAACTTTGCATGATTTTGCCATTCAGAAGTTCTTCCTATTGTGGTGAGGAGCTTTACAGATAGATTTATGCAAATATGTATGGATGGTAATGATGACAACTCCAAGGACAGCTTTGAAACCTCAGCAAAAGAAAAAAAATGTGTTGAAAAAACAAACAACCTGATTAAAATACGGGCAAAAAGCCTGGACAGACATTTCTTAGAAGAAGACAAATTGAGGAAGTCTATTGAACAATAGAGACCACAGTTAAAAGCAATATGTTGTGTGCTTGAAAATTGATTTAAGTGTTCTTACCACAAAAAATCTTAGGTAGGTAGGAGGATGAATATGTTATCATTATTTATGGTACACTGCATCCTGTATTTTTATTATGTATTAATATATGTTTATATATCACTTATCAATTATAATGATTTATTCAGAGTGGGCATTG
Organism: Oryctolagus cuniculus; assembly: GCF_964237555.1. Lineage (NCBI taxonomy): Eukaryota > Metazoa > Chordata > Mammalia > Lagomorpha > Leporidae > Oryctolagus > Oryctolagus cuniculus. The sequence continues at coordinate 119,704,850 of NC_091434.1, forward strand.
TGCTGCAATGGGTTAAACCACTGCTTGTGATGCCCATATCCCAAATCAGAGTGCCAGCTTGAGTTCAGAAGCTCGACGTCTGGTCCAGTTTCCTGCTAATGCACACTGGGAGGCTGAAGATGATGACTCAAGTACTTGGGTCCCTGCCACCCACATGGAGTTCTTGGATTCTAGCTCAGCCTGGCCCAACCCTGGCTATTTTAAGCATTTGTTTCATGAACCAGTGGATGGGATATTCTCTCTCTCTTTCTCTCTCTGCCTTTCAAGATGAAAATAATTAGATGACAATAAATATATAAACTTAAATATTGAATTTGAGAAGGAAATGTGTAATTAATACTTGGCAACAGGGGGCAGCATTGCGATGTAGCAGATTTAGCTGTCACCTGCGACATCCCATAAGAATGCTGATTGAAGCCCCAGCTGCTCCACTTCTGATCCTTCTCCCTGGTAATACGCCAGGAAAGCAGCAGAGCATGACCCAAGTGTTTGGGCCTCTGCCACCCACGTGGGAGACCTGGATGGAGCTCCAGGTTCTTAGCTTTGTTCTGGCACAGCTCCAGCCATGGGGGCCAGTTGGTGAGTGAACCAGCAGATCTCTCTGTGTGTCTCTGCCTCAGTCTTCACAAGTCTGCTTTCCAAGTAAATAAATAATTCCTTAAAAAGTTGCAACAATTCCTGACACTTTGTAAATATTCAATAACATTAGCAATCCTTATTTTTGCCACGAGATTCATTGCAGTGTGGATTATAATAATCAATAGAATTTAAAACTACTGAACTGTTCTTCAGGGGAGAATGGTTAAATGAAGTATCCTGTATCTGTATTGGCAGACAGTGGGTGGTCAGTAGGCATTTGCTGTAAGTGTGCTTGAATTCTTGTTAGCTGCAGTGGATTTGTTCCATAGCACACTTTTCCATAAATGTTAGGTGGAACTTGTACATCTGTTCCTCTCGGCGTCAGAGCCCCAGTGCCTACCTACCTGCTCCTCCACACAGCAGGCTGCCTTTCTGATTCCTGGAAGCTGCAGGACAGCCATAGGGGGGGAGCTGGCAGGGTGCTGTCTTTTGGGTGTAAGGACTCCTCTGACCACAGGGTGTTCCCGGGTACCTGTGCCACAACCCTGACTCTGCAATCTAACACACACGCCACACCTTTCTGCTGCCTGGAGCAAATGCTGCTGTCCTCTGCTCCCCTGCAGAGGGCTGCAGCTATCCAGCTCGAAACTTGGATGGTTGCCTGAGTTTCTCTGCTGATCACTGCCTCTGACTCTGAGCCACAGGCTCTGCCATTTCTGTAGCAGTTGCATTGCAGGGTGTGAACTTATGTGCATGTTGTTCTCTACAGAGAGCCTGGTTTGTTTCCTATTTTTACTATTTCTTGTTCACCAGGAGCATGTTTTTCATTTTCTAGAACTATCTGCTTCACTGAGTTCAAGTATCCTGAGAGAGGAAGGCAGGATTCCTTAAGGATGGCTGAACACACTCTAGGGAACAAAGATCAGATCTTAAAGCAATTTCACAAATCTATTTTTCTATCTCTGACAACAGATGTAGTTATCAAGATGGGATCCCAGAACCTTTGGAGGTTTCCAAAATTCTTTCAATGGATCCAAGTGTTCAGAATCATTGTGTTAAATGATACCAAAGAGTGATCTTTTAAAAATATTTTCTGTGGTTCTATTACAACTATACTGTAGGATTTTCTACAAGTAATACAATATGTGATGTCACAGTAGGATGCATACAGATAGAACAGCTCAGATTTATCTATCTTCTACTAGACCAGACATTAAATAAATTCGCCAAAAAAAGTGAGACAATGCCAGTTATCTCATTTTTACTCCATTTTAAGAAAATAAAGTTAAATATTTATTAAGCTTATAATTTGTATTGCTTTAAAATGTATTCATTTTGGTATTTAAATAAGTAAGAAATGAATACAAGAACACATCCAATTTAATTTGCTAATATAAAAATCATCAAAGGACAAGGTCTTGCAAAGGACAAGGTCTTGCATATGCTCAGTAATTTTGAGAATATAAAGAAAATCTGACCAAAATGTTTCAGGACCTCTGTTCTATAGTCCTCCCTCATGAGTGAGCTGGAAGGGAGTGCGTATGTATCATAGCAGTTATGATGCTCATGTCCCACACCAGATTACCTGCGTTCTATTCCCAGCTCCTGATTCTGGCTTCCTGCTGTTGCAGGTGCTGGGGGGCACTGCCATGGCTCACCCAGCTGGGTTCCTGACATCCAGATGCAAGACTTGGGTTGCATTTTTGGATCCCTGCTTTGCATCTGGCCCAGCCCTAGCCATTATGGCCATTTGGGAAGCAAACAAGTGAATGAGAACTAACTCTCTCTCTTGTCTAAAATATTTGTGTATAAAACTGTCATTTATCCTGCTCCAAGTTCAGCTTCCTGCACGTTGTTTGATTTCCTTAGCAGACTCTGTCCCCTGCTGTCCCCTCCTGCAGGCTGCCTGCCTCTGACCATACAGGCTTCCCATTGTGTCACCAGCAGGTACAAAGGAAAAACCAGGACACTGCTCTCCTTGGACCCATGCTCTTTCAAGTATTTCTGTTGTTTTCACTTGTAAATTGTTTCTTTGGTGAAACAACTGTAGTTTTACTGTTCAACCACTTATCTCTACTCGAGGATCCAGAAAATGCAGCTAGCTACATGATAGATTTTAGGAACTTTGAAACAGTCCACATCAACTATGCCTCCCCTCCAGCACAAAAATCCCCCTTCTTGATGATGCTTTTCATAAAATTATTCATTTTATATAAGTAATATCCATTTTAATTTTTTTCTGTATTAATGTTCTATTTAAATTTTTTTCCATCTACTTGAAAGGCAGAATAAGGAAGGGGGGTAGGAAGCTTCCATCCACTGGTTCACTCCACAAAAGCAACCAGCAGCAAGGGGCGGGCTAGGCTGAAGCCAGGAACTTGGAACTCCATCAGAATCTCCCACGTGGGTAGCAAGGGCCAAGCATATGACCAGCAGCTGCTACCTCCCAGGGTGCACATTAGCAGGAGGCTGGATTGGAAACAGAGGAGGGACTTGAAGCCAGACACTTTGATTTGTGATGAAGTACAGAAGTGGGCAACTGAGCTGGTACAGGACAATGCTCTCTCTCTCTTTAGTTTGGTGTACTTGTATTTGGTTTTTAAATAATTTTTTTAAAGCTGCAAAGAACTCTTAAAGATTTATTTATTTGAAAGGCATATACACAGGGAGGCAGAGGCAGAGAGCGAGAGAGAGGTCTTCTATTCACTGGTTCACTTCCCAAATGGCCACAACCTCTGGAGGTGGGCTGATCCAAAGCCAGGAGCCTGGCACTTCTTTCAGGTCTCTGATGTTGGTGCAGAGGCCTAAGGACTTGGGCCATCTTCTGCTGCTTTCCTAGGCACATTACCAGAGAGCTGGATTTGAAGTTGAGCAGCTTGGACTTGAACCAGCATCCTCAGGGGATGTTGGCACTGCAGGTGGCAGCTTTACCCACAATGCATCACTGCCAGCCCCTTAGGTAATTTTTAATTTAAAAATTCTAACAGGCACATAAAAAATGGTACACATTACTAGGATATGATAGAAATAACTTCTAATTTAAAAATTCTAACAGAGACATAAAATGGTACATATTACTGGGATATGATAGAATTGAGAATCATAACCCCTTAAATAAATTTTAATTTAAAATTTCTAACAGACACATAAAAATGGTACCTATTACTAGGATATGATAGAATTGAAGGTCAAAATGTTAAGTGAAATAAGCCAGGCACAGAAAGACAAATATTGTCTCTTAATTTTAAATTACTTGGAGGATAGAAAGATAATTCAAAAACTATGACATTCACACAACCAAAGGTAATATCGATAAAATCTTGGCCTGTGTCTTTAAAAATATACAATGATTTTGATTCTGTAAAGCAGGTAATCCATCCTCACAGAAGAGAATATATTCTTTAAAACATTTTAATTGCTTTATGTCACGTAGTTTCACTGGGGTATAACCATTTTACTGCTCTTTCCTCGCCATGGGTGGTTATGTTGTTTCTGTCTCTTTTCCTATCATGGATTACGCTGCATTAAAAGTCCTCATACCTTAACGTTTCTTCATAATTGTGCTTACTTCCTCAGCATAAGTCCCTAGAAGTTGACATTTTGTCCTACAAGGCAAAAAAAAGTGTTGTTCTTCCATTTTCAGCCAAATTGGTTCCCACGAAGGTAAACACACTCTTCCTTCCACAGCAGCATCTCACTGGATCTCCTAGCCTGATTTTATTTATTTTTAAAAATATTTTAACAGCTTTATTGAGATACAATCCACATGTTATACAATCTGATCCACTTCATGTGCACAATCCCGTGACTTTTAATATATTCTTAGAGTGGTGTAACCATCACCACAATCTATGTTTTTTACAGAAAGTTTTTATTTAATAAATATAAATTTCATAAGTAAAACTTTTAGATTATCCTAGCTTGATTTTAAAAATCCAATTTGGTTTGGAAAAGATGTATTTCTTGGTTGTCCACAATTGCATTTTTTGATTTCTGGTGTGGTTCAGCACGTTCCTGTGCAGGTTTTTTGGTCTGGTTTATGTAATTGTGACCACACTGCCTATAAAAAGCCTATTTTTCACTTCAATTAGTTTTCCATGGTGTTGAGATCTCTCGGTGAATATGCATACTAATTGCTGCGTGAGACTGCATTGAATAGATATTCCATATGTACTTCATCAATTCCAGTCACTATACGTTTAGGTCTGATTTACTACTGTTTTAACTTATCTGTCTTTATTATATGCTCAGGCCTGCCTTAAAAAGTTCCATAGACTAGAGAATGTAAAGCACACAAATGTTCAGGAGACTGGATGCCCCATGACAGGGTGTTGGCAGAGTAGTTTCCCGCCAGGCTCCGTGAGAGAAGGCTCTCTGGCTGACTCCTCCCTCTGTCTCTTCACATTATATTCTATGAGAACCTCTCTGCCCAAATTTCCCCTGCATCATATGGACACCAGTCATATTGGACTAGGACCCACCGAAGTAACCTCATGTGAACTTCATTATCTCGTGTGGAGATTCTTTCTCTAAATGGAGTCACATACTGAGATTCTGGGCAGTAGGACTTCAGTATATAAACCTGGGAGGAACCCACTTTAGCCCTTTAGATCACCCTGAAGCTAAAGCTTTGTCTGCATCAGGGATTGTTTTCTTAGATTAATTTCTCAGGAGCAGAGAAAAGCACACTAAACTTTCGGGATCTTTGTTGCATGCTGTCAAAGTGATAGCTTGCATTTTCTCAAAAAGACAAATGACCTCTCATTTGCAATTATAGATGAGATTACACATGCATATGCTTTTTATTTTGTCCCCAGGCAAGAGTGGGATTGCTAATGTAAAGGGAAGGGGCCATGGTCCCATTATGCAGGAGGAGGGAGGAGCACGAAGGGTCTGGGCAGTAGAGAGCCCAGAAGGCAGAACTGCCATCCGTGGGTAGATTCTGTGTTTTGCTCACACTGTAAGCTTGCTCCAAGCCTGCCCTGTGAGGCCGTGATTTGTCTTCACTGAGAACCCTGAAGTCATGGCATCTTCCTCAGGGCCTGGAAGTGTGGGCACAGGCAGGCCCTGGCAGGGAACAGAGCCTTCCAAGAAAGTGTCCTCTCTCAGTGGCAAAGATCACACTCCAGGGACCCTCTGCTGTCCGCTTCACCCTGGAGGGCTGGCCTCTGTGCCACACCGCACACATCCATTTTCCAGTGGGCAGATGCTAATTAAGAAGCAATTTAGAATAATTAGAAGCCAGTAATGAATAAAAGGTAATGAGACATTCGATCTGCCAGTAATTTAGCAAAAGCAATGACTTTGCTAACCGGGAAGGAGAGCATTGCTGGCACTTGGATGCAACAGGCAGCATGCTGGCTGCTGGACCATACAGAAGGGCAGTGCAAGGAGCACAGCAGAATGCGTGGGTGGAGGAGGGGCAGGTGCAATGGCCCTGCTGGGGATGAGAGATGTCTGGGAACCTCAGGCTGCAGGGGCAGAGAAATGACACCCACAGATGCTCATGGCTCTAAGTCACCAGCCCTGATTAAGTGGCAGCATGGCACCTATGGCTTTAAATAGATGATCCCATCTGACCTTATTGTAACCTATAGGTACTGATGTCCTCTGTGTAAAATAATAAAAGAAAAAGGGGTTTGCATTGTGGTGCAGCTGGTTATGCCTCCACTTGCAATGCCAGCATTCCACATGGGCACCAGTTGGAGACCTGGCTGCTCCACTGCTGATCCAGCTCCTTGCTAACGCACCTGGGAAAGCAGCAGAAGATGGCCCAAATGTTTGGGCCCCTGCACTCTAGTGGGAGACCCGGAAGAAGCTCCTGGCTCCTGGCTTTGGCCTGACCCATTCCCGGTCATTGCAATCATTTGGGGAGCTAACCAGCAAATGGAAGAATTCTCTCTCTCTCTCTCTCTTTGTGTGTGTGTGTGTGTGTGTGTGTCCCTCTCTCTTTCTCTGTAAATCTGCCCTTCAAGGAAATAAAAAATAAATCTTTTTTTTTTAAAAAGTGGCTGATGGAGGGCACCCAGAGAGTGAAGGAAAGATCTATTATAAATAATCCAACCCTATCTGACTGCAAAACCTGAGGCTTCCTGCTTCCATCACCATCTTGGAAATCCTAAGACAATGAGTCAACTGCTAAAGGCAAATTCTTCACTGCTCTGTTCCCTCCCTAATTAATGGTGAGTTAACTGGGATGGGCAGTTCTCTCTTACTATTCACACGGTTGTTCTGTTAAGCCAGCCAGGATGCTCCTAGTGGAACTTTCCTCATTTTTTTGAAGGAAAAGCAGAAAATAAAGAAAAGAAAAGCCTCATTTGAGCTGAGCCCTCTGGGACAGGTCATCCTCAGCCCACCAGGATGAAATTCCTTTGGTTAAAAAATGTTGGAGACTAGGGGCTGGTGTTATGGCACACTGGGTTAATCTGCTGCCATAATGAGGGCTGGTTTAAGTCCCAGCTGCTCCACTTCTGATCCAGCTCCCTCTTACTGTGCCTGGGAAGGCAGCAGAAGATGGTCCAAGTGTTGGGACTCCTGCCATCCACGTGGGAGACACAGATGGAGTTTCAGGCTCCGGCTTCAGCCTGGCTCAGCCTTAGCTGTTGCGAACATCTGGGGTGGGAATCAGTGGATACAAGGTCTCTCTGTCTCTATCTTCCTCTCATTATGCCTCTCAAATGAATAAATAAATATTTTTTTAAAAAATGATACTGACTAGACTTCTCATCAGTTCCAACAAGCAAAGAGCTTGGAAGTCATTACTTTAGCCCCTACAACAGAAAAGCTGTACGAACTGGAAATCAACAACTTTTCTTGGCCCCATTAGAGACCTACATTCAGAGGGATAAACCCCCGTCCTGAAATCTGTAGGCTCAGGAAAATCTAGAGGCACCTAGGAGCTTGGATTCGCTTACCTGGACCAGAAGACATTGAAGCTTTTGATTGACAAAGCTTGACGAATTGCTGGAGGTCAAGTACAGATGAACATGATAATGAAAAGTTGGGGAGTCCTCACCCCACTGTCATAGGTAGGAGGACGTCTTCCCAAGCTTTCCCTGGGGATCCCCAACCATGATCCCATGGTGAGGTTCCCAGAAAAGGCTCCTCATAGCCCTGGCAGCAGCAAGGGGGGAAAGGTCCCCGCATGATCCTCCCAGGCCCTGCTCCCTAAAGGAATCCCCCTCTCTAAAGGAAAGTATTGCTCTGAAGGACATGGGGAAAGCCTCTCTCCAGGGGATGAGATGATGCTGCCCTACTCCTGTTACGTCCAGCTCTTCTGTCTTCCCTAGGGAGGAATAGGCACTTAAAAATATAATCAGCAGGAGAAAAGAGTTCAAGAGCACGGGGTAGAAATGGAGCAACCCAGATTCGTAAGGCCACATCCATGAGAAACAGGCCCACTCAGACAGTGACTTAATCTGGTGATGTTAACATGCACCCCTCATGCCACATCTTGACCACCACAAAAATAACTTTCCAATACAGTCCAACCATGATTGAGTGTGGATGCATTCTGAGAAATGTGTTGTTAGCTGGTTTTGTCATTGTTTAAGCACCATTGAGTTTATTTACACAAATTAAGATGACAATGTAATATTATAAAGCCAGTCATATATTTGGTCTGTTGTTGATGGAAATATTGCTATGCCACTTATGGATATAAAATAACAGTACATTATGACTAAAAGAACTACACAGAAAACTCTCCCTGAGAAATAGTGCAAAGGAAAACTCTTGAGCCAAGAAGAGTGACAAAACAAAAGGAATTTATAGACTCTGGATCTACAACAAACATTAAATGTTGCCCAACTCCAACAAGATTAGCATATATCCTCCAAAGAATAGAAGAGTGTGCGTTACCTTGGTCCCTACTGCCTGATTCTTTGTGACCAGATTTCAATAAAAAATTTCAGCATGATAGAAGGTAAGAAAAAATGCAATCTGAACAGACACAGCTATTATTAGAAGCAGACTCATGTTGGAACGTTAGAGAAGGAATAAAAATAACTCAATATATAAATGACTCTTAACATACATATGTTAAGGATCCTATTGAAAAAGTGAACAACATGCAAGAACAGATGGGTTATAACACAGAAATGAAGACACAATGGAAAAAGTCACATGAAAATTTTAGAAATAAAAAAGTTACATTGTAATGAAGATGATGCCTTTAAGTTCATCTAGTAGATGTGAAGAGCCAAGGAGGAATCTGTGAACCTGAAGATATGTCAGTGAAATCTTCTAAACTAAAACACAAAAAAGCACAGAACACTCTGCTTATAAGTTTAACAGTTTTAAATTCCTTATATGAGTAGAATTGTGTAGTAATTGTTCTTCTATATTGAGTTTATTGCATTTAGCATAATGTCTTCCACATTTAGCAAAATTATCTTTTACATGTTAAGTAGAAATACTTTATTAGCAACCACATACTGAGAAATTTCACTGCAAGAAAAGTTGAAAGGAACTGATGAAGTGAAGGAAAATTATTTAAGTCAGAAATTTGGCTGTATCTATAGAACAGAGAAGAGTCTCAACAAAGTTATAAAAATAGAATAAAACGGTTTCTTTCTCTTGTTGTTAATTAACCTAAAACGATGGCACTGGTGCTGCTGCAGTCCAGGGCGGCCGTCTGAAGGCCCGGTGGTGCCTCCCCAGCACTCTGCCTGGCTCAGTGGTTTGTTCAGCAAGCACAGCCATTCTCTACTAGCTTCTTCACTACTCAGTAATGCCCCGCTCACCTGGCCAGGCTAAGCCCCTCATCCTCCTGCTGCGACACCTTTCCTAGGGAGCATTGTCTTTCTGTTTGCAGACACAGTTCCCAAACCCTGTCTGTATTTGTTGTTGCATCCTGCTGGGTGGCGCAAACACCACTTTCCTATCTAGAAAAGGAGAATGTACATATTTGTCTGCTGGTCTCTCTTGTAGACTTTACACAGCAAACGTCTGGCCTCATGGGACTGTGACTCTGGGGGAACTGAGGGAGGGTGAGCTGTGCTGACAATGATAGCAGTGGTAGTCAGGTAGGGCCACCAGCACGGAAGTGCTAGATGCTAAACTGTGTTTGTGCACTCTTTGCTATATCTTTTTTTTAACAAGATTTATTTATTTGAAAGTCAGAGCTATACAAAGAGAGGGAGAGAGAGAAAGAGAGAGAGAGAGAAAGAGGGAGAGAGAGAGAAAGAGGGAGAGAGAGAGAAAGAGAGAGAGAGAGAGAGAGAGAGAGAGAGAGAGAGAGAAAGATCTTCCAACTGCTGGTTTATTCCCCAAATGGCCACAACAGCCAGGGCTAGGCCAGGCCAAAGCCAGGAACCAGGAGCTTCCTCTAGTCTCCCATACATGTGCAGGTGCCTAAGAATTTGGGCTATCTTTCACAGCTTTCCCAGGTGCATCAGCAAGGAGTTGGAACAAAAGTAGTGCAGCCAGGACTCGAACCAGTGCCCATATGGGATATCAGCCTTGCAGGCAGCAGCTTTACTCACTACGCCACATCAGCCCCTCTGCTTCATCTTTAAAGCCTACAACAGTGCCGGCTCATAAGGGTGACCAATTATGTTTTGTTCAGTGCATTAATAAATGAATGGACAGATTATCTGATGGGTTCGTACTGACAGCCCTGTTGACTTGGTTCTCAAAGCTTCCTCTTGAACACTCAGCTTCTTTCATTCACCCAGTAGCTCTAGGAGCCACCAAAATCCTTCCAGCAGACATATCCACTTGGATGCATTTGGGTCCAGTTGCCTGAAGCAACCTCCATCATCCCTGTTACCTTCAGGAAGGGAGGACCAATCCCTGCTGGCCAAGCACAGTGGGAGTCCCAGTGTTCTGGCCTCCACACTTAATTTGTGATAATTCAGTTACATGGGTGCGTCTGCACCTCAGCTGAGCTAACCTGATGGTATGAACTGTGTGTATCTCTGTAACTGAACTATCGGGGGCCAGTGTGATTCTCAGTAGATGCTCTATGCAGTGATGTGAAATGTTGACTCTGCAGCTGGCAATGAAGGTTCAGTTATTACTGTCACATTCAACTGATTAGGGAGCTATGCAATCCAGGTCCTGATTGGGTTAGGTATTTAGAGGGATATTTTGTGCCCCGTCCTATGAAGACGAGTAAGAAACTTGCTCTATTGGTGAAGACTGGGTAGACAAAATACAAGTAAAGGGAATAAAGTGATTAGTATAAGAAAGTAAACAATTGAATAACAACCTGTGTGAATATTAGAACAGAAAGCAAGGAGCAAACATTACCTATTAGATTACTATGTCAGAGCTCTGTTGAATCTTTTTTTTTTTTTTTTTGACAGGCAGAGTGGACAGTGAGAGAGAGAGAGACAGAGAAAAAGGTCTTCCATTGCTATTGGTTCACCCTCCAATGGCTGCCGCTGCCGGCGCGCTGCAGCAGGCGCACCGCACTGATCCAATGGCAGAAGCCAGGTGCTTCTCCTGGTCTTCCATGGGGTGTAGGGCCCAAGCACTTGGGCCATCCTCCACTGCACTCCCTGGCCACAGCAGAGAGCTGGCCTGGAAGAGGGGCAACCAGGACAGAATCCGGCGCTCCGACCAGGACTAGAACCCGGTGTGCCAGCACCACTAGGTGGAGGATTAGCCTAGTGAGCTGCGGCGCCGGCCATTGAATCTCTTTTTTAAAAGATTTATTTTATTTATTTGAAAGGCAGAGTTACTGAGAGAGAGACAGAGACAGAGAGAGAAAGAGAGAGAGCGAGAGAGAGAGAGAGAGAGATTCCATCTTCTTCCCAAATGGCTGCAACAATCAGGGCTGGGCCATAGTGAAGCCAGGAGCCAGGAGCTTCTTCTGGGTCTCCCATGATGCCAGGTCTCAAGCACTTGAATAATTTTCTGCTCCTTTTCCCAAGCCATTAGCCAAGAGCTGGATCAAAAGTGGAGCAGCCGGGATTTGAACCAGCATTCAGATTGGTTGCCAGCATAGCAGGAAGTGACTTTTACACACTATGCAATAGCACTGGCCCCTTGCTCTAAATCTTTTACACTTGCTGGTCTCAGTTTTTTTGAACTTTTCAGCTTTGCCTATCCCGTGGACTTTTCTTAGATTCCAGTCCTTTCTCCAACACTTTCTGTCTACTCATGACTAGCAACCAAATGAGAAGAAAGTGGGCAGGGGTATTGGACTATTGTTTCTTTGAAGGTCAACCATCAAGTCTGTTCAACTTTGTGCCATAACATTTTTACCTGGAAAGGCTGAGTCCATGAGAACAAGCAAGGCACTTGGTATTACTATTTCTTCCATCCAACTGGCAGGTAGAGATCACCCTCCCCTTGCAAACCTCTTTCTGCCATGCCTTTATCTGCTCAATGCTCAACAAGCTTCAGGAGTGCCCTGGCTGACTCTTCTGCCAGATAAGGTGTGACTACTCTGAAAAGGACATCTCCAGGTGGTTGAAGTGCAAACCTCCCACCTGCCAGTCAGTGTGTGTGTGTGTGTGTGTGTGTGATTTACTGCTAGTCCTTCTTCATTTAAAGTTGAGTGCAATATATAAATTTATAATGTCCCACTGACAGTTTAATTCTTCTTCAAGTACCAATATCCAATCTCCCAGGGTTATAGCCCTCCTCCAAGATCTTTCCCTTAAAATGTGTGCAGGTTTATGAGACAAGGGAGATTCTGAATCGTTATGGTACACAGGATGTTTGGTGTTAGCTGGTGTCTCCTGCTCTCTGGTTAACATGCATGTCTTCTTGTTCACATGGTGCTCTCACAAACTCTGATATTGCCAGCTGTACTTGGATGGGCTTGCAGATTCTTCTTTTTTTATTTGACAGGTAGAGTTACAGACAGTGAGAGAGAGAGAGAGAGAAAGAAAGGTCTTCCTTCCGTTGGTTCACTCCCCAAATGGCCACTACGGCCAGCGCTATGCCAATCCGAAGCCAGGAGCCAGGTGTTTCCTCCTGGTCTCCCATGCAGGTGCAGGGTCCAAGCACTTGGGCCATCCTCCACTGCCCTCCAGGGCCACAGCAGAGAGCTGGACTGGAAGAAGAGCAACTGGCACTAGAACCCAGCGCCCATATGGGATGCCAGCACTGCAGGTGGAGGATTAACCAAGTGAGCCACAGCACTGGCCCCCAGATTGTTCTTCTGCCAAGATAGTGCTTCTGGGGGGTGTCCCCAGATGGTACAGCCCCATCGAGTAGTTTACTAGCTGGGGCAACATCTTCTCATCATTCTCTCTATACAGCTTGCTGGTCAGTGAAACACAAATACGGTGCATTCCATGTCAGGACATGAGTTATATCTCAAAGAAAACGCTACCCTAGACCCAAGGGAGATGTGGTGACATGTGATGTGTGCCACCCTCCCAAAGGGCAGCTAAATGAGTGCTTCCTCCAGGATCTCAGAAGTAGGTGATGGAACCAAGAGTCTCTTGTCTATTCTTAGTGCTACTTTCACTTGTCAGTGCACCTCACCCTCTTCAGTCCCTAATTAGGTTTGCAAATCCCAAGAGAGGAGTGTACTGGTTATACCTCATGTGAATGGCAGCAAAGGCTGTTTCTAATTCTCAAACATTTACTTAAGATAGCATAGTAAATCCTTTGTTAACAGTCTATGATAAGTCCTAAAAGATCACATATAGGTTTTGCCAGGAGGTGACTTCTTAGGCAGAACTCAATATTGGCTTAAGAGTGGACAGAGAGAGAGAGAGAGGGAGAGAGAGAGTTGGGATCTTCCACAACATGTTTTTCATTAGAGCTACCCATTAACTTTTAGCATCTTCCCATTATATTTACTCATGAAGCAAAATGTTGGATCCACTCGCATTTGCACACTGAGTCCCAAATACCTTGAAGGTTGGCATTGTTATCTTGCATACCACTAGAGGCATTGGCAAGTCATAACAGCAGGCTTTGCTCCAGTAACACTTTTAGCCGAGCATGAGTACTTGTCCATAGGGAGTACAGCTCATTTTTTCTCTTTAAATATTACTTCTGATTTTTAAGAACTCGGAAATCTAATGTGTTAAATGGCCATCATATCTACTTCCATTTTTCAGAAACTGTGGTTCTTATAACCTGTCCTGTATCCTTATAACCATTACTCTCATGACTCATTTCTACCAACTTCCAATTTTCTGGACACAAGGCAAGATGTCTTCTTTCTAATTTAAAAAGTGTTTAAATAATTAGTGTATTTAAAAGTCAGATAGAAATAGATGTGTGTGTGTGTGTGTGTGTGTGTGTGTGTGTTTAGGGAGAGCTCTCCCACCTACTTAACTCATATTCCCCAAATAACTACAACAGTCAGGGCTGGGTCAAGGCCAGAACTAGGAGTCAGAAACTCAATCTAGGTTTCTCATATAGTGACAGGAACACAACCATTTGAGTCATCACTGTTGTCTCCCAGGGTTTGATTAGCAGGATGCTGGAATCAGAAGGCAAAACTGGGAATTGAACCCAAGCAGTCAGTTGTGAAATGAGGGCATTTTAACAATTAAACCAAATTTCTGTCCCAGAGAAAGATATTTAAACAGATTCTCAGCAATTTCATTGAACTCCATCAATGAACGCAGCTTGGCTTGGATGCCACAAGCTGACCATCAGACAGGGATAGATAGGAATGACCTTTCCAGGTGTTGGATCAAGATAGAACTAGCTCAGAGAGGAGGCCAGTTCTTGAATCTCAGCTGAGCTTTGGCGTCTCATCAAGCTGTCATTCCAATACTGCTTGTCTTGCATCTGTTCTGCCTTTCTTTTTAAATAGATCATCCAGTAACTAGGGCGTTTTTACGTGATCATTCCCAGAATACTAATGCGCATTCCATCAAAAGCTTTGTGATAATGAAACTGAAGAGAGGGTAAAATAAATAAAGGTTGTCATATAAGATAATGGTTCAGCCTGTTGATTGTATCTCATAGAACAATTACAGCATTGCCAAAGATCAAAGGCACCTGCAATTGCCATTGGTACTCATTAACAGTGATTTTTGTTTAAGTCAATTGGGTGCTAGAAACAGTGTTTTGCTACATTAGCTCAGTGAGGAAAAAAGACTGCAAAAATGATTTAATATAAGTCACAATAACAATTCATGGGGTTCCAACACTGCTTTCTCTAATTTTCTAAGGTGGAACAATGTCCAAAAATAAATGGTATGGGGGCAGGACTTCAAGAATGGTAACACAGAGAACTCCAGGAAACCTCCTCCCCAAAGTGACATCTGCTAAGCTAGTAAGTATTAGCAATGCAATAATTCAAGGCTGTGGAGACTGATCAAAGGGCTTACAATGAATCGAGAAGCACTTATTCAACAAAGTCCATGGAAACTCAGTACTAACAGTGGGAAGCTATGGCAAGTGTTCTAGGGACTGCACTGACTGCCTTCCTAGTGGATGGGTTTACAGAGTGGACTGAGCAGCCATGTCACAATTTCTGATTTCCTCAGCTTTCAGGAAGCCAAAGACCAGCAGCCACTCACAGTTCACACAGCTCATGCCTCAGGTCTATACTGAGTGTCATGGCGGTAGTCATATGGCAATGCCCTCTTCCGCTCCTCCAATTCTGTTTCCGTGTGTAAGAATCCAACTGGTGAAAAGACCATCTTCTCTTTCCCACATAGCTATGTATTACCAGGAGCTTCTTTGGTGAGATTGGCAGAAAAATGGCTTATCTCCTCTCCCATGGCTTTCTGGGGTGAAAAACTGTCCTTGATAGGTTTGACAGCTGGAAACCCACTAGATCCTATCTCCTCTGATTCTAGGATATAGAAGGTCCGTAGCTGGGCCCAGTGGAGGCACCAGTTTCCTATTCTCTGGAAGTCCAGGGAAGTCCAATCCACTGCTCCTGATCATAAGGAAACCATGAGTGGGTCTTAAAGTGGAGGACAAGCTCTCCCCCCAGAGTTGGCACCCAAGGAAGATCAAACTATAAGGATTATGCAATGTAGAGGGGAAAACAAGGAACATGAACAGATATGCAGGAAAACATTGGAGATTTAAAGCATGCAAACTTGCAGATAACAGAATTCTTGAAGAAGAGAGAATTCAAAATGAATTGCTGAGAACATGAAGATTTCAATGAAAAGCTTTAAACAACACATCCAAGGAGCTCAGCACAAAGAGATCCACATCCAGACACACTGTTGTCAAAGAGGAATCTTGGGGCCGGCGCCGCGGCTCACTAGGCTAATCCTCCGCCTAGCGGTGCCGGCACACCGGGTACTAGTCCTGATCGGGGCGCCGGATTCTGTCCTGGTTGCCCCTCTTCCAGGCCAGCTCTCTGCTGTGGCCCGGGAGTGCAGTGGAGGATGGCCCAAGTCCTTGGGCCCTGCACCTCATGGGAGACCAGGAGAAGCACCTGGCTCCTGCCTTCAGATCAGTGCGGTGCGCCGGCTGCAGCGCGCCGGCTGCAGCGGCCATTGGAGGGTGAACCAACGGCAAAAGGAAGATCTTTCTCTCTGTCTCTCTCTCTCACTGTCCACTCTGCCTGTTAAAAAAAAAAAAAGAAAGGAAAAAAAAATGAATCTTGGAAGCAGTGAGACAAAATGGCTCATAAACAAAGGAACAACTTGAGATCAGACACAATGGAGACCAGAAACCCATCTGATGGCACACTCAAAGCGTTGAAAGCAAAACTTCTCCAGCAAAGTACTTACAGCTATCAAAGTCACATTTCAAAATGAAGCCAGAATTATGACAGTCTGGTGCTGGCACTTAGCCTAGTGGTTTGGACACCCATGATACCCAGTCACAGAGCACCTGGGTTTGATTCCTGGTTCTGGCTCCTGACTCCAGCTTCCTGCAGATGCAGATTCTGGGAGACAGCGGTAATGGCGTGAGTAATTGGTTTCCTTCCAGCCATTGTGACAGATTATGTTTCTGGTTCCCAGCTTTGACCCCGTCTATTGGGAGTATTTGGGGAGTGAACCAGCAGATGGGAGCTCTCACTTTCCGTCTCTCAGTCTATCTGTCCCTCTCACTTTCCTCTCTTTTTAGTAAATAAGATTGTTTAAAAGAAGAAAAGTCTTTTAAAAAACATACATGGGCCAGCGCCGCGGCTCACTAGGCTAATCCTCCGCCTGCGGCGCCGGCACACCGGGTTCTAGTCCCGGGTGGGGCGCCAGATTCTGTCCCGGTTGCTCCTCTTCCAGTCCAGCTCTCTGCTGTAGCCCGGGAAGACAGTGGAGGATGGCCAAGTGCTTGGGCCCTGCACCCGCATGGGAGACCAGGAGGAGGCACCTGGCTCCTGGCTTCGGATCAGTGCAGCGTGCCGGCCGTAGCTGCCATTTGGGGGGTGAACCAAAGGAAAAAGGAAGACCTTTCTCTCTGTCTCTTTCTCCTTCTGTCTAACTCTGCCAAAAAAAAAAAAAAAAAAAACATAGATGCTCCCATGTGGTGGAATGAGAATGCTGTGCCAAGATGGCGCTGATGGCGCTGGTGAGCTATCGTCAGTTACTCAGGAATGGCAGCGGAACCCACCTGGCAAAGGAGCCTGCCTAGCAGCAGACACTGAACCCACCTGGCAAAGGAGCCTGCCTAGCAGCAGACAGTGATTGGTTATGGCATAAACCACCCCTTGACCGGATTGGCTGCCTTGGCTACATAAGCTGCTGCACCAACTGAAATAAACAAATCAGCGAGCTGCTCGCCTCTAGCCTGCTTTCACCCGACTCCCGGTATCTGCGTCGTGACTCCGGGTCTCTTGCCCCCATTGCGCTTCTCCTCTCAGAACGAATCCACAGCAACACTCCCAGATGTTATAGACTCAATGTCTGCCTTCCCCCAATTTTATATGTTGAAGCCCTAATGCTAGATGTATTTGGACATAGGGCCTTCACAGAAGGAATTAAGGATAAAGGGGGTTCTAATCCAATAGGATTAGTTTTTGTCTTTATAAGAAAAAAAGAGAAGGCTCACTCCCTCTCTCTCCTAGCAGCTCTTTATATGTGTGAATGAGTGTGTGTGTGTGTGTGTGTGTGTGTGTGTGTAGCATCTGAGGACACAGCAACAAGACAGCCACCTGCAAACCAGGAAGAGAGCTTGTGATGAAACTGATGCCACAACTGGTAAAGCCACTATGGAAGACAGTTTGGAGAGTCCTCAGAAACCTGAATATAGCACTACCACAGGACCCAGCCATCCCACTCCTTGGAATTTACCCAAATAGAATTAAAGGGGAGAAAAAAAGAGCCATGTGCACCTCAATATTTGCTGCAGCTCAATTCACAATAGCTAAGACATGGAAGCAACCTAAATGTCCATCAACGGATGACTGGATAAAGAAACTATGGGATATGTACTCTATGGAACACTATACAGCAGTAAAAAACAATGAAATCCGGGCATTTACAACAAAATGGAGGAAGCTGGAAAACATCATGCTGAGTGAAATAAGCCAGTCCAAAAGGGACAAATATCACATGTTCTCCCTGATCAATGGCAACTAAACGAGCACCTAAAATGATACCCATTGAAGTGAAATGGACACTATGAGAGACAATGACATGATCAGCCCTTGTCTAGACTGTTGAGGAACAACTTACTATGTTATTCCTTTTAGTATTTTTTTGTTGTTGTTGTTGTTGTTGTTGCTCTGTTTGTTCTACATAAGACCACTGGTTGAACTCTGCAATCAATGCACAATCATTCTTAGGTGTTTAAAATTAATAGAAAAGTGATCTCTGTTAAACATAGGAGTGGGAATAAGAAAGGAAGGAGAAATATAGGTTGGCACATGCTCACTCGGACTTACCTCCAATGGTGGAACTAGAAATGTGCCAGGGGATTTCAACTCAGTCTTACCAAGGAGGCAGGTACCAATGCCAGTGCACTTGGTAAAGTGATAAGTATAAATACACAACCGATTAAAAAGATAGGGTACGTGTCAAAGAGATTTCACAAATAAGACCAGTGTAAGCAAATAACGAAGGATAGAAATAAAAGGGAGAGAATGATCCTGCAGGGGAAACAGGACACACAGCAGACTCATAGAGTGGCAAATGCCCAAAACAGCACTCCTGCCTCAGAATCAACCCTTGGCACATTCGGATCTGACTAAAAGGTCCATGAGAGTCTCACAGGCATGGAAAGCCATGACACGGTGGCAAAAAACAATCTAAATGAAAGATCCTGGTGGACAAGACCCCAGCAGAAGGAACAGGCCATCAAGGAGAGAGATGCCTTTCTCTGAAGGGAGGAGGGAACCTCCACTGTGATACGGCCTTGAGTAAACAAGTTCAGAGTTGGTGAACTCAAGGGGCTTCCATAGCCTAGACAGCTCATAGCAAGAGTCTCGGGTGATTGCTGACATCATAAATAAGAGTGCCCATTGTTAAATCAACAACGGGAGTCACTGGGTACATGCTCACCACGTAGGATCTCTGTCCTTAATGTGTTTAACTATGAAACTTAAAAACAGCACTACTAGTTGAACAATACCCTATACCTGTGTGGTTGTGTGAGTGCAGCCTGTTGAAATCCTTGCTTAGTATATACTAAGTTCATCTTCAGTATATGAAGGTAATTGAAAATGAAACTTGATGAAGGGCGGGATGGGAGAGGGAGTGGGAGAGGGGAGGGCCGCAGGAGGGAGGGAGGTTGGAGGGGGGAAGCCACAACAATACAAAAGTTGCATTTTTATGAAGGTAATTGAAAATGAAACTTGATGAAGGGCGGGATGGGTGAGGGAGTGGGAGAGGGGAGGGACACGGGAGGGAGGGAGATTGTGGGGGGGGGAGCCACAACAATACAAAAGTTGCACTTTGTAAATTCACATTTATTAAATAAAAAAATAACTATATAACAAACAAACAAAAAAGAAAGAAAAAGAAAAGAAGAAAAAAAAGAACTTAATACTTTACCCTTATAGTAATTTTTTATGTTCTATTTAAAACTATTGGTTGAATTCAGTAATTAATACACAATTACTCTTAGGTGTTTAATTAATGCTATAACTAGTACTCAAATAGTATTTTACACTTTGTGTTTCTGTGTGGGTGCAAACTGTGGAAATCTTTACATAATATATGCTAAATTGATCTGTATATAAAGATAATTGAAAATGAATCTGGATGTGAATGGGAGGGGAGAGGGAGTGGGAGAGGGGAGCGTTGTGGGTGGGAGGGAAGTTATGGGGGGGGAAGCTATTGTAATCCATAAGCTGTACTTTGGAAATTTATGTTCATTAAATAAAAAATAAAAAAATTTAAAAAAAAGAAACTGATGCCATTAGATTTTTTTTTTTTTTTGACAGGCAGAGTGGACAGTGAGAGAGAGAGAGAGAGACAGAGAGAAAGGTCTTCCTTTTGCCATTGGTTCACCCTCCAATGGCCGCCTCCGATAGCAGGAGCCAGGTACTTATCCTAGTCTCCCATGGGGTGCAGGGTCCAAGCACCTGGGCCATCCTCCACTGCACTCCCTGGCCACAGCAGAGAGCTGGCCTGGAAGAGGGGCAACCAGGACAGAATCCGGCGCCCCGACCGGGACTAGAACCCGGTGTGCCAGTGCCGCAAGGCGGAGGATTAGCCTAGTGAGCCGCAGCGCCGGCCGCCACTAGATCTTGATCTTGATCTTATACTTCTAGCTTTCAGAATTGTGAGAAAGTCAGTTCCTATTGTTTAAGCTCAATGATCTGTGGTATTTTGTTATGGCAGCTCAAGATGAAATAACAAAGCAGATAAACAAAATATCAGAGAGTTTCTTGCTAGCAGACTTGCTTTATAGGAAATACAGAGGGTGTTCTTCAGGCTGAAAGCAAGTGACGCAAGAGAGTGATCCAAACCCACACAAAGAAAACCAAAAAGGACTATTAAAGTTAATTATACAGAAAACTGTAAAAGACATTCTCAAAAGCTGTCTGACAGAGTAGCATGTGTATAATTTTTTTTGCATGCTTAAATCATACAGAAATGCAGTGTATTAGTCAATACCAACACAAAGGAAATGGATGGAACCAAAGTTGTATTTCAGAAAGGAAGGCATCAGATGGGAATGCATTAGCCCCATTGGGGCTTCATTAGAACACATCAAACATTCTCTCTCTCTCTCTCTTAACTTCCTTTAAAAGTCATACAATTAGGGCTGCTGCTGTGGAACAGCAGGTTATGCTGCTGCCTATAACACCAGATCGCAGAGTAACAACTTGAGTCCTGGTTGCTCTACTTCTGATCCAGCTCCCTGCTAATGCACCTGGAAAAGTAACAGAAGATGGGCCAAGTGCTTGAACCCACATGGGAGACCATATGAAATTTCTGGCTCCTGGTTTCAGTCTGGCCCAGCCTTGATTATCCCAGCCATTGGGGAATGAATCAAAGGATGGAAAATCTCTCTCCCTCACCTCCCCATCTTTCTCTCCCTCTGTAACTCAGCCTTTCAAATAAATAAAAATAAATCTTTATAAAAGGATACAAAGAAGGAGCCATCAAAGAAGGAGGTACCTTTCTCTGAAGGGAAGGGAGAACTTCCACTTTGACTATGGCCTTGTCTAAATAAGGTCAGAGTTTGTGAACTCAGGAGGCTTCCATAGCCATGGCAGTTCATGACAAGAGCCTCGGGTGATTACTGACGTCATAAATAAGAGTGTCAATTGTTAACAGCAGGAGACACTGTGTACTTACGCCCATGTAGGATCTCTGTTCTTAAAATGTTGTACTATGAGAATTAATGGTAAAACTAGTCTCCAAACAGTACTTCATACTTTGTGTCTGTGGGAGTGCAAACTGTTGAAATCTTTACTCAGTACCCAGTTGATCTTCTGTATATAAAGATAATTAAAAATGAATCTTAATGAGAAATGGATGGGAGAAGGAGTAGGAGGTGGGATGGCTTGGGGGTGGGAGGGCAGGTATGGGGGAAGAACCCCTATAATCCAAAAACTGTATTACAAAATTCATACTTATTAAATAAAAGCTTTCTAAAAAAGATACAATTAAATACAAAAATAATAATTATACTATTTACTAAGGAGCTTGTGATATTGTAACATGTTTCATGAAATATATAAATCAAGAATAGAACAAAATGGGAGAGGTGAATAGAAGTAGAGAGAAAACAAAATTTATATCAATTAATTTAAATTAAAGTAAATGAGAGGTGCATTTTGATAAGATGTACTGTAAAAAAATCACAAGGAAATTAAAGGGTACTTTGAAGTGAATAAAAATTGAAACACAGCTTACCAAAACGTGTGAGATACAGCTAAAGCAATGCTTTACTGACAAGTTATACTTATAAATGCCTACATTGAAAAGGAAGAAATATTAAAAATCATTTAGCTAACATTTCACCTTAAGTAACTAGGAAAGAAAAACAAACCAATCTTAGATAAAGCAGACAAATAGAAAATAATAAAAGCTGAGATGGAAATAAATGAGGTAGAAAGTTAGAAATAAGAGAAAAAAATCACTGAAATGGAAAGTTAATTCATTAAAGTTCAATGATATTGGGTCCAGCAGATGTTAAGCTGCTGCCTGTGATGCCAGCATTCTATATGAGTGCTGGTTTGAGCACCACTTCCAGTCCAGATCCTTGCTAATGTGCTTGGGAAGGCAGCAGAAAATTATTCAAGTACTTGAGCCTCTGCCACCCAGGTGGGAGATCCAGATGGAATACCTGGCTCTTGTTCAACTTGGCCCCACCCTGGCTGTTGTGGCTACCTGGAGAGAGAGCCAACAATTGGAAGTGTTTCTTTCTCTGTCTCTGTCTCTGTCTCTCTCCCCTGCCTCTCTCTTTCTGTAATTTCCACTCAAATAAATAAATGAATCTTAAAAAAAAAAAAAAAAAAAAAACAACAACAACAACAACATTGACAAACCCTTGGCTAGATTGATCGGCAAAGGAAGAGGACTCCAATTACTGAAATCAGGAATGAAAGAGGGGTTACTACTACCAAACTTACACAACCAAAAAAGGATTATAAGAAAACATAATCATTCTATGCCAATAATTTAAATAAGTTGATGTTCAGGAAAAAACTTGAGCACAGAAACCCTTACAAGAAATAGAAAATGGATTCATGAGACGTTAAGACGCTGAAAACAACAAAGAAAAACTCAGGCCCAGATGATGTCATTTATAAAGTCTACCCAGTATTTAAAGAAGTAATACCAATATTCACAAAATATTCCCAAACATAGAAGAGTAAAGGATACTTCTCAACTTACTGAGTCCATTATTTTCTTGATATGAAAATTTATTGAAGGAACAAAAGTACAAGAAAAGAAACTATACGCACTTGTTCTGGACAACAAATCAGTCTCATTTTTCCCCTCTGATCAACTATTCACACAGCTATGTCCTTGAAATGGTGTCCTCGGCAGCCAAAGGAGAGCCCCAACAGGGATTAAGAGAAGGATGAGCTGATCTGGAGCTCTGGACAGAAGATACTGCATCACTACAAGGTGTCCTATGCTCTCCTATACAACAGAGGAAAGATAACCAGATCAGTATTTTGTGACTCCAAATCTATCAGTCAGGTGGGCAAACTTCTCCTTTAAATGTAGCTTGAGTTCCTCTGACAACATCAGATGACAGTGGCAGCACAGTCAAGGAGACAAATGAGTAGCCCTGCAGAAATTAGTAGTCAAGGCAATCTGTCTCCTCCCGTGCTTAGCCCAAGACCACCTTCTCTACTCAGAGCCACCTGTGCAGGTGTGTAGGATGCTCAGGTGAAAAGTGAAAAACATCAAAATTTGTGAGCATGGTAAGGTGTGCTGAGAAGGGATTCATAGCACTGAAGGATTTCATCAGAAAAGAAGAAAGGGCTCAAGTCAGGAACTAAGTTCCAGCATCATGAAACTACAAGAGTGAGGGAAAGCTAAACCCAAAGCAAAGCAGAGGAGGGACAATAAAAGTAAGAGCAAAAGTTAAATGAAATTGAATACAGAAAACAAAAGAGAAAAATCAATGATGTCAACAGCTGATTCTTCAAAACAATCAGCAAATTGATAAGTGTATAGCACGAATGAGAAAATAAAGAAAAAGGATAAAAATGACCAATATCAAAGTTTGAACCGAGGATATCACTTCAGATATTACAGCCATTAAACAAAATGAGATGGGGCAGGGTGAGCATCTGGTAGAGCTGGTAAGACGCTGCCTGGACAGCCCACATTCCATACTGAAGTATGGGAGTTGCAGTCCTGGCT
Organism: Oryctolagus cuniculus; assembly: GCF_964237555.1. NCBI lineage: Eukaryota > Metazoa > Chordata > Mammalia > Lagomorpha > Leporidae > Oryctolagus > Oryctolagus cuniculus. Next base: position 119,728,543 of record NC_091434.1, read on the forward strand.
CTCCGCTAATGCACACCCTGAGAGTAAGTCAGGAATGATGTGACAGGTAGCCAGGGCCCTGCCATACGATGGAGAATTGAGATCCTGGCTCCCAGCTTGCCTGCTCCAAGTATTTGGGGAGTGAACCAACAGAGAAGAGATGTCTCTCTCAATCCAGATTAAATAGGTAATCAAAATAGCAATGAAATATCAAAGCGATTGAATTTATAATTTTAAAATTCCTCAAAAAATAATATCCCTTCCCAAACAATTCCACTGGGAAGTTTAGTAAGCATTTAAAGAAGACAAGATAATAATTTCACACAATTTTTCCCCAAAATAGAAGAAAAGTGATTCTGTCTCAACTTATTCTATGAGCTTATTGTTACCCTGATATCCAAACTAGACAAAAATAAAATAACAAAATAATATATCTCATGAAATTAGATTCAGAAACTATCAACCAAATATAGCAAGTTGAAACCAACAATGTATATAAAGATTTGTATATTGATCATGTCCAGGTGAAATTTATTACCAAGTGAAATTTTTTTAATGTGGCCTGACTCAATATTTGAAAATTAATCAATGTGATATCAAAAACAGAATATCAACAGTTCAAAGAAAAATTAATATAATCATATGATTATGAAAAAATCTGTTATAAACCTCAGAATGAAGAAAAATTATCTCACATTGAAAAAGAGTAGCTACAAAAACCTATAGCTAACATTACAGTTAGTGGTAAAAGTTTGACTTCTTTTCCCAAAAGGCAATGAATCAGGCAAATATGCAAACTCAGACATTTTATTCAACAGAGCACCTGAAACTAGGGCCACAGTAAAGCAACATCATAATAATCACAATATCTCTATTTGCAAATGGCGTGATTGTCTATGTAGAAACTCCAATAAATCAGCAAAAATTTCCTAGAACTAACAAGTGAATTCAGTAAGGTCATTTTATATGAAATTAGCATACATACAAGAAAAATGAATCACATTTTGGTGTATTAGCAGTGAACATTTGTAAACAGAAATTAAGAAATAGCACCATTTGAAAACAACCAAAAGAAAATGAAATACTTAGGAATTCCACTTAACAAAACCCATTGTATCTGAATACTAAGTACCATAAAATGTTAATAAAAGATATCAAATATCTAAGTTATATACTGTGTTCCTGCATTAGAAGGCAGAGTTTAGGAAATAAGTCAATTCTCCATCAACTAGGAGAGAATCTATAAATCTACTAAATTCATATCAGTATCCTATCCCAACAGTATTTTTGTAGATACAATCATCTTCTAAATTTTAAATGAAAAGACTTTTCAATCGAAAATAGGTGTGAAATCTTTACAAAAAATTGCGAAGTGGTAGAAGTTGTTCTATTCAATGTTAGTGCTGGCTGTATGGGTATAGTCAGTAACACAGAGTTATACTGACAATGATGTAGACTCACATCAATATGACAGGATAGAAAATCTAGAGATAAGCTCTCACAAGCTTGAATGCCACTTATTTTTGACACATGAGCAAAGCTAGCTCCGTGGAGAATGTATAATCTTGTTAACAAGTGGAGTAGCTGACAATTGGACATTAATAGTGGAAAGAAGAAAGAAACGCTTGAAATAAACATTATATCTTACTCAAAAGTATTTTGTAATTATAAATATAAATGTAAGCAGAAAACTATACAACACAGTGTTTTGTCAAACTTTCTCTTAAGTCCTGGTCAAGAATATTGTTAAGAACAATATACTAATAAAGTTTTAACAAGCTGTGACTATTTCAAAATTGATTGTATTTTGGTGAAATTGACATCTTTTCATTTGATTATTGTTTATAGACCTTACCTATATTCCTGCTGACCTATGATCATTTGACTTTTTATTTGTTGAACTCTTTATTTAGCGGAGCATAAGCCTTTGACTATAATGCAAAAATTAAGAATATGTTATTTCAAAAATTTTAGAAATGAGAAAAACACTATAAAACATTTAGGCAATAAAAAGAACATCTTTGGGATCTAGTTGTAATCGAAGGGTTCCCAGACTTGACACCAAAAACCGTGACATAAAATAAAGATCAAATCTGAGCTAATGAAAATTAGACAGTTTTCTTCTAGGCTAGTACCCATGAGGAGGATGGGAAAGCAAGCTACAGAACAAAATATTGGCAAATCGTATGTTTAACTGTTTACTTGTGTCTAGAAAATATAAAGAATTCTCAAACCTCAATACCAAAAAAATAGATTTGTGTCTAATTAGAAAATGGGCAGAAAACATAGGTATTTCACTGAAGAGAATAGAGAGACAGGAAGCAAGCACATGAAAACACAGCATAATAAACCGTTAGGGAATTCAAATAGTAAATAAAAATTGAAGAAAAGAGAAACAGTAACAACACTAACTACCAGCCAGAAATGTGCAAAACCATATTGCATACAGGATCAGACAACCATGCTAAAATGCAGTTTGATAAGTTTTTAAACACTTCACATGTGGTTACCATATGACCTAGTAGTTACATAACTGGGCATTTATCCCAGACACATGAAATCTTATGTTCCCACAAAAATCAGCACCTGAATGTTCATAGAATTTTCTTTTTCTATGCCACTATCTCAATTTTTATATATTGTCCATGATGTATTGAAACTGGTTGTTCTGAATTAAGGCAAAAGTACTTATAGATATTCCTCTTATGAGGACTTGAGGGGACAGAATTCCAGTATTAAACTAGGAAGGGGTTAGGTATAGTGGAGAGCTTAACGTTTATCTGCAAAAAGACTGCACTGAATACCTGAGCAAAGATGTTAGACATTTGTTGGTGAATAAGCAAGAGAGGCTGGTTATCATAGACCAGGCGGTAGTAAGAGTATCTCAGAAGCTTTAAATACTTTGTGATGGCTCTAATTCTATATGCGCTTCCCATTTCAAAGGATATTTCATTTAGTAAGTGGGTAGCACCCAGTATTAAGATGTTCAGCATCTAGAAATGTATTACCTTTTCCTGGCATGGAACTGGGCCTCATTGCCTGGAGAGTAAAGCTGAACCTATTCAGCTCCACCCTGCACCGATCCGAAGCCAGGAGCCAGGAGATTCTTCCAGGTCTCCCACATGGGTGCAGGGGCCCAAGGACTTGGGCCATCCTCTACTGCTTTCCCAGGCCATAGCAGAGAGCTGGATTGAAAGCGGAGCAGCTAAGTCTCGAACCGGCACCCATATGGGATGCTGGCGCTTCAGTCCAGGGTGTTAACCCACTGTGTCACAGCCCCGTCCCCAACTCTGCCTTGCAAATAAATAAATCTTTTTAAAAATGAATATGGAAAATAGTCTTTAAAATTCTAGTAAGCCAGCAATATATAAATATAGGACAGTGCAATTTTTTTTATTTATTAGACAGATAAAGTTAGACAGTGAGAGAGACAGAGAGAAAGGTCTTCCTTCTGTCGGTTCACCCCCCAAATGGCTGCTACAGCTGGAGCTACGCCGATCCGAAGCCAGGAGCCACGTGCTTCCTCCTGGTCTCCCATGCGGGTACAGGCACCCAAGTACTTGGGCCATCCTCCACTGCCTTCCCAGGCCACAGCAGAGAGCTGGATTGGAAGAGGAGCAGCCGGGACTAGAACCCAGCGCCCATATGGGATGCCGGTGTCGCAGGCAGAGGATTAACCAAGTGAGCCACGGTGCCGGCCCCCAGGACAGTGCAATTTTACCAACAAATGTGAGAGTGGTTTATCATAAAAAAAAGCAATTAATATGATATATGATATAAATAAAACAAAATACAAAACCCACACAATCATCTCAATAGTCTCAGAAAAATCAAAGGTCATTCATTCATGATGAAAATATAAAAAAAATTGAAGGAAATTACCTTAGTATGATAAAGGGTATCTTAAAAAAATCAAAGTCAACACCATACTCAATGGTGCTTTCTACCTAAGATTAGGAAAAACTCTTGTCTACTCTTGTCTTTTCAAGATTGTACTAGGGTTTTAGTCAAGGAAGTAATTTCAGATAGAAGTCATCAAGACCAGAAAGAAAAAGGTACAACTATTTTATTTATAGATTACACAACATAGTACACACAAAATCTAGAGCAATCCAATGGAAAAAATATCAGAATGAATAAATGAGTTCATCCAGATTGCAAGATACAAGATCCATATATGAAAATCTATAATGAATATGGCCAAAATGACATTAAGACAGCAACTGCATTCACAGCATCACAAACCATTAGATATTTTTAAATAAATCTTATATTTAACATGGAAAATTACAAAACTGCTAAAAGGAATTAGAGATATAAGTAAATGGAAAATATTACATCCGTATGGATCTGGAGGCTTGACAGTGTTGGTATAGCAATATGCTCCAAATAGCTCTACAGATTTTAAACATACCTACTAAGATTCCAGCTGCCCTTCCCCTTGCAGATACTAATAAACTGATCCTAAAATTTATGTGGAAATGCAAGGGACCCTATACAGCCAAGCAAGCTTGAGCAGGAAAAGCACATTCAGAAGACTTACATCCTTATTCCAAAATTTACCACAAAGCTACAGAAATTAATACTATGTGCTTCTAGCAGAAAGATAGACAGAAATTCACAGAATTGAGTTGAGTATACGGAGCTAAGCCTCTACATTTATGTTGACTTTTTTGTTGACTTTCAACCAAGGTTCTGGAAAATTCTCATGGGAAAGCAATCGTCTTTTTCAACACATGATGCTGTGACAACTGGACATCCACATCCAAATGAATGAAGCTGTAATCCTGCCTCATACCTTACACAAAAAGCACAGGCCTGAATGTAAGAACTAACATGACAAAACACTCACAAGAAAAGAGGGGAATGTATCAATATCTCAACTATGACATGGATGACAAAAGGAAAAACAGGTAGCTTGCATTGCATCACGATTACAGCCTTGTGTTCCAAGGAACACTGCTGTGGTCCCAGTGTCCCGCCCATGTTTCACTTGTTGAAATGTAATCCCCACTGTGAGGTATCAAGAGAGTGGAACTATGGCTGTGGTTTTAAAGGTGGGGCTTCTGGGAGGTGGTTAGGGTTGGACAGGTGCTTAGTATAGAGCCTCATGATTGAATACTGATGGTTACAAAGGGATACAAAGACAGACACTGCACTCCTGTCTCTTACCGTGTAATTCTCTGTGCCGGGTTAGGACTCTGCCAACAAGAAGGTAATCACCAATTGCAGTCTCGCAATCACCAACTCCTGTCTCTTTTATGCTCTATAGAAGGGGCCAAAATAAACCTCTTTTCTTTATAAAGTAACCTGCCTTAGATATTTTATTATGGTAATGAAAAACTGTCTAAAACTGACATCATCAAGAAAATGAAACAGCAGTGTAGAGGACTCAAGAAAATATTTGCAACTAGTATATCTGACAAGGGATTATATCTAGACTGCTTGTTTAAAACAACCCTTACACATCAACAATAGAAAGACATAGTGATAAAAAAGTGACTAAGGGATCTCCATAATCATGCTTCTTAAAAATATATTTAAATGGTCCTTAAGCATATGAAGAGTCGTGTAACGCAATTAATCTTTAAGGAAATGCAAATCAAAATCCAAGTGCAATATACCTACTAGGGTATTACAATAAATGAGAAAGTCAATAACCTTTTTGAAAAACATGGACAAATAGGAAATCAAAGGTTGTTGGTGGAGCTATGAGGTGGCACAGTCCCATGGAAAACCATCTGGTAGTTTTCCAAAAGGCTAAATATAGATTAACTTTATTACCTGGCCATTTCTCTACCAGAGATATAGCCACAAGAAATGAAAATGTATGTTCACACAAAAACTTGTACATAAATGTTCATCACAGTACTATTCATCATGGAAGTGAAAGGCTAGTTCATTTGGCTTGTGTGTAAGGCAAGTCCATATGGCTGGTGTGCAGGTTGTGAAAGATATTATGAGATCCACGGAATTAGCAAGGATAGACTTTGTTCACCTTTCAAGGGAGGAAAGGGTCCAGACACCACTAGCACCATCGACCTCAAATGGTGATGGAGTAGGGTTTATAAGCACTTACAAAGAGGCAGGAATAGATAGTTTTGTTTTTGGTTTTGGTTTTGGTTTTGTTTTGTTTTGTTTTGTTTTACAGGCAGAATGGACAGTGAGAGAGAGAGAGAGACAGAGAGAAAGGTCTTCCTTTACCGTTGGTTCACCCTCCAATGGCCGCTGCGGCCGGTGCTCTGCGGCTGGTGCACTGCGCTGATCTGAAGACAGGAGCCAGGTGCTTATCCTGGTCTCCCATGTGGGTGTAGGGCCCAAGCACTTGGGCCATCCTCCACTGCACTCCCGGGCCACAGCAGAGAGCTGGACTGGAAGAGGGGCGACTGGGACAGAATCTGGCACCCCGACCAGGACTAGAACACAGTGCGCCAGTGCCGCAGGTGGAGGATTAGCCTATTGAGCAGCGGTGCTGGCCTAGACAGGGTTTTGAATATGTGTGGTCAGACTTAAGCAGGATGTTGCTACTTCAGGACTTTTTGAGCCAATGTCTAGGTTGGGACCAAGCCAGACACAGGTGCAGTTATCCAAGTGCTCGGTGTTTATTCTGGTATCTCAAATGTTACTCTAGTAATTGTGCAACTCAAGGTTGTTTCCTGGCCGAGCTTTTGACTTAGGAAAGAGAACAGTGGGAGAGGGGCTTCCCTCTTAGGAGTGAAATGGAGTTACTGAGAAAATGGAGTAGCTTTTTGAGTTTACAGAAGCAATGCAGATGCTCTTCCAATGAATGAGAGGCAAACAAAATGTGTTATAGGCACACAGTTGAATATATTTGGCAATAAAGAGAAATGAAGAGTTGACACATACTTCAGCAGGGATGAACCTTGAAAATGTGCTATTTGGAAGAATCAGGACACAAAAGACAATGCCATACAGGATTCCATTCATGTGAGATGTCCGGAGTAGGCAAATCCAGAGACAGGAGGTAGGTAAGACATTGCCCCAGCTGACTGTTGCAGTGACGGTCAGTAACTGACAGTGGCACAGTGCTATTTGTTGGGGTCATGGACATGTTTTATTTTTATATTGATGGTGTTGGCATAACTCTTTGATTATCGTAAAAGAAGCATTGAATTGTGTACTTCAAATGGGTGAATTTTATGGCATGTGGATTATATCCTAATAAAACTGTTTTAAAAAAATAGCTAACATCATTAAGTTCCATGAAAACAGCAGTACCATTCAAGTCATTTTAAACTAGCAGATAAAAGAAATTACAGTAATATCCTAACATTTATGCACTACTGTTCAGTTTGTTCTTAGGAAATTTCCTTCAGGCTACAATATGAAATGTACAAAGAGGCACCCTTGTGTTGCTATTATTTCTGTGTTTAGAATGGATACACTGCAGAGATTTTTCTTTCCTTTTGCTCTCACTCAAGCCCAACTTCCCTTTGACCCATTGCGGTCTAACTGTCTTGTACTACCACATCGGAATGTCCAGAAACATGGGCCATGAAACTCCCACCTCTGCTTGCTCCTGTCTACCCTTGCTTCTTCTCTACCTTGAGGCAGTGTTTGCCTTACAATAAGGAGTCTTACGGCTGATGACTCCAGGAGCTTCTGCCTTTTGCAGCAAGAATACCTCGTATCAATATCTCTGGTCAAGAAGGAAGAAGGGTACTTCTACATCTCTGTTCATTCACATTTCTTCCCACCTTTCTGTTGCTTCTCTCTGTTTTTGCTCGCATTCATTTTATTTGCCTATTAGATTTTCTTCTTATTTTTTTTTAAATCCTAGATCAGACTCCAGTCAGTCCCATCATGAAGTTCTCCTTTTGACTACAGTAATGCGAGTTCTCTCTTTTCTATTTTTTATTGTGTGCATGTGGCTTCCACTTTTTAAGTACAAACCATTAACTGTGTGACACTTTGATGGCTTTACTAAGTATGTGCTATGTATCACACCTTGTGCTAAGAGCTCTCCACTTATCAGCATGTTTCCCCATGTAGATTAACCTTTTTCATTGTCAAGAGGCAAACAAGTCTTTCTGAGAATGTTCATTCTTTTCTATAATTCTGTATATATTAAAATGTCTTCCAAAGTCCATTACACCAAAGAAAGGATTTAATAATTTCTCATGAATTGCTGTTTTAAATTTGGTTTTGCCTTTTAAAAAATATTTATTTATTTATTTATTTATTGAGAAGCAGAGTTACAGACAAAGAGAGGGAGAGATAGAGAGAAGGGTCTTCCATCCCTGGCTAACTCCCCAAATGGCCACAACTTCTGGAGCTGGGCTTCTCCAAAGCCAGGAGCCAGGAGCTTCTCTGGGTCTCCCATGTGGGAACAGGGGTCCAAGCACTCAGGCTTTCTTCTACTGTTTTCCGAGGCCATAGCAGAGAGGAGTATTGGAAGAGAAGCAGCTGGGACACAAACCAGCACCAAATATGGGAAGCCGCTGCTGCAGGCAGAGGCTTAACCTACTATACAACAGCACCAGCTCCTTGGTTTTGCCTTTGATTAAAGTACTGAAGGAAACTGTTTTATTAAATATGGTAGGAAGTTTGTTTTACTCACTGTCACACATAAGTGAATTTCAACGGGAGATGCTGATGGAGTATTCAGATCCTAGCTTTGGCCTGCCACAGCCCAGGCAGTTAGTTGCAGGCATTTGGCAAGTGAGCCAGCAGATAGGTGATCTCTCTCTCCCTCTCCCTCCTCACTCCATCTTTCAATTCAATTCAATTCATTAGCTAACGTTTTAAAAGCACCTGGCTTTTGTATATGGACCTTTATTCTCCAATCTTGCTATAATCACGTATTAGTTCTAGGAGTGTCTTTTGTGTCGTTGTTGTCTCCTTGGAATTTTCTACAAAGACAATCATGTCATCTTGAAACACAGACGGTTTTATTTCTCTCTTTCCAATCTACATACCTGTTATTTCCTTTTCCTGCTTATTGAGTGATTAGGGAGGACTTCTCATACTGCATTAAATAACAATAGCGAGAATGGACATCCTTGCTTTGTTCCTGATTTTAGGTAAAAATTGTAGTTTCTCATTGTTAAGGACAGTGTTAGCTGTTGGATTTTTTTCAGATTTATTTATTTATTGGGAAGTCAGAGTTAAAGAGAGATAGAGAGGGAGAGAGACACATATCTTCCATCTGCTGTTTCACTCACCAAATGGCCACAATGACGGGGGCTGGGCCAGGTCGAAGCCGAGAGCCTGGAGCTTCTTCTGGGTCTCCCACATGGGTGCAGGGGTCCACGCACTTGGGCCACCTTCCACTGCATTCCCAGGCACATTAGCAGGGAGCTGGATCAGAGGTGGAACAACAGGGTCTTGAACTGGCACCCTTATGGGATGCCAGCACGGCAGACTGTGGCTTAACCTGCTATGCCACAGTGCTGGTCTCAAGTTGTAGGATTTTGTCAATTTTTTAAAATCAATTTAAAGAAATTTCCCTCTATTCCTAGTTTTCTATGTAAATTAATCTTCTTGTCTTTGTGTGACATTATGAGATAACTTCATCTTCATTTCCTGACTACAACCCCTAAAATCTTTGGAAATTTTAAATTGAAAAGTGTGTCTTTTTATATGCTAATAAGTTGATTGATGTGTGGTGAGCCTGGGCTTCAGCAGAAGTCAGTTTATGAAGAGCGCCGGCAGCTCTGCCAGCCAAGAATTGGATCTCTGGAAATGGAACTGCCCTGGAGTTGGACACCCAGGTCAGAGCCATACACCTTGCTGGCTCCAAGCTGAAAAACCTTCACTTGGCCCGGCTTCCAAAGTGACCACTGCTGCTGAGGGGATGGCCAAGTAGGGTCTGTAACATTGCAGGCAGAACTGCAAATTTCCTGTTAGAGTTGCCACCTGCCTTTACCTGGCCAGCTCTCCTCCCAGGCCAGGTAGGTAATGGAAGTCAACAGGGTGCCTTCCCCAAGGAGGTTCACACCTCCCTTAGGATGTACCCTATGTGAAGAGATAGATAGGTCTGGGCCTCTTAACTTACAAGGCCTTAAAGCCCACCAGATTATTATCAGGCCCCTTCTGTCAGTTTCTATTTGCCTTTGAATCAGAGAACTTATTCTTGGCTTAGACAGCAGCTTTCTTAGGTCCTCTAATAGTGACTCTGTTCTTTGTATCTAGCCCACTTGGGGCCTCATTTCTTTGTAATCGTAGCCTCTACTCTTACATCAATGGCTCTACTTCTGACCTGTGTGCTTTGATAGTCCTCTCCCCCACTTAACATTGTATGATTGTTCAGAATTTCTCTACAGACAAACCCCTTTACCTGCAAAAGTTGAGTGGCCTTTCTCCCGGTCTTGGTTGGGATCAGCTTTAAACCACGTCCAGCAAACAGTCCTCACAGGGGTCCAGAGACCCCCTCATTTCCTCTCCTCTATAAAATCCTCTCATTACTAGGTTAATGCTACTCTTAGGATCATTGGTTGCTATTCTCACCCTGTCTTTTATACTACAATGTCTGTTTAAGTGCTTAAAGGAGGTGATAATGACACAAACCAAGGCCTTTACCAACCCGGTGGTCAACCAAATGCTGCTACAGGGATATACTCGGCTCCCCACCAAGGAGACAGTGGCTTGAGACATCACCCCATGCCAGTGAAGAGTACCTCGTCACTCCATGTCAGCAGGAAGTAGCTCTAAAGACAGATCATTGATCCCCTACCCCTCCTGGACTTTTGGGGCTAATGTAATCCCATACAACTCTTGCTTTATGAAAAACAAAATGGGAGGATGTTAGTAAAATGGCGCAGTCTTATCTATGGTGTGATCTACACCCTGACAGCATCCTAGGCTCTAGCCCCTGCCGCCAATGCTGGAAGCCAGGTGGCCACATGGCCCAACAACCTGTGTCAAGCTCCACCCCCACCCTAATGAGATTCACTGCTCCTACTTTCCTGTCCGCCCTCTGGCAAAGTTTTAAAAGGACCTGTTCCTGAACACGTGGCTCTCTTTCTCTCTGTCTCCTGATCTCTGTCTCATCTCTGTCTCTCTGCCTTACATTCTCCTTCTCCCTCTTTTTCCTTCTTTGCCCCTTCCCTCTGGTCTGTCGGGTTTCCCCCCAATAAATGCTTCCCCTTAAAAAAAGTTGATTGACGGTCCCTAGACACTGAGAGACTTCAGGAGGGGAGTCCTGCTCACCAGAAAAACCATAGCAGTAGTGGAGGGGTGGGGATTTCAGGACTAACTCTAACCCCCAACCTCTGGGGAGGGGAAACAGGTTGAAGGTTAAGTTGATCATCTATGACCACTTACCTAATCAATCATGCCTATAAATGAAGCCGCCATAAAAGCCACAATTTTCCAAGAACACACAATATTCCAATGTATTCCCAATAGCTGAACACATGGAGGTTATTGGAGGGTCATACTCAGAGATGGCATGGAAGCTGCCTGCTCCTGGAACTCCACTTTACATCTCCTCATCAGTACCTTCCATGAGATCCTTTATACTCATGTGGGAGACCTGGAAGAAGCTCCTGGCTCCTGGCTTCAGATCAGCCTAGCTCTGGCTGTTGTGGCCATTTGGAAAGTGAACCAGCAGATGGAAGATTTCTCTCTCTCTCTGTATCTCCCTCTTTCTATCTGTAAATCTGCCCTCAAGTATATAATATATATATATATATACATATATATACATATATATATATATATATATATTGCCAGGCAGAGTTACAGTGAGAGAGAGAGACAGAGAGAGAGACAGAGAAAGGTCTTCCTTCCATTGGTTCACTCCCCTAATGGCTGCTACGGCCGGTGCTGCGCCGATCCGAAGCCAGGAGCCAGGTACTTCCTCTGGGTTTCCCATGTGGGTGCAGGGGCCCAAGTACTTGGGCCATCCTCCGCTGCCCTCCTGGGCCACAGCAGAGAGCTGGACTGGAAGAGGAGCAACCGGGACTAGTACCCGGCGCCTCAACCGGGACTAGAATCCGGGGTGCCGGCGCCACAGGCGGAGGATTAGCCTAGTGAGGCACAGTGCTGGCCAATAAATATATTTTTTAAAACATAGGTTTATTTCTTTATTAGAGAGGCAGAGTGACAGAGAGGGAGAGACAGAAACCTTCTAACTACTGGCTTATTCCTCAAATGTTTACAACAGCTGAGTCTGGGATAGACAAAAGTCAGGAACCAGGAACTCCATCTGGGCTTCCCAGCAGGTGTCAGGGACCCAAGTACTTTAGCTAACATCTAATGCCTTCCAGGCCTATTAGCAGGAGGTTGGAATCAAAGCATAAGGAGGACTTGATCTCAGGCACAACAACATGGATTCTGGGCTCCCCAATCCAGTACCACAAAGCCCGCCCCCAACTCGAGAATTGGATGGACCATGTGCACTGTCACTCAGAATCCTTACCCAATGGATGTCTTTACTTGGTTCTGACTCAGCAAGTGAGTGCTCCCGGGCTCCCACCATCAGAGTAGACTGGAGAAACTGTCGCAAGGGAAACAAAAGGCTTTGGTTTGAAATGTTATGTCAGCTTTTTCAAAGAGACTTTATAATAATAAAAAAGAACTATGCTGTCAGGTTAACATCTAACATCTTTTTCCTTTTTAACTCTATAAAAATACATGGTACCTTACAACCTAGTGATTCCCAATAGACTATGTATTTAGATTTTAAAAAGGTTTAAGAGTTCCTTAACATACTGAGGTTATCATTGAAGTATTTATAGCAAATTATAATGTAAAGTAACAGCCTCACTCTGTGGCGTGTTAGCTTAGTTATAGGATCATAAAACAATAACGAATAAAACTGGAGAGAAACTTGGAGGTCATCAGTTCTGACTTTCAAAGCAGAGCAGGAATTCTCTAAGCTTTCCTCAGGAGGATAATCCACCATCTCCTTTAACTACTCCTTCAAGCACAGCCTCCTCCACCCATGAAGCCAGCACTGTTCTAGGGAAGCAGCTCATTCCTTGGCACAGAAATACTACCCTCCCTGTACTGAGCTAACCAGCTTTACGCAGTGTTACAGCCCTAACTTGCAATCATAGAACTCTTTTTAGCCTTGTCTTAAGACTGGCCTTGTTATATCTAAGGTTGATTGACTGGAAGCTATTGCCAATACCAACAGAAGATTCATCTCAAATTCCTGACAGAAATTCACCCATGAACCTCAGGTACAGGCTTACTCCCAACCTGAGGCTTGGAATTTCAGCCCAGCAGCTCTTCCAGGACTCTACCTGCTTGGAACTTTCAGAGACTTCCAGGGAAGAAGCTGTGGCAATATTGATGGATGTAAAGAAAAAAGAAACCTTAGTAGAGTTATGGGATACATCCCAAACCAGACTCCCCAGAGAGGTGGCCAAGCTGAGACCCAATTCCCTGGCATGTGTTGCCTCACCAAAGAGTCTCAAGGACACCACACCCAATATGCTCAACGTCAGCCTCTGTAGGGATTATCTGATGTGCTGGTTATACAGATTCCCAAAGGTACTAACTACAGGACTCTCAAACATGCATTTTCTATGCCTTGCCCCACCCCCAGGCATAACAGGTGAGAAGACTAGAAATTGGTCACTGCCAGTGTTGTGGCTCAGTGGGTTAACGCCCTGGCCTGAAGTGCTGGCATCCCATATGGGCGCCAGTTTGAGACATGGCTGCTCCACTTCCTATCCAGCTCTCTGCTATGGCCTGGGAAAGCAGTGGAGGATGGCCCAAGTCCATGGGTCCCTGCACCTGTGTGCGAGGCCTGGAAGAAGTTCCTGGCTCCTGACTTCTGATCAGCACAGTTCTGGCCATTGCAGCCAATTGGGAGTAACCCAGCGGATGGAAGACCTCTCTCTCTCTCTCTCTCTCTCTGTGTGTGTGTGTGTGTAACTCTGACTTTCAAATAAATAAGTAAACCTTAAAAAAAAGAAATTGGTCACTGATAGATCTCACTCCTCTTTCACTACTATGAGGACCATGCTCTGTAGAACCCTGATTAAAGTGGTTCAGCAATGCCAGCCATATCTTCCCATATAGGAGCTTCCCAAATAACCCATGAAAATCCAGGAACCCCTGCTTCTGATTCCTATGTTATCCTGCCCCAATTTCCCAAATTATAAGACCTCAAGTTTGCATGGACCCATAAAGTCCTCCTGATCCAACCAATCTTTCATCCATTGAGTTTTGCTTTATTAATGGAAAATGTGTGAGCTTCTATTTTTTATCGCAACCCATAGTACTCTTTGATAGTGTTAAAATCTTTGAATTAGCCTTAGTTGTGAACCATAATAATATTTATTCAACAAATGTTAGCAACCATCAAGTACCTACCACACACTCCACATTGTGCAGTTCCATGGCATAGAATCTAACAAAGCAGACAAGTCTTGATACTCTTTAAGCAATCTAATTTTATGCTCTATTGTTTTAATTGCAATCTTTTTTATGGTGACAGCAGTTGATCAAAAGTATGTTAAAGCTATTTATGATTTGACATAAATGTCTGCTAATGGTTGTTTGAAGTCAGTTAGCATTACAGAGTCAGACTTCGTGCTAAAGTTGCAGAATAGATCACATGTGCTCAGTGACAATGTGAAGCCATATGGCTTGGAAGGATGCTATGGACTGAACAGGCATTTGGAGAATAAGTGTAATGCTGTCCGTGTGCAGCTTGAGAGCAGAGGCCAGATGTCATTGTCAGTGAAAACATCAAGGGCAGAGGGTGTGGTCCATGTGTCTCCATTTCCATCTAAGTGAAGTGTTTAAGAGAGCACTCAGTCGGTGTTGAAGGATGTACTAAAATTGGATAGACAAATAGATGGGCAGGTGATGCCTCAGAGTAAAATGTCCATTACAGCAGAGATACCCCAAAGGGTTTTTATTCATAACTCCAAATATATCCTTTAAATGGTAAAAAGTGGAAAAAAGGAAATGTTTCTTTTCTTAATTATCATGAATGAAAAAATCCAATGGCTAAAGTAAAAGTTAAATCTTGGGAGAGTGAGATGGTGTCACCTTATAACTGGAACTCCCAGTCTAGTTTTTCTTGGGCTGCAATCTCCATCCACATGATTTGCATGGTCTCCTAGGACAAAAATTTCTTCTTATTCATCATTCTATAACAGAGCACAAGACAATTTATTTACTCATTTATATTAACCCATTAACTACTTAGCAAATAAGTATATTTTTCATTCTTACATAAATCCTTATTTAAAAAAACTTTAATATACTTAAAAACTGAACATATTAGGGATACTTTGTGATGTTTTGGTTCATACATACATCATGTAGCATCCAATGAGAGTTGTGGGGAGCAACTGGGAGCAACTCGGACTAGACTAAGTTACTGGAATTAAGACTTATTCTATGCATCTGCTCTCCCACAATATGGTGCTGAGAAGGGAGAAGCAGCTTCTACGCAGCTGCCTCCAGTTCAACCAATAAACTGTAGGACCTGCTCCTGATTGGAGGAGAGCGGCGTACTCGGCGTGTGGGTAGCAGAGTTGGGATTGGTGGAAGAGGACTATAAAGGAGGAGAGAGACAACATGCACCAGGAACATCTAAGAGGAACATCTATCTGAAGGAACACCTGTGCAGCCCCCGAGAGAGCCGGCCGGCGGTGTGCTGCTCCCCCGCGGAAGTGGGAAAGTGGCCAGGGGGAACTGCCCTTCCACGGAGGTGGAAGGGACGGTAGCCAACCTGGGAAGAACCAGCAGCAAACCCGGGAAGGGCCGAGCAGACAAAAGAACAGCACAGGGTCCTGTGTCGTTCCTCCACGAAGAGGGGGAGCGACATAATGGTGCCGTGACTCAGATATGAAGCCTAGGCAGGGTTTAGTGTCGTTCCTCCATGAAGAGGGGGAGCGACAAGAGTAAATATATTTTTATGTTCCAAATACTGAATATTTATCTATGATTAGAAACTCAAACTCCTGTCTTCTGGTTTAATTCTTAATTAGTGAGTAACATCCTTAGCCTCTTTCTACATATAGCTACTTTCTATTCTACTCATCTTTTAGATGCTACCTCAGCTGTCACTCTTTTGTGAATCCTCAGTGACTCCAGGATGGATTGAGCACACAGGGGTTCCCTCCACTGTGGACATTGTCTTTCCCACCACTGAACTAAAGGAGAGAGATGATGCTTACTACAGTGACTGTCTTCACTGATAATTACAGTGCCCAGGACAGGGTCAGCACCACCAAGGAACTGTGGGATGCAAGGCCAAAGGCAGACCTGTGAGCATTATGTCAGGAAATACAAGTTTATATGTGCTCAGCAAAACCTGCTCAGTTTCACTTTAGGAAGTGAAAGGATGTGCTCTTCTGAGAGTTTGCTCGCAGGGGCCAAGAGCAAGTGAAGTACCCTGGGAACAGTAGGTCTCTGGGCTTTGGCTAAGCTAAGGCATCTCAATGTGTGTGTGTGTGTGTGTGTGTATTTAGGAGCCAGAGAAAAAGGAGAGAAAGACAGGGACACACAGGCAGAAAATTCCCTGCTGTTGGTTTACTCCTCAAATGCAGGCAATATCCAGGAAAGAGTGGCGTGACCTGGGTTCCCAGGAAGCTCTGCTAAGGCTGATGACAGTGGGTACACAAAAAATTTCTCTTGTGTCTTGTGCTGGTCCCAGATTTGTACTGCTTTGTTCCTCCTGATGTGGACAGGTGGCCAACATTCTGTGCAGTTGATAAACCTTCTACTGCAGCCTGGGGCTCATTTACTGTCTGGGCAATGCTGTCATCCTTGGTGTGCAGCTTAAGACAACCAATGCGACAAACATCTGTGAGAGCCTTGTGGCATCTGGAGAACCATACACACATACACACATACACAGGCACGCACAAGCACGTGTAGGCACACTTTGCTATTCCCAGCGTTGATGAATCCCTGAAATAAATGATCCAAGTTCTGCAGTTGGATTGGGGGTGGAGATCTTTAATGATCCCACAACAGCCATCTAAGAAACCCATAATGTGTCCCTTAAGCATTTATGATGTTGATTTGAATAGTTAATAGGAGCCGCTGGGAAGCTTTGTTATCATGCATTACCCAGGCTGGTAGGTGGCTTCTGTTCTATTTGGCAGATAATGTGCTTGGTAATTTTGTTTTACAGAAAATGCCCTTCTAGGGAACGAAAGTTATGTTTCTGTCAGGATGCCCTAGAATGGGAACCATGGTGTAAAGAGCTTGGGCTGGGGATTCAAACTGATAGACAGCAACAGCCTCAGTTACTGAGACGTCTTTGCAACCCGCCTCCTCCCTAGGGTCCTGTGCCTGGGGCTGGTCCTCCTGACTCTCGGGGATGAGCAAAGGTCAGCCCAGCAATGAGCCTCCAGGGTACATGATCCCTCACAGAGCAAGTGGTGACTGGCCAAGCAAAGCCTCCTCTCGTGTAGGGCTCTGCCTGTGGAGGGGTGGAGGGGGCAACAGGGAGAGGAGAGCCAGCCTGGAGCCCTGGTGAAAGACAGCAAAATGCATCAAGGCGTATGAAGCTTGAGCCTGGGGAGCAGAGTGTGTGCTTTCTCTGTTATTTTATTTCTGCTTCTTCACAGCAAAAAACAGGAAGTGCATGGAGCCAACACCCCCAGGATGGAGATGTGGAGAGAACACAAGGCTTTTCTGAAAGGAGGGTATCTCCAGGCTGACCCACTGTGTCAGGAGGCCCCCCAGGATTTGGAACGGAAGCCTGAGCCTCACTCAAATGTGCATTTCCTAAAGCCCTGCCTGGTGATTTGCCTGCATTTATATCCATGTGTGTAGGTTGCTGGGTGTAGACTATCCTTAGGAAGCAAGCAGGCATGCTGGCAGCCGTGATAGGAAGAGATAGTTGTCTGGGCAATTCTGAGCATTTCTGCCCATTGGTCATGACTGGCATTTAGTGTTTTAAGTAAAAAAGCTCTGGACTGGGAAAAGGATGCTGAGAACACAGGTTTATGTTGGATGGGACATTTCTGGTCATCTGTGAACATGACACTCACACCTTGGTCTTTATGAGAAAGATACAGTAGACATGTATGAACATGGCTGGAGTGGAAGCCAGGCTGTGATCCATCACAGGGACAATCAGTGGAGGCAATGCCCAGTGCTTGGAGACCATGATGGGGGCCTGATGAAAACCCTGACTTTGGGCAATGAAGCAGACAGCTTTAAGAGGAACAATCAGACCCAGCCCTGCTGGGAAAATACAGGCATCAGCAACATACATCATATAGACTCCTGCAGCCAGGGGATTCCCCTTCCTCCACCTGCTTCTCAGCTGTTCTGGGTCCTCGTTGAACCTTCTTTCCCTCAACATACATAGCTGGCATAGGCCATGTCAGGCCCCGATCCCCAAAAGGAGCACGGCAGTGAGACTGAGTAACTGCCCTAATGGGCTTTCCAATCTACAGAGAGACAGCTCAAGAGAGAAGGAGAAATAATTGTGGAAGCATAAAATTTTAAATGAGAAGCACTCTTCAGAAGCTATGAAATAAAAAGGTGTTTTAGATATCCAATTATGTATACTTGGTGTGAGAGTGGAAGATCGAACGACTGCAGCTAAGTTAGTTTACAGATGTATATACCTCATCCTACTGTGCTTTGTTTCATTGCACTCCCCAGACAGTGAGTTTTTGTTTACAAATTGAGTTTTTTTTTTAATAGTGCCATTTTTCAGCAACATGTGATCTCTTTGATCCCCCGAGACACATTTTTGGAATTCTCAAAATATTTCACGCTTTCTAGATTATTTTCTCATTAGTGGTGATCTGTGATTATTGGTATCTAATGTTATGAGTGTAGGGTGCTACAAATCATGCCCATGTAGGATGGCAAAGGGTGAACATGGTGTGTTCTAACTGTGCCATGGATGGAACATTCCCCCATCATTATCTCTCTTCTTAGACCTCCAGAAACATAATAATATTCAGACTAGACCAATTGACAATCCTATCATGACCCCTCCAGGTCTAAATAAATGAGTTGCACATCTTTCACCTTAAATCAAAAGTTGGAAATTATTAAGCTTAATGAGGAAGGCATGGTGCAAGCTGAGAGAGACTTAAAGCTCAAGCTCTTATGACAAATATGTAAGTTGTGAATGCAAAGGAGAAGTTCTCAAATGAAATTCAAAATGCTGCTTTAGTGAACACATGAATTATAAGAAAGTGAAATAGCCTTAATGCTGATATGGAGAAAGTTTAGTGGTCTGAACAGAAGCTCAAATCAACAACAACATTCTCTTTGGCCAAATCACACTCCAGAGCCAGGCCCTAACTCCCCAGTTCTATCAAGACTGAGACAGATGAGGAAGTCACGGAAGAAAATTGTGAAGTTAGCCCAAATTGATTCACGAGTTTCAAGGAAAGAAGCCATCTTCATCTCATTGAAGTACAAAGTGGAGCAGCAAGTACTGTTGTAGGAGCTGTAGCAACTTTGCTTGGAAGATCTAGCTAAGATAATTAATGAATGTGGCTACACTAAACAACAAAATTTTCAATGCAAAAGAAGCAGCTTTCTGGAGGCTTGTGCTGTAGCACAGAGGGATAAGCTGCAGTCTGCAGTACTGGCATCCCATATGAGCACTGGTTTGAGTCCACTGGCTGCTCCATTTCTGATCCAGCTTCCTACCAATGTTCCTGGGAAAGCAGCAGAGATGGCCCAAGTGCTTGGACCCTGCACTCACATGGGAGACCTGGAAGAAACTCTTTGCTGCTGGTTTCAGCTTGGCCCAGTGCTGTCTGACAAATTAACCAGCGAATAGAAGATCTCTCTGTCTGTCCCTCTCTCTCTTTTTCTTAACTCTGCCTTTCAAAATACATAAAAATAAATTTTTTAAATAAAAAGAAGTAGTTGCAATTAGTAGAAGTTGTCTTCCAGGATTTTCATAGCTGGAGAAGAGAAGTCAGCATTTGGCTTCAAAGTTTCAAGGGACAGAGGTAAGTGCAATTGATACCTTTTAGTTGAAATCAACATTCACTCACCATCGTGAAAATCCTGGAACCCTTAAGAAGTATCCTGAATCCATTTTTCCTGTTCTCTATAAATGAAATGGCAACACATCTGTTTACAATATGGTTTACTGCATACTCTAAGTCTGCAATTGAGACCCACTGCTAAGGAGAAAAGATTGTATTCCAAATATTACTGCTCATTGACAATGTACCTGATCACCTAAGAGCACTGAGGAGATGCACAAGATTCATGTTATTTTCATGCCTGCCAACACAGTACCCATTCTATAGTCCGTAGCAAAAGAGTAATTCTGACTTTAAATTCTTATGTAACAAATACAGCTTTTAAGGCTATAACTGCCATAGACAATGATTCCCCTGAGGGATAAGGGCAAATGAAATCAAAAACTTTCTGGAAAAGGTTCACCACTCTAGAGATGCCATTAGGAACATTTGCAATTCATGGGAGAAGGTCAAAACCTCAACACTAGCAGGAGGTTGGAAGAAGTCAGTCCCAGCTCTCAGGATGTCTCTGAGGGATTCAAAACATCCACAGAGAAAGCAACAGCAGTGGTTGTGGAAATTGCAAGAGACCTAGACTTGGAAGTGGAGCCTAAAGAGGTGACGGAATTGCAGCAATCTTGTGAGAAAAGTGCACCAGATGCAGAGTTGCTTTTTATGGATGAGTGAAGCGTGAGTTCTGGAGACTGAGTGTTCCCATTACCCCTCGCTTAGCAGGACGGTGGGTGAGAGGACAGGGAAGGGCAGAGGGGCAGGATATGAATGAGACCACACTGGTGAAAATGGGCTGGGGATGCTGTTAAAGTGACAACAAAGGACTCAGAATGTGACATAAGCATCACTGACAAAACAGCAGCAGGGTTTGGGAGAATTGGCTCCAATTTTGAAAGATGTTCTCCTGTGGGCAAAATGCTGTCAAACTCCATCACAGGCTACAGAGAAAGGAGAAATCTTTTGTGAAAGGAGAAGGCAATTGATATGAGAGCTATCACTGTTGTCCTAGTTTAACAAATTGCCCCATCCAGCCCCAGCTACCAACCACCACCCGCAACAACCACCACCCTCATCAGTTGGCAGCAACCAACATCAAGGTAATACCATCTACCAGCAAAACAATTACTACTTGCTGAAGGTTCAGATGATTTTTAGCCCTTTTTTAGTAATAAAGTATATTTCAGTTAAGATTTATGTGTCGGTTTTTTAGACATAATGTTATCGTATGCTTAATACACTATGGTATAGAATAAACATCATTTTTATATGCAGTGGGAAACAAAAAGTACTGACTTGCATTATTTCATTATTTGCTCTATTGCTGTGGTCTGAAACTGAACTGGCAATGTCTCCAAGTTCTGTCTGTATTTAAAATTACACTAAGAGACTGGGGACTTGCGGGACTGGACTGGACTGGAACTGCTTCATTATCAGAGATGATCTCAAGATTACTGAGGAAGGAAAGGTGATTACAGGGAGAAGATGGACAGCTGTTTCATAAAAAATGAATTTTATATAAAAATGAATGTGTAAATAGATTTCTTTATATGTATTTTAAGGCTAATACCTAATATGATCCTTTATAACTCAACCATATCTTGCTGATCTTTAAAAACCACAATAAATATATCAGCAAAGGGTCTTCATGTTGTCTCTGGAGGGGTGGGAGTAGCCAGTGTTTGCTTGATGATGAATGCATGAGTTCTGTAACTCATGTATGAGTGGGTGAAGTCAATGCTTTTCCTGAAGCATCCCTAAGTAAACCAAATGAGCTCCCAGAAGCTTTCTCTGCGGGATATCCTTCCACCCTCTGATGGTTAATTTTTGGTGCCAGCTTCACTGTGTTAAGGAATACCTGAGGCCAGCGCCGTGGCTCAATAGGCTAATCCTCTGCCTTGCAGCGCCGGCACACCGGGTTCTAGTCCCAGTTGGGGCGCCGGATTCTGTCCAGGTTGCCCCTCTTCCAGGCCAGCCCTCTGCTATGGCCCGGGAGTGCAGTGGAAGATGGCCCACGTCCTTGGGCCCTGCACCCGCATGGGAGACCAAGAGAAGCACCTGGCTCCTGCCTTCGGATCAGCGCGGTGCGCCGGCCGCAGTTTGCCAGCCGCGGCGGCCATTGGAGGGTGAACCAACGGCAAAGGAAGACCTTTCTCTCTCTCTCTCTATCTCTCTCTCTCACTGTCCACTCTGCCTGTCAAAAATAAAATAAATAAATAAATAAATAAATACCTGAGACCTGGAAAAGCACTGCTTTGAGTGTGTCTGTGAAGGTGTTTCCAGAGCAGATTGCATACATCTAAGTGCGAGGCGAGGAGTACCCCACCTCAAGGAGGCTGGGCATCATTTACTTGCTGGGGCTAAGAAAGCAAATACAGAAAGGGGGATTAGTCTCTCTGAGAGCTGGGATGTGCTCTTCTCCTGCCTTGGATGTCAGAATCCACTTGGACTCCAGGACTTACACAGGTGGCCTCTGGACATCTTGGGCTTTCAGCCTGGAACTGGGAGTTACACCCTCAGCCTCCCTGCTTCTGAAATGCTGGACTTTAATGCAGCCACATCACCAGGATTACATGGTTCCCAGCTTGCAGACAACCTGCCATGGGACTTTTGAGTCAATTCCCCTAATAAACCTCTTTTCAAATATCTATATCTAAAGAGCTCTAGCGCACACCCTCAACTCCTGCATTCCTGAGTGGTTTTCTTACTCTCCACTCACTGCGCCTTTCTTGTCAGGATTGCAGGTGACTGTGCACGAAAGGGAAGAGGGGCAGGACATGAATGAGTGGACACACTCCTGCAACTGGCTCCCAAAGAGGAGGAGACGCCTTACTTTAAAATGTACTTAGGAGTTTTCATTAATACATGAGATTATACATTTTTAATTACTGAACTAGACAGCATTGGATAACTTGGAATGACTGTAAGAAATCTCATTAACAAAGGGTGACAGAATGATTATGGGCTGTCCCAGTGGCAGCACAGGAAAGAGCTCCATTGCATAAGTACTAGGAGGAAGCAGAAGAAAATGATTACGCGGCATTGTGGTTACAGTTAAAATGTTTTGCCTCACACTGCCAGTACTGAAGCTTATTATGTGTTAGGTAGCACTGAGGGAGCATTTGATGCAAAATGTTAAGGGACACTTGTTAGTACTATGCTCCCATCTCCTAAAGGAGTGAGCAGGCTCCAAGACATGATGTGACTTGTCTAAGATCTTATAGGGAGGAATACTTCAGACTCATCCAAACGTGTACTCATTCCATCATGGTGCATATATAATCATTTATTCAACAAGCAACTATTCAGCATCTCCTATTCATCGTGGCAGGTGCTGGAGATATTATGATAAATAGAATCTTCCATGTTATCTACTTTATTTTTTAAGATTTATTGATTTATTTGAAAAGCAGAGTTACAGAGAAGGAGAGAGAGAGGGAGAGGATCTTACATCAGCTGGTTCACTTCCCCAAATGATTGCAGAAGCCTAGGCTGGACCAAGATGAAGCCACACACCTAGAAGTCCATCTGGGTGTCCCAGGTGAATGGCTGAGGCCCAAGCACTTGGGCCATCACTCACAGTTCCCCTGGATGAAGAGAGATGGTTCCGAAGCAGAACATACAGGACTCAAACTGCTGCTCATATGGGATGTCAGCATCACAGGCAGTGGCTTAACCCCACTGTACCACAACACCGGTCCCATGTCGTCCATTTTTCTATGGCACCATTAGATTAATGGACAAGTGAGATGTTATTAAGATGCTTATAAATACACTTGTTTGTGTGCACTTGCATGTGCTCATCACCTAAATGAGACAAGTGACTCAAAGTAAATGATGGGAAGCAAGTAGATAGTCTAGCTTTAGATCAGGGAGCACACTTGATGTGCACAGTGAGGAAATAGCTAGGTAAGAGGAGATGGGGACAGAGGGACCATCTCAGCGAGCATCGGCTGCACACACAGCACTGCTAGGAGAGGGGGCAGTACAGGCTCTTGTTCTGGGACTGGAGCGGCAAAGGGGCTGAGAGGCTGGAGCACAGCACGAAGAGGAGGAACTGCTTGATGACGGGCGCAGAATGCTGATGTGGGACCTTGCAGTGAATGGCGGGCAGTTTTCTCTTCACCTTACGAACCAGGGGCTTCCTCCTTATCATTTCACTGGGGTCTTGGATCCACTCGTTCATAAGGTCCTCAGATTCCTTCTCAGGTAGGGTTGAGTTGCATGCTGGGGAGCCAGTACATCATGGAGATAAACAGCAGGAACTTGCAGAGATGCCAGACAGACTTGACACTGCCACTTGTTAGCCATGAGACTCTGGGAGTGCAACATTGCCTGTGGATGCTCATTCCTTCAGTTTGATAGAGGAGTGAGCTGAGATATAAATAAGACTACATAAAGGAAGCAGCACCCAACCAACCCAGCCTGCAGCAAATGTCCCAGAGGTGCCAGTAACAGTCATTATTTCCCTAAACCATCCTCAGGGATCCCACAGAGAATTGGCCTCTCCATTGGCATCCAGAGAGCCAGTGTAGGGCTATTCTAAAGCAGTAGGGTTACAAGAGGTGAAGTATGGTCTGGGAAGCACTCTCCCATCCTAATCAGAGAATGAATTTCTGAGCAGTTTTATCTGCTTCTGTCCTTATTAATTGAATCATAGATTTCCCTCCTACTCACTCTGCCCACCACATAATAAGCATACTAACCATAGTGTTTTTGGGAAAAATGAAACAAAACAACATTTATTAAGAGCACACGGGTCGGGCCGGTGCCGTGGCTCACTTGGCTAATCCTCCGCCTGCGGCGCCAGTACCCCAGGTTCTAGTCCCAGTTGGGGCGCCGGATTCTGTCCCTGCTGCTCCTCTTCCAGTCCAGCTCTCTGCTGTGGCCCAGGAAGGCAGTGGAGGATGGCCCAAGTGCTTGGGCCCTGCACCCCATGGGAGACCAGGAAGAAGCACCTGGCTCCTGGCTTCGGATCGGTGCAGCACACCGGCCGTAGCGTGCCATTTGGGGGGTGAACCAACGGAAGGAAGACCTTTCTCTCTGTCTCTCTCTCTCTCTCACTAACTCTGCCTGTAAAAAAAAAAAAAAAAGCACACAGGTCAGCCACATCAGAGAAAAGATGGGGTCCTCTCCAAGGCACTTCGTTCAGGATGGAAACTTGCTTCAATAGGCAGTCGGGGGCCAGTGCTGTGGGGTAGTGGGTAAAGCCACCTGTGATGCCGGCATCCTGTATCAATGCCAGTTTGAATCCCAGCTGCTCCACTTTCAATCCAGCTCCCTGACTATGGCTTGGGAAAGCAGCAGAAAATGGTCCAAATGCTTGGGTCTCTGCACCCATGTGGGAGACCTGGAAGAATTTATTTTCTTTTTTTTTTTAAAGATGTATTTATTTATTTTATAGGTGGAATTACAGAAAGGCAGAGGGAGAGAGAGAGGGAAAGAGAGAGAGGTCTTCCATGCACTGGTTCACTCCCCAAAATGGTCACAACAGCTGGAGCTGGGCTGATCTGAGGCCAGGAGCCAGGAGCTTCTTCTAGGTCTCCCATATGAACACAGGGGTCCAAGGACTTGGGCCATCTTCCACTGCTTTCCCAGGCCATAGCAGAGATCTGGATTGGAAGTGGAGCAGCTGGAATTAGAACTGGTACCCATATGGGATGCTGGCACTGCAGGCAGTGGCTTTACCTGCTAGGCCACAGTGCAGGCCCCAGGAAGAATTTCTTAGCTATTAGCTTCAGTCTGACCCAGTCCTGGCCATTGCAGTCATCTCGGGAGTAAATCAGCAGATTAAAGACCTCTCTCCCTGTCTCTCCCTCTCTATGTATAACTCCGCCTTTCAAATAAATAAAATAAACCTTTTAAAAAATAATTTCACTCTTTTCCACCCTAGTTAGATTCATTATAGCCCAAGGGGACTTCAATAGTTTCCTGGAAAGTAGAATGGAAAGACTCTCTGGTGAAGCTTTCTCATTTTCCTGCCAAAAACTTTGGATAAGATTCTCAGAACACTCCTCTAATAAAGAGTTGCTGTGTTTCTTTGGCTCTGCTGAAAGTATCCAAGCAAAATTCCTTGATCATTCCAAAACGTTTTGCCATGGCTTTTGCTCTCATTCCTCCACTTTCACTTTGGCTAGGCCACTTCCACCTCTTGGGAGTCATTGCTTTGATTGTGTTTGCCCTCAGGGTCGTATTGGTACAGCTATGTGTCATCTCCTGTTACTGTTATTCCGAGAAATGCCTCAAGATCTGGAAAGCTCAGCTCTTGTCTATAGTTGATCAAGACACAGCATTTTGGCACCCATCAAGTCACGCTCACTCTGCTTTAATTTCTTAGTCATCACTGGGTAAGCTGAGCAACTGAGATGTCTCTGGGATGAGAAGCTACTGCTTCTGTTGTTAATTGTCAGTTCTCTTCAATCAAGGCACAATGATGTTTTTTTTTCCCCACAAGTTAAAGTGGATGGTCAATCATTATTGACTTCAACCTCAGCATCGTCTCATCCCTTCTTAAAATGAGGTAGCCTTTATATATTGTTAATTTCTTTTATAAAAAAGATTTATTTTATTTCTTTGAACGACAGAATTACAGAGAGGTAGAGATATATATATAGAGAGGTCTTCCATCTGATGGTTCACTCCCCAATTGGCCACAACGGCCGGAGCTGCGCTGATCCAAAGCCAGGAGCCAGGAGCTTCTTCAGGGTCTCCCACAGGGACGTAGGGGCCCAAGGACTTGGGCCATCTTCAACTATTTTCCTAGGCGGATTTAGCAGAGGGCTGGATCAGAAGTGGAACGGGACTCAAATTGGTGATCATTTGGGATGCTGGCACTGCAGCCAGCAGCTTTAACTGCTACACCACAGCGCCATCCCCATATATACTGTTAATATCCTTGGAGAAATGTTTCCAAAAGCATTTCATACAGTATCAGTGATTTTGCCATTCGTCCACTCAAGCTTCACCATGAATTAGATAAATGATTTTGCTTCAGTTTTATCAAAATTCATGTTTCAGTCATGCCGGCTCATTTTAAACTGATATATTGTTTCTTGATTTATTTATTTATTTGAAAGGCAAAGATACAGAGAGACAAGGGGAGAGAGCAAGAGAGCAAGAGTGAGAGCAAGAGCCAGAGAGAGAGAGAGCGAGATCAATCTTCCATTCTCTGGTTCGCTCCTCAAATGGCCAAAATGGCCAAAACTGGGCCAGGCTGAAACCAAGAGCCAGGAGCTTTTGCCAGGTCGCCCACTTGGGTGCAGGGACCCAAACACTTGGGCCATCTACCACTGCTTTCCCAGGCCATAGCAGAGAGCGGGATCAGAAGTGGAGCAGCCGGGACTGGAACCAGCATCCATATGGGATGCTGGTGCCACAGATGGAGGCTTAATGTAGCTACCCCACAGCATTGGCCCCTGAAACTGGCATCTTGACCTTCTGAATGCCTCAGATGAGATCCTGTTCAGACATACTATCACAAGCTAGTCTTAGAACTATTTTGGTGCAAAAACTTTGAAATGTACACTTCGTTATTGATAACGCACATGTTTCATTTTTGAAGACCGTTTGGGTGACTGACACCTGCACCGATCAAGAGCACAGGTGTTCTGGGATCTTTGTTTTGTGCTTTGGGCATATAGTATGTCACGGAAAATAAAATTTATGTGTAGTATAGAGATACTTCATTTCTACCTTGATTTTTTCCTACTACTTAGAAGAGCGATATAACTTTTAAAATTTTCTGAGCATCAATGCCTCATCTAAAATGTGAATAGTAACACACACCTATTGGGTTGTTTTGAGAGAAATGAGGTGGTCATCCGGTCAAATTCCAGTATTATAGTATTGCAAATCCAGTGGGCATAGATAGAGCTGGAACATAGGCTCTCAGAATTGCTTAAGAGGAGCTAAGCACATATGTGGCAAGGGCACCTAAGGTGGGGTAGAGCACCTGTCCTTAACATGGATGTGCCCCAGACCTCAACACCATGGAGATACTTCCAGATACAGATAGGGCTGGAACAATTGCATGTCTGTTCCCCATGCTGAGGACTGGAAACCATTTCTGTCTCTATTTCCAAATCCACAGAGCAGGGACTCAGAACATTTTTCCTGATCTTAAATGAGGTCACCAATATAAAATGCCAAAGCTATAACTGAACCAAATGTGCCATCTAAAGATGACCTAGGAAAGGGACAGAAAAGTACACAGGACTATCCAAAAGGAAAAAACTCAAGTGCATCTTTGGCAGCCAACGAAAAGCATGGGATGTGCTGTGTCCTGCCTGCCCATGACACTGGACAAGCCAGTTCACCACGCCAAGTGGAAACTGGATGAAATTCTCTCACCTTACTATACTGGGTGTGCAGTGCTGCAAGCCTTGCAAAACCAGTGCCACCACTCTTGCCTCTAGAGCTAAGTGTCTGCTGCATGCAACTTTCCCATCTCAGGAGTGTCCTTTAAAGCCCCTGGCACCAACCTGCTCCCTTCTGTATCTCGTGCAAGAGCAAATCAGGTGGGTTCCTCCATGCTGTCAGCCTCAGCTTGGGCTGGGGGAGGCTGTGGTCTGCATGTCCACCTGGCTTCTCCTGTCCTCCAAACCAGGCCTGTGTCCGAGCAGACCCCTAGGGAGATGCTGAGATGGAGCCTCAACAACTCTCAACTAAATGCTGTCATTTATTTCTTTGAGCACATGAGAAGCCAAATTCTGAAGGAAAAAATATAGTTTTTAACAGATATTTACCCCAGAAATAAATAAATCAACCTCTCTTCCTTGGGAATAGAGTGAAAAATGCCTTTGCTTTAGTGGAAACTTAGCAATAGTGGTCTTGGCTTTTTGCCACCCACAGATGTTTATAAACTAATGTTTCAGACAGAGATGAATTGATTGTAGGTTTTCTGACTTCAGAGCCTCACCAAAGATGGTGCATCTGAGAGTTCCCTGGAAAACAGGGCTTGTGCTTATTTCTAAAGTTTTATTATTTAATGGCAAACAGTTTAAAGTCAGGAGTAATTGTTTCTTGCGTTTCATTGACTGCCTTTGATTGCCATGCTAATTATGTTGTAAACAGAAGCTGAGACCCTCAGAAACTAGCAGCTTCATGCTGTTTCAAGGTGAAGGACTTGTTCGCAGATCATTAGAGCAGGCTCCATCCTTCTGTGATGGAAAAGTAAACCGAGCTTTTCGGGGGAGGCCTTGCTTAGGTTTGATTCTAACAAGGCTTACATCTGCAATATTGGCAGGCAATGGTTTCTGTTAGAGTGTGTGTGTGCGTGTGTGCATGCACGCATTTGTACACACGTATGCCTGAGTGAACGTGAGGGGGGCAGGTGCCAGGTCTGGGGCAGGGGTGGGGGGCTTCCACTTCAGCCCACCTTGGAAACTCAGGCAGAGCCGAGGCTGCTGCCGCACCACTAGAACTCTTCCCCAGCCCTTCCAAGGTCCTAAAAATGAGTCACGGAAAGCCTCCAACTTCTTGGGCCGACTAGAGAGAAGGAGAAGGAACAGCCCCTGCCTTGTTCTTAGTCTCGGATTTAGAGGGCAGGGTCAGTGTTACACCTCTGACTCCCTGCCCTGGGACTCCAGAGCTTTCTTCTCCCTTTGACTGCTTGTTGCTCTGACTCTCATCCACAGAGGGAAAAGCAGGAACTTAGGTTGTGCTCAAAGGTGTGCATCAGCCTCCACATTCTTTCCAGCTTCTGCATGAAGACCAAGGTCATGTGCAAGGAAAGCGCCCTTGTGCCTGGTGTTTAGCTCTCCCCTCTCTACACAATGGCCAGATGTCAGCAGACTGTGTGCCCCTGCTGTGTATTACCTCTGCACACCTGCTGCTCCCCGCACTGGATTGTGAACTCTTAGACGAGTGGGAAGCAGCTGAGAGGGTCCCTCAGGGCCATGTTTACCCAGTGATAGGCAGCTGCCCTGGAATGTTGCTTAAGATGAGATAAATAGCCTGAGACAAGCATGTAAAGACATGGAAAGCAGGCACTGTAGAGTTTCTCTCTCTAAATGTCTACCTCCAGCTCTCAGGTCAAAAAGATTCTGAATGGCTCACTTAGGCTGACTCTGTCTACAAAGACACCCCTCCCCCGACATATTCCATGGCCACAAAGAGCTTAGATCTCTGGAGCCTGAGGCCATCTGTAATTTGGGATTTCACTGGATCTCTCTGCAATGCAGCTGGCTTAACCGTGTCCATGGTACAGTGTAGGGATGGGGCAGGTACAAACAGTTCACTGGAGGGAGCTAGAGGGAAATACTGTAGAAAAAACAAATCTGGAATCAGGGAGGCAGCATAGTTTAAGGTGAAAGGCACAGGATTTGGGCATCTGCTCTTTTCAGCTGAGTGATGTTGACAACATCACTGACCTGCTCCAAGTTCAGCTGCTGTATTTGCCAGAGGAGGGCAGTAACAGAATGCAAGGAGTCATGCCGAGGTTGGGACATTGGGACAGTAGGGGATGCACCATGGCCCGAAGCGTAGGGAACTTGACACCATCACCGCCACAAAACAATTCTTCTAAGTAGGATAAGCAGAATTCTGCAAAAATGAGTAAATCCACTGTTCATGATTTTATAGCACACAGTTATGAGGAACAATAGAAGTCATGAATAAAGTCACCAGGTGCATTCCAAATGCTTTGTGCAAAGAGCTTAGTCCTCTTCACAGTCCTAGAAGTGGGACTCCTAGGAGCCCTGTCTTCCATTTAAAGAAACTGAGTCACACAAGTTAGGTGACTCACTCAAGGTCACCCAGCTGTTCAAGAGACATGGAATTTGAAACAACCACTCGGTTCCAGCTCAGTGATCCTAAGCGCGAAATGTGGTATATGTTCCCTCTCCTCCATGGAACTAGCCATCAACTGTTGATGATTAACAACAACCGGCTTCACTACGAAATTACTGTGCATGAGGAAATGTCACAGTGCTTCACTTCCAAGTGGGAGGAGGCATCATCAGTGGGGTGATGGCTCCATAGAGGATGGAGAGGAAGTTGAGTGGAGCCCTAATAAGTCATCCACTCTCAAACACAGCCACCGGGCACTCGTGACTCTGGCTGGAGTTGGACTCAAGGGGGAAGTCACGGTTTCTTTATTGCCAACCTCCCCACCCCATGGCATGGGAAGGAACTCTGAAAGGTGGGAGGACTCTGCAGCATTATCCTCCCTGGAAACATCAACCTTTACTGCTTACGATGATACTGATTTCGAAACAACTCCCTGGCTGTCTTTGCTCTCTTCTCTTTCTAGTCTAAAATGCAGGGAGCTTACACAAATGGTCAAGGGACTTCCCTGGCCTCGTGAAGATGTTACCTCTATGTGGGCTATACCCTTGTGCTCGTCTACACCCGCTTTTATGAAGCATGAGCATGGTACCATGTTTTACCCTTGAATGTGGATGTTGAGCAAAATTTATTTCGCTAAGGAATGTTCCAGGCTGCTATTCAGACAAAAGAATTCACCCTTGTCTCCACTTAGTGCAAAGCATGGATATACAAAGTTAAGAGTGTAATGAAACCATGTCACTCCCTCACACCTTCATTCTAGCTTTTCCAGGGTGTCCATTCTTCTGCCCACATACAGAAAGGAGGCAGAGCTTCCTCGCAGGAGTTCCTGGACCACAGTGGGAAAGAAGAGAGCTTCAGAGTGAGGCTTCTCTGCCTCCAGTCCCACTGTGGCCCCTTATAAGCTGCATGACCTTGGAAGAGTCATGTAGCCTCTCTAAATCTCAGCTTCTTCAATAAGAAGATGGAGTAACACCACCCCCCGCCAAGGACTGCTATGACAATGAAGTGATTGAGAGTGTGTGCCACAGGCTTATTAACCATGATGAGGCTGTAGTCCATGACCCAGAAGCTGTCAAGACTGTCAGCTGAGTTTCCTGCACAGTTCTTGAGACCACATTGCCTGCCCTGCTCTAGGCATCCATCCAGTGTCTGCACCTGGAGTGTGTGATGGGATGCACCTCTGAGAAACCACACCAGGGCTTCAAGGAGCTAGCACTAGGAGAGTGGCATTGCCTCTCCAGGTGGATGCAAGGTGGGCACAGTCCCTTGTGTGTGCAGGATGGACTGTGCTGGCTGTCTACCTGACAGCTGGTAACATTCACATTGGATGAGACAAACAGTAAAGTCTGTTCTCATCCAGGTTTGACATTAACTTTTTATTCTGTGTTTTCACTTCTCGATTTCCCTCTGTGTTGCTCTTCACCCAATCATGTCAAACAATGCAGCCTTCCCCAAGCAGTGTGTGTGTGTGTGTGTGTGTGTGAGCAGGGGATGGGTAAGGATCCAGGACTGGATGACTTTGGATTTAGGGACACACATGATTTTACAATATCCTACCCCCTCCCCCAGGCCTAGACACATGCATCATTGTATATCTGCATGCACAGAGTCTGGACAGCTCGTGTCAGAACTTTTACATTTGTGTGAATGGGGTTGGGCCTGCAGGTTGAGCTCCACAGAGCTCCCAACAGCAGAATTTTGGGTATGCCTGTGACATCATTCTCTAGTCCTGCCCTGTATTCCAATATTTATCTCACAAAAAAACATATGAGGAGGGGCCAGTACTGTGGCATAGTGGGTAAAGCTGCTGCCTGCAGTACCAGCATCCCATATGGTGCTAGTTCAAGTCCTGGCTGCCCCACTTCTAATCCAGCTCTCTGCTGTGCCCTGGGAAAGCAACAGAAAATGGTCCATGTCCTTGGGCCTTCTGTGTGGGAGACCTGGAAGAAAGTCCTTGCTTATCTCAAGCCGTAGCGGCCATTTGGGAATGAACCAGCTGAAGGAAGACCTCTTCCTTTGCCTCTGCCTCTCTGTAGCTCTGTCTTTTTAAGAAAGAAATAGATCTTGGCCGGCACCGTGGCTCACTAGGCTAATCCTCTGCCTTGCGGCGCCGGCACACCGGGTTCTAGTCCCGGTTGGAGCGCCGGATTCTGTCCCGGTTGCCCCTCTTCCAGGCCAGCTCTCTGCTGTGGCCGAGGAGTGCAGTGGAGGATGGCCCAGGTGCTTGGGCCCTGCACCCCACGGGAGACCAGGAAAAGCACCTGGCTCCTGGCTCCTGCCACCGGATCAGCGCGGTGCGCCGGCTGCAGCGCGCCTCCGCGGCGGCCATTGGAGGGTGAACCAACGGCAAAAAGGAAGACCTTTCTCTCTGTCTCTCTCTCTCACTGTCCACTCTGCCTGTCAAAAAATAAATAAATAAATAAATAAAAAATAAAAAAAAGAAAGAAATAGATCTTAAAACACACACACAAACACACACACATATGAGGTGGCAAAAGCTATAAGAATAAGATTTGGTTCTCAGTGCAGTTTCCATCAAGAGTGTTGAGCTTTTTTTTTTTTTTTTTTTTAATAAAGTATTTATTTATTTGGAGGTCACAGTTACAGAGAGAGGTGGAGACAAAGATCTTCCATCTGCTGGTTCACACCCAAATGACTGCAGTGGCTAGGGCTGGGCCAGGCCAAAATCACAAGCCAG
Organism: Oryctolagus cuniculus; assembly: GCF_964237555.1. Taxonomy (NCBI): domain Eukaryota; kingdom Metazoa; phylum Chordata; class Mammalia; order Lagomorpha; family Leporidae; genus Oryctolagus; species Oryctolagus cuniculus. The sequence continues at coordinate 119,761,912 of NC_091434.1, forward strand.
GAGCTTCTTCCAGGTCTCCCATGTAGGTGGTAGGAACCCAGGAACTGATACCATCTTCTACCTCCTTCTATAGCACATTAATAGGAAGATGGATGGGAAGTGGAGCAGGCAGGACTTTAACCAGCACCTGTATGGCTTAACCTCCTATGCCATAACCCTGGCTCCAGGAGTGAACTCTTAAAGCACAGATTGAGTTGCTTCTTGGCCTTTGGGCTGATTAAGATTAAGATTATCTGTTCTTTTTTTGTTTGTTTGTTTTAATTTTTGACAGGCAGAGTGGACAGTGAGAGAGAGAGACAGAGAGAAAGGTCTTCCTTTTTGCCGTTGGTTCACCCTCCAATGGCCGCCGTGGCCAGCGCGCTGCAGCCGGCCCACCGCACCGATCCAATGGCAGGAGCCAGGTACTTATCCTGGTCTCCCATGGGGTACAGGGCCCAAGCACTTGGGCCATCCTCCACTGCACTCCCTGGCCACAGCAGAGAGCTGGCCTGGAAGAGGGGCAACCGGGACAGAATCCGGCACCCCGACCGGGACTAGAACCCAGTGTGCCGGCGCCGCAAGGCGGAGGATTAGCCTAGTGAGCCACGGCGCTGGCCTAAGATTATCTGTTCTTATCAGTGAAATACAGGTGACACGGGAAGCTGACCAGTCCTTGTAGGTGTGGTAGGCAGGGCACAGCTAAGAAGTTAAAGCCGGCCCTTCCCACCACTGCCCTACTGTACCTCTGCTCTTCTGTGACACATGCTAGGGTGTCCTGTGCTGGATGCTGAACCAAGTAGGAACACACCCTACACATCTACAATGCCATCCTTTGTCATAGTATCTGCCTTGGATTCTCAGCTGCATAGAAGTTTGTTGACTGTGAATCAAAACCCGGACAACTCTACATTCACACTGAGGAACAGATCTTTTTGCAAGTCCAAAATCACTTTAAGGAAAGGGAATGCATTTTGGGAACAAATGCCCCCATGCAAATCAGCATGAAATGGGAGGGGAAAGGCTGCCTGGAAATTGGGCTCTGAGGATTCGGAATAGAACCGCTGCTCCATCAGACCTGGCTTATGTAACCAGGAGCCCTTGTTCTATCAACACATATTGATTGGAATCTTTTTTTTTTTTTTTTTTTTTTTTTTTTTTTTTGGCAGGCAGAGTCAACAGTGAGAGAGAGGGAGAGAGACAGAGAGAAAGGTCTTCCTTTTGCTGTTAGTTCACCCTCCAATGGCCGCCACGGCTGGCGCGCTGCGGCCGGCACACCACGCTGATCTGAAGGCAGGAGCCAGGTACTTATCCTGGTCTCCCAAGGGGTGCAGGGCCCAAGCACTTGGGCCATCCTCCACTGCACTCCCTGGCCACAGCAGAGAGCTGGCCTGGAAGAGAGGCAACCGGGAAAGAATCCGGCACCCCGACCGGGACTAGAACCCGGTGTGCCGGCGCCGCTAGGTGGAGGATTACCCTATTGAGCCGCGGCCCCGGCCTGATTGGAATCTTAAACATTGGAGGAAATACAGCAAGATCTTACAAGTTTTCGAAGTCATTTGGAGTCAACATGCAAAGGCTTCAAGTGGCTGACATTTCATAGCTGTGGAATTAAACAAATGCAATTTTCAGCTCCTCTACAAGGGTTCATAATGAAATGTAACTTTACATATTACAGTCCCCAGAAAGATACCACCATTTCTATGTAGACCAAATTGGATAAAAGCATCCTGGATGTCTCATTAATTTTTCTCTACCTGAGAGACAGGATTTCTTTTGACGTGTCTAAAGGAATTCAGTTAATGCCATTTGCTTCTCAGCTGCTCTCTGGTGAATTCCGAGAGTGGATTTCATTCAGACCTGTGCTTCTGACTCTGAGGTAGGTCTTTGAGATGGGCATGTGTTTTGACACACGTGAGACTACTGTAATGCGTTTCAGAGAAGGAGAGAAGATTTAAATTATATGGTGCATTCTGGAATTGTACTGCAGGATCAGGATTTGGGGAGAGCAACCGGTATGGTCCCTGACTTCTCAGTCTGCTGGGGTCACATTTCTAGGCTTCTACACTGTAATAGACAGAGCCCACTTTCACTCCTGGGGATTCAAGGTACCAAGTGGAATTTCAGTCATCATTTGCTTCATCACTACACATATTGGGTCCAGACAAAAAGTGTAATCAGGGACACCATTAGTAGATCGTTGGGTATCATAGCTTGTAATTCTTCTTTAGTCATGTGGTTGATTGATTTCAGTAATTTCATTCCCAGCACCTGCACATTTGACTAGTAATTGAAAGTGGCAAAATTTCTTTTGAAAAACCACTCACACTTTTTACATTTTAAAATAACCTTTATTTTGAAATTAATATAGTTTCACAGGAGAGTGAAAAAGAGCAGCTACAGAGAGCCTACGCACACTTCATGTATAAGGTTAACATAGCAAAATTGGCAAAATTAAAGCAGCAACACTACAGTACAACATCACCACCAGGCCACAAATGTAGATACAATGCAGAAGCTTATGAATGCCACACATCAGCAATCATGTAATAGGTCTTGAGATTAAAGTTTATCCATATAGTTATATGTACCAGTATTCTCTCCCTTTTCAGTCATGAATAGCATTTCACGGTCCAGAGGTACCACAGCATGTCTGGCCATTATTCGCCTACTCAAGGACCTTTTGGAGGCTCTGAGTTTGGGGCTGTCTACATTTAAAACTGCCATGAGGGATTGTGTGTACATTTCTCCCTGGAAATAACTTGTCTCTCTAGGATATATGCCAAGAGGGTAACTGCTGGCTCTTATGAAAAAGTTCATTTTTACCTTAAAAGGAACTACCTGTTTTCCAGAATGGTTGTACTATTCTACATTCCTACCAGTAATATGTGAGAGATTCAGGCTCCCTGAATTTAGTGATATCATTTTTGTTAATTTCAGCCATTCTGTTAGGAATATATTAATACCTCATTGAAGCTTTAATTTGCATTACTCTAATGACAAATGTGGCATCTATATCATTCCTTCCTGTTTCTGAATTATTTGTGTTTTATTGCTGAGTTTTGAGAATTTCTTTCTACATTCTAGACATGATTTTTTCTTTTACCTTATTAACTTTAAATCTACAAAACAGAAATTGTGAGATAGGACAACAGTAAGTTCCCAAATAGCACTTATCCATTCCCCCTATTAACGTCTAATCTCAATATATATTTTTCACAATCAATGAACCACACCCAGCTTCCCCAATTTTTGAAATCCAAGCTCCTTTTATCATTCCCAACAAATATATGAATTCTTTATTGGATATGTGATAGGAAAATATTTTTGGAATCATTTCTCAAAAAGTCTAGTTCTCCTCAATTGAGTTACCTTTTTTCCTTTGTTAAAAATTAATGGGGCATACTTGTGCAAATCTATTTCTGCTTATCTATTCCGTCTCATTGCTCTGTGTATATCTCTCTTTCTTGACTGCCATAGCTAAAAAGCAGAGCGATTCTTCACTTTGCATTTTTTAACTTTGATCTGGCTAGAATGTTTCACTTTCTGTATAAAGTTTTAGGTAGTCTTCTATGTCTACAAAAACAATGTAGCTGGAGTTTTGACAGGAATTGTGTTAAACCTGCATAACTAATGGGGAAGGATTTTCTGTTGTTATTGTTAGTTCCAAGGTATCTTTTGTCAACAATTATGCTATCTTCAAACAAAGACTACTACATGTCTTCTTTTTCCACTTTGTATGCTATTTCTTTCTTTCTTGTGCCTTATTTCACTGGCAAGAACATCCAGAATCATTTTCAATTGGAGTGGAATGATAACACATCCTTGCATTCTTCCTTATATCAGAGAAGCACTCAGACCTTTCCTTACAAGTATAACCTTAGCTACAGAGTTTTGTTAATGTTCTGAGTTTGAGCAAGGTTGTTCCGTTCTGTTCCTAGTGTAACTACATGTTTTCTTGTGATTGAATTTGAATTTTTTCAAACACTTTTTCTCTGTATCAATTAATATGATCATGATTTTTCCTCTTTAGTCTGTTAATTTGGTAAGTTACAGAGATTTTTTTTTAATTTGACAGGTAGAGTTAGACAGTGTGAGAGAGAGACAGAGAGAAAGGTCTTCCTTCTGTTGGTTCATCCCCCAAATGGCTGCTACGGCCGGCACTGCGCCCATCCAAAGCCAGGAGCCAGGTGCTTCTTCCTGGTCTCCCATGCGGGTGCAAGGGCCCAAGCACCTGGGCCATCCTCCACTGCCTTCCTGGGCCACAACAGAGCTGGACTGAAAGAGGAGCAACCGGGACTAGAACCTGGTGCCCAAATGGGATGCCTGCGCCACAGGTGGAGGATTAACCAAGTGAGCCATGGTGCCGGCAGAGATTTGTTTTTAAATATTGAACTAGTCATTTATCTGGAATATATTCCATTAGTAGAGGTTAAAATATACTTTGTTGGATTGGATATGGCGACATTTTATTGAGGATTTTTGCATCTGTGTTCCCAAGAGATATTGTTCCTTGGGGAGGTAGATGTGCGTGTGTGTGTGTGTGTGTGTGTGGTTTGTCTTGCTCATAAGACCTCACAAAATGAATTGGGAAGCTTCTCTTCTATTTTCCAGAATATACTGTGAAAAATAATGTCAATTGTTTTTAAAATGCTTGATAAAATATTGCAATAAAATCTTCTGGACCTGAAGCCTGGAAGTGGGGTTAATTATAAATTCAATGTATTTGATAGTTATAGGACTATTAAAGCTATTGTTTCATTTAGATTGAGTGTAGGCAATTTTGTGGGCTTTTTAAAACAAATTATTATATTTTTAAGCTGCCAAATCTAGGAGATTAAATTTGTTCGTAGTGGCCGGCGCCGTGGCTCACTAGGCTAATCCTCTGCCTTGCGGCACCAGCACACCAGGTTCTAGTGCCGGTCGGGGCGCCGGATTCTTTAACGGTTGCCTCTCTTCCAGGTCAGCTCTCTGCTGTGGCCCAGGAGTGCAGTGGAGGATGGCCCAAGTCCTTGGGCCCTGTACCCCATGGGAGACCAGGATGAGTACCTGGCTCCTGCCTTGGGATCAGCGTGGTGCGCGGGTCGCAGCGCGCCGGCCGCGGCGGCCATTGGAGGGTGAACCAACAGCAAAGGAAGACCTTTCTCTGTCTCTCTCTCTTACTGTCCACTCTGCCTGTCAAAAAAAAAAAAAAAAAAATTGTTCGTAGTGTTCTCTTATTATGTTTTCAATGCTTTCAGGATCTGTTGTGATATCTCCTCATATCAATATTGGTCTTTTGTGGTTTTTTTTCCTATCTTATCTTTGCTCATCTCATTAACATTTTCTTGAGAATTTTTTTTAAAGACTTTGTGTCTTATTGATTTTCTCTATTGTTTCCCTATTTTCAACTGTATTCATTTCTGCGCGTCATTTTTATTTATTTCTCTTGCCTTTGAAACTTATTTTATTCTTTTTCCAGCTTTCAGGTAAAAGCTTACATTCCTGACCTGAGGTCTTTCTCTTTCTCCAACATCACTATTCAGTGATAGATGTTTCCTGTTCAGCTGATTGTCACAGCTAATGGTATTAACATTATTATTGTTTGTTTTCACACCTCTCTGTGCATATGTGCATATCTTGCTTCCTTTCAGACTTTCTCCTGGAAATACCTAGAAGCATAGTGCTTAACTTCCAAGTACTTTGAGATTTTGTCTTTCTGTTTTACCTCTAATTTGCTTCTGTTAATATGGAAAACTTACTCTATCATTTCAAGTACTTCTGTGTAGCTTAAGTCCACTGCGTTTTGTTTTGTGACCCAGGAAGTGGTCCATCTTGGTGGATGTTCTCTAGGCTGCTATAAAAAACACGGATATCCTTGTTGCATGGAGTGTTCTAGAAATGTCACTAGATCTTTTTTTTTTTTTTTTTAAGATCTATTTTATTTTACCTGAATGAATTACAGAGAGAGAGGGAGAGACACAGAGAAAGAGAAAGACCTTCCATCCATTGGTTCACTTCCCAAATGCCCACAACAGCCAGGGCGGCTGATGTTTCAGTGTTGCTCAGGCCTCCCGTTTGCTTGCTGGTTCTTTCTTAGAGGCTACAGTTGCTGAAAGTGAAGTGTTGAAGTCCCCAGTGATGCATGAGAACTCGTCTATGTCTCTTTTGAAATCCATTAGTTCATTGATTTTTGAATTTTGAAGTTCTGTTATTTGATGTATATACATTTTTTTCTTTTTTTTAACTTTTATTTAATGAATATAAATTTCCAAAGTACAGCTTATGGATTACAATGGCTTCCCCCCCATAACGTCCCTCCCACCCGCAACCCTCCCCTTTCCCACTCCCTCTCCCCTTCCATTCTCATCATGATTCATTTTCGATTCTCTTTATATGATGTATATACATTTAATAGTACAATATTTTCTTGATGGATAGATGCATTTTTTATCAATATGAGACATCTGTGTTTTGTCACTAGTAATTTTTAAAATATTTTTTAAGATTGATTTTATTTATTATGAAAGGCAACATTACAGAGAGAGAGAGGGAAAGACAGAGAGAGAGGTCTTCCATCCATTGGTTCACTCCTCAAATGTCTGCAACAGTGGGAGCTGGGCTGATGAAGGCAGGAGCCAGGACCTTCTTCTGGGTCTCCCACAAGGGTACAGTGGCCCAAACACTTGGACCATCTTCCACTTCTTTCCCAGGTGCATTATCGGGGAGTGGATAAGAAGTAGAGCAACTGGGACTAAAACCAGCACCCATATGTGATGCCAGTGTTGCAGGCTGTGGCTTACCCCACCATGCCACAGTACCGGCCCACTCACTATTACTTTTCTTTGATATGAAATATTCTTTATCAATATGATTATAACTACACCTGCTTTTCTTTGGTTAACTTACATATTACAGATATTTTCCATCCTTTTGCCTTCAAAATATGGCATCCTGTTTAAATCTCAAGTTTCTCACATATAGCACATCATTGCATCATGTTTATTAATCAACCCTGCCAATTCCTTATAACTGTTGTTTTCAGACCATCCACAATTGATATGTACATTTATATCTTTCATCTTATTATCTGTGTTTAATTCTTATGCTTCTAGTATCTCTGTTTTGACCTTTTTAATCTGTTGTTTCTGTTGCTTGAACATTTCAGGAATTCTGTTTTGATGTATTTATAGTGATTTTGAGTATGGTACCTTGTATAATTTTCTTTGTGGTTGATTTATTAATAACTATTTACATATGTGAGTTAGCGAAGCCTACTGGGGTTCACATTTTCCCATTTAGCTACTTTGTATGAAATATACATGCTTTTTTTTCATTTAAGTTCCTTTATTTTACCGCTTTCTAAGTAAATTTCCCTTAATTACCTAATTGAATTTTCTGTACATTGAACACCACATCAGTTAATTTTTGCCAGGATCCTAAAACATTATTGGAAGAACTCATAAGAAAGATGATCCATCATGTTTATTTCCACATTTACAAACTCCAGGATTCTGCTTTACTTTATGAAAGCCCTGGGCTACTTTTTGCATTTTTTTCCTTTGGTTTGGAAATTTTCGTTCAGTTACTTTTTAAAGCCAGGTCTGCTAGTAGTGAGTTCTCTTACCTTTCCTTTACCTGAGAATCCCTTTATTTCCCCCAATTCCTGAGGATATTTTCAGGAACATAGCACTTGGTGTTGATCTTCCCTTTAAGAAACTGGAAAAAAAATGTTGTGCCTCTTCCTTCGGCCTCCATTATTTCAGAAGAGAAATTTGCTGTCATTCAAATTGTGTTCTCCTATAGGAACTGTATTATTCTCGTCTGTTTGTTTTGGGGATATTTTTCTTCCTCTTTGGTTTTCAGAAGTTTAGACACATTGTGTGATGGCTGGATTTCTTTGATTTATCTCACTTGAAGTTCTCTCAGCATATTGGATCTGATGACATATTGGGAAATTTGTGAAATATTATTTTATCAAATATTTTTCAGCCACAAACTCCTTTCCTTCAGAAACTCTGATGAAATAAATGCTACACTGATGTTTTAAATGTCTCACTGACTGTTGAAACTTTGCTTTTTAAAAGTATATTTATTTTCTCCCTGTTTTTCAGAATGAGTAAATATTATTGATCTATATTAAAGTTCTCTGATGCTATTGTCTACCAGACTTAATGTTATATTTTGTACATCCAACAAATTTTTAATATTAGTTGTTTTATTTTTAGCTTTTAAAATTTTCATTTGGTTCTATTTAATAAAGCATGTATCTTTGGAGAATTTTCTGTTTTTAATCTGTTTCAAGATGTTTGTAATTGATTTCAAAAGAATACTAAAAGCAGAAGCTTTGAATTCCTTGTCAGATAATTTGAGCATTTAGGTTATTTCAGTATTGGCATTCTAAGTGCTGTGGTTTCAATGTGTCCCCCCGGAATTTGATGTATTGGAAACTTGATCCTCAAATTCATATGTTAATAATATTTGGGGGTGGGACCCTTGGAAGACAATTAGGAGTGGATGATATCATCAGAGTGGGACCCTCTCCCCCATGGTGGCATTAATGGCTTTGGTAGGAGGGGAAGAGACCTGAGCCTGGCACACTTGCTGTGTCTCTCTGCATGATGCCACCACATTACAATGCAGCAACAGGGCCCTCACCAGATGCTGAGCAGATGCCATTGCCACACTCTTGGGCTTCTCATTCTCCAGAAACCTGAGCCAAACAAACTTGTGTTCCTCATAAACCATCCAGTCTCAGCTTCTTTCTTATAGCAGCAGAAAGCAGACCAAGATGTATGATTATCTTTATCATTACACTTGGAGGACTCTGTTTCTTTTAATGACCAGAGATTTTTCTAATGCATTCTACATATTTTGCTTGTCACATTGGGAGACACTTGACTTTATTTAGTTTTCTATGTTAGGAAATAGTTGCCTTTTTATTCCTCTCTGCTTCGTTCTTCAGATATTGTTGGGACTTCTTTTCATATTCTGCTGATTGCCTCTACAATGCCGGGAGCCACTTGTCTGGGTCACCTGATCTTTCTGGGTGACATCCTTGTAAAAGGAAAGGTAGAAGCCACTGTGCCCGGGTCTCCTTCTCCCAAGGTTTGCAGAGCTTTCCTGTTGCTTCTTGCATAAATAGGTTGGTCCTACTTCCCTTGTAGCATAATGGGCACTGCGACTGCTGCTGAATGGACCCTGGGCCTGGGTTTTGAATGGAAGGTAGCGGCTGAATCAAAGCAGAGCACACATCATGGCTTTATTTTGAAGCAGAAATTATGGTTCCACCCTTTGTCTTGATTCCACCTTTTCTGGCTTTTGAAAAGGGATAGTAAGTTTCTTATTACCGGCCTCCTTCCATAACATCTGACCAAAAATGTGTGCGAGATGAAAGGAAACTTCTGGAAGCTCACATCAGGGTTTATAAAGCCCTAAGGCTCTGACCATTTTCCTTCCTATTCTCCAGCCCTCAGATCCCTAACATTGCTTGTTGTCTAATTTTCAGTTTATGGACAGACCCTGATTTACAATGGTCCAACTTACAATATTTTGACATTATGGAAGTACAGAAGCAACGTGCATTCAGTAAAAATTGTACTTTACATTTCAATGTGTTCCTAAACTAGGGATATGTGGTATAATATTCTCTCACAATGCTGGACAGCAGCAGTGAGCCGCAGCTCCCAAAGCCATGTGATCCTGGGGTTGAACAACCAACACTCTCCGGTGCTGCATGCTAATCTACCAGGCTTAGTAGGTTACATGTATTGGGTGCATTTGCCACTTAGGATATTTTCTGTTTATAATGAGTTTGTCAGGATGTAGCCCATTGTAGAATAAGGCACATGTATACTTAATTGTATTTAGAGGGGAGATGCAGACAAGAACTATCAACCAGAAAGAGTGAATCTACACCACTGGGTAGGAATGTCTACTTCTTTGTGCAAAGAGGAAAAGCATGCAGCCTGGCATGGGAAGTGGGTAGTGCTCTCATTTAGTTACTCTTAGGGAAGACAAACCCAATGAGTTTTCCATTTCTTAAGAAAAAGTAAGGGGAAGGTAACTTTCCTGAACTAAATACTAAACCACACCACAGCTTTGTTTTGAAAAGTGTTGAATTAAATGATGACTTTTCCCTTGGACTGATATGCTACAGTTTTCCACACGAAAGATATCTGTAGTTTTCAGTCATTAATATTGCGACAAAAAGTAGTTTACTTCGGGACCAGTGTTGTGGTATAGCAGGCAAAGCCGCAACCTGCAGCGCTGGAATCTGATATGGGCACTATTTCATGTCCCAACGGCTCCATTTCCCATCTAGCTCCCTGATAATGCCTGGGAGAAGCAGCAGACGATGGCCTAAGTGCTTGGGCCCCTGCCTCCCGTGTAGGAGACTTGGAAGAAGCTCCTGGCTCCTGGTTTTCGTCTGGCCCAGTCCCAGCAGTTGTGGCCATCTAGGAGAGTGAATCAGCAATGGAAGATATATCTATCTCTCAAAAAAAAAAAAAGATAAAAATCTTTTTTTAAAAAATAGTTTACTTGACTCTGTGGTCACTGCCAGCTGAGTTTTATAAACTTTCATGGAGAGAAGAAGGTTCATTCTCCCTGGAGTCCCAAGTTGGTGGCCCTTGGGAAACAAGGAAACCAAATGAACATCAAAATAAAAAGGAAAGGCTGTTGGAATGAAGCTAGAGAGAAGATGGAGTCCGACTCCACAGCTTCCTACATTGTATACACACAAAGCGGTAAGATGGACCATCCCAAGCTGCTCAGAGAGCGTAGCCCACTCATCTTTCTCGGCCGCATAAACCAGCTTTACTTGCTCATGAGCTGCTTTTATCTGGTATTTTACAATCCATTTCTATACCTATGCTCTATCTTCCCACATTGGCATGTTAGCCATACTGCATCCTTGGCACCCAGCAGTGTGCCTCAAACATATTAGAGGACTAATTAGAAGAGTTTGGAGATACGATCCTACAGCTACAGCAAACATTAAATTGCCCAATATTGGTTGCCAGAAATATTAACATAAATTCTTACACTAAAGATTTATTTACCTTCATATAAACTACCCACTTTAATATGTCTGCTCTCAATGAGAAATTACAAAGCAAGCCAAAAGGCAGAAAAAACACTCTGGAGGGGGCAGTGCTATGGCATAGCAGGTAAAGCTGCCGCCTGCAGTGCCAGCACCCAATATGGGCACTGGTTCGAGTCCCGGCTGTTCCACTTCTGATCCAGCTCCCTGCTATGGCCTGGGAAAACAATAGAACATGGCACAAGTCTTTGGACCCTTGTATCTGTGTGGGGGACCTGGTGGAAGCTATGGGCTCCTGGCTTCAGATCGACCCAGCTCTGGCCATTGAGGCCATTTGGATTGTGAACCAGTGGATGGAAGACCTCTCTCTGCCTCTGCCTTCTGCAACTCTGCCTTTCAAATAAATAAATAAATATTTTTTAAAAAGAAAAGAAAAAAACACACTGGGAAACAATGCAAGCATAATAGCCAGGCCCAGCTGTGACACATGTACTAAAATTAAAAGAAATGTAAATTTTTTAGGGCCAGTGCCATGGCTCACTTGGTTAATCCTCCGCCTGCGGTGCTGGCGTCCCATATGGGCCCCGCGTTCTAGTCCCAGCTGCCCCTCTTCCAGTCCCCTCTCTGCTGTGGCCCGGGAGGGCAGTGGAGGATGGCCCAAGTGCTTTGGCTCCTGCACCCACATGGGAGACCAGGAGGAAGCACCTGGCTTCTGGCTTCAGATCAGCATAGCACCAGGCCATGGCAGCCATTTGAGGAGTGAACCAATGGAAGGAAAACCTTTCTATCTTTCTCTCTCTCACACTGTCTATAACTCTACCTGTCAAATAAAAAAAAAAAAAGAAAAGAAATGTAAATTTTTTAAATTACAGTTTGTAAGTTGAGGGTACACAATGAAACAAGGAAAACTCATCCAAGAAATGGAAACCAGTAAAGATGCTAGTTAAGATGCTCATGTCCCATTTCAAAGTACCTGAGCTAGACACTCAGCTCCAGCTTCTGACTCCAGCTCTGTGATAACGCACGTCCTAAGATGCAGTGGCATTGGTCCAAATGATTGGATTCCTGCCTCCCACATGGGAAACCTGGACTGAATTCCCAGCTCTTGGCTTTGATACAGCTGAGTCTCAGTCATTATTGGCATTTGGGGGGGGGGGAGTAAGAGTAAGTTATAAATAAGTTTATTTGAAAACTATTTTAATTAATGGGAATCGAACCGATTCATGGTCACACTGTGAAATTTCAATACATGCATACAATGTGTACCGATCAAATTAGGGCGATCAGCATTTCTCTCTCCTTTGTGATTAGAGTCCTAGAGCTCCCTCCTCTACTTACTCATAAAATACATAAGATAACTGTGAACCATAGCCTCCCAAGTACATGGTGCAGCACCAAGAACTTATTCCTTTGATCTAACCGTGATCTGATATCTGCTACCCTAATACTTGCTATCTCCCCTACTCCTCCTAGCCTCTGGTAATCCTTATGCTTTGTTCACATTGAGTGTTTTGGCTTTCAAAGATGAGGGGGGACAACAGGCAGAATTGTCTTAATGTGCATGGTTTACTTAACATGATGCCCTCCAGTTCTATCCATTTCACTGCACACTACAGGACTTAATTCTCTTTTATGACTTAATAGCATTCAGTTGTATATATATGCCACGTTTTCTTCATCCATCCATCTGATGATGGGCCCCTTGACTGGTTCCATATTTTGCCTACTGTGAAGAGCTCTGTAATGAACATGGTAGAGCAGGCATAACTTTGGTATAACAGTTTCTTTCCTTCTAGACCTATTCCTAATAGTGGGAATGCTGAATCATATAGAAATTCTGTTTCCAGTTTTGTTTTTTTTTTTTTTTTTTTTTTTTTTTTTGACAGGTAGAGTTACAGACAGTGAGAGAGACAGACAGAGAGATAGGTCTTCCTTCTGTTGGTTCACTCCCCAAATGGATGCCACGGCCAGCACTGCACCGAACTGAAGCCAGGAGCCAGGTGCTTCTTTCTGGTCTCCTATGCGGGTGCAGGGGCACAAGCACTTGGCCATCCTCCACTGCCCTCCCAGGCCACAGCAGAGAGCTGGAAGAGGAGCAACCAGGACTAGAACGCCGGGCCCATATGGGATGCCAGCACCACAGGTGGAGGATTAGCCAAATGAGCCATGGTGCCGGCCCTCTATTTCTAGTTTTTAAATGAATCTCCATAACTGCTTTCCACGGTGGACATACAGAATTACATTCTCATCAACAGTGTATAAGAGTTCCCTTAATCTGTTTGCTTATTTATTTAATTATAAATGTTTATTTATTTTAAAGGCTGATTTACACACACACACACACAGAATCTTCCATCTACTTGTTCACTTCCCAAATGGCTGCAGCGGTTAGCAGAGGGCCAGGACAAAGCGAGGAACCAGGATCTTTATCTGAGTCTCCCACATGGATAGCAGGGGCCCAAGTAATTGGACCATTTTCCACTGCTTTTCCAGGCACAGTAGCAGAGAGCTGGATAGGAAGTGGAGCAGCTGGAACTCGAACCAGCACTCATACGGGAGGCAGGTACCCCAGGTGGTGGTTTAATCAGCTATGCCACTATGCCAGCACCAAGAGTTCCCCTTTCTGCTCATCCACACCCGTCTTTGAGACTTTCTGTCTTTCTGATAACAGTCATTCAAACAGGGGTGGAGTGACACATTGTTTTTATTTAAATCAAAAGCTCAACAACAAAATTAAAAGGTATCTTCCATGGACACATCAGTAGACTCAACACAAATGAGTAAAACGTTAGTAAATTTTACAAAGGGCAAGTAGAAACCTTCCTGAAATGGAACAAGCAAAAAGAATAAAAAAGAGAAATAATCATGAATGAACTGCAGGATAATATTAGAATGTCAAATATACACATACTGGAAATATAGAAAGAAAAAGAAACAGAGAACAGACCACAAGAAATACTTGAACTAATAATGGCTGAGAGTTTTACAAAGTTGATAGACACCAAAGCACAGATGGAGGAAATTCAGAGAACAGCAAAGATAAGCAGAGTATCTCAGATAAAGCCAGAAAGAAAAAGAAAACCACCTTACTGATGTTGAAATAAAGATAAAAATGACATCAGATTTCTCTTAAGAAACTATCAAGTAAGAAAAGAGTAGCATGAAATATTTAAAGCATAAGAGAGAAAATACATCATCCCTGAATTATAGATCCAGTAAAATTACATTCCAAAGTGAAGAAGAAATGCTTGTTTTTTCTCACAATAAGTGAAAAAAATTCATTGTAAGATGTTCTTTGCCAGAAATGTTAAAATGTTTTTTCTGGCAGAAGGAAAAAATTATTTATAGGCAGAAATTTTGATCCACATTAAACAAATAAAACATAAGAGAAGAAATAAGTGAAAGGAAAATAAAGCATTCCATTGTTCTTGTTCTTAATTGATCTGAAAGCTAGGGGACCTTTGAGAGCAATAATTGTAATGATACCTGGATGATTATACTGCATGAAGAAGTGAAATAAATAACAGTGTGTTCTAAGGAATGGGAAGTGGAATGTATGAGAGGGAACTTCAAAACATTCATAGAGTTATAAAGAGGGAGGGAGGGGGCCGGCATCATGGCGTAACTGGGCATCTCATACGCGCACTGGTTGATGTCCCGGCTGCTCTACTTCTGATCCAGCTCCCTGCTAAAGTGCCTGGGAAAGCAGTAGAAAATGGCCCAAGTGCTTGGGGCCCTGCACCCACATTGGATACCTGGATGTAGATCCTGGCTCCTGGTTTCAGCCTGGCCCATCTCTGGTCATTGAAGCTGTTTGGGAAGTGAACCAGCAGATGTAACATTCCTCCCCCTCTCTCCTTTTCTCTATGTCATGCTAACTTTCAAATAAATAAATAAATCTTTAGTAATGAAAAAAAGAGAGGGAGGGAAGAAGAGAATATCATTATATTCTTAGAATTGTATCTATGAAACTAGTACTCAAACAGTATTTACACTTTGTGTTTCTGTGTGGGTGCAAACTGTTAAAATATTTACTTAATATATACTAAATTGATCTTCTGTATATAAAGATAATTAAAAATGAATCTTGATGTGAATGACATGGGAGAGGGAGAGGGAGCAGAAGATGGGAGGGTTGCGGGTATGAGGGAAGTTATGGGAGGGGGGAAGCCACTGTAATCCAAAGGCTGTACTTTCGAAATTTATATTTATTAAATAAAAGGTAAAAAAATAAAAAATAAAAAACTGTATCTAAACCATATTGAATCTGTTTTCTTTGTATTAATATCAAATTAACATGAAAATACAGTATCAGATAACAAAAACAATAACAAAACAAATGAAAAATAAACAGGAAAAATTAAGGAAATTGGTTTAAATACATGATTTTCATATTTAATATTTATCAATTTATAAAAACAAGATACTTATTTATCTATATATAGAAATTTTAAAGTAAGTAAAATAAAATTATTATTCTTGGAGCAGATGCAATAAATATAAAAAATGTGAAGTATTATCTACCATTCTACTACATAAATACTTTGATGTGCATATTCCTAGCAATTCTTTTCCCTTCTCTTATAGTACAGGGAATAAGACACATCTAATAAATTAGTACAACTAAAAAAAGGTAAATTTATCATAGTGCAAAAACGTTTTAAATTCACGTCTACAAGAGGTCTCTGAAAAGCTGATGGAGAATGCATATTATCCTCCTATATGATTTCTGGCATATAAAATCAACTAAATGTCAAAGAAGAATTAAAACGATTCTCAACAATCTCTTCCAGATAATAGTGATAGGGATACCTTGCATTCCAGTCTTTTGACACCAGAATTACTGTTAACAAAACCAGCAGTAGCAGACTGCTGATATGTTGACTGTAACACCAGGGATCATATGTTGGGAGCTTAATCCTCAAAGCATCAGTTTATATATGGAGATGGGGCTTCATAAAATATGATTAGGTTAAGGCTGGCGCAATGGTGTAGCTGGTAAAGCTGCCATCCACAGTGTCAGCATCCCATTTGGGTGCTGTTTGGTGTCCTGGATGCTCCACTTGTAATCCAGTTCCCTGCTAATGTGCCTGGGAAAGCAGTGAAAGATGGCCCAAGTGCTTGGGCCCCTGAACTCATGTGAAGAACCCTGAACCCTTGGAAGAAGCTCCTGACTCCTGGCTTTGGCCTGACCTAACCTTGCTTGATGCAGCCATTTGGGGAGTAAAAGAGTGGATGGAAGATCAATCTCTCACTCGGTCTCTAATTCTGACGTCCAAATAAATAAAATAATTCTTATTTAAAATAAAAAAAGTTGGGGGCTGGCACTGTGGTGTAGCAGGTAAAAGCCACTGCCTACAGTCCTGGCATCCCATATGGCGCCAGTTCTAGTCCCGGCTGCTCCACTTCCGATCCAGATCTCTGCTATGGCCTGAGAAAGCAGCGGAGGATGGCTCAGGTGCTTGGCCCCCTGCACCTGCATAGGAGACCCAGAAGAAGCTCCTGGTTCTTGACTTCGGATTGGCGCAGCTCCAGCCATTGGGACCAACTGGGGAGTGAACCAGTGGATGGAAGACCTCTTTCTCTTTGCCTCTGCCTCTCTGTAACTCTGCCTTTCAAACAAATAAATAAATTTTTAAAACAAATAAAATAAAAAGTGATTAGGTCATGAGTGCCCGCCCCCCTGAGTGGAGTAATGTCATCGTCACAGTTAGTTACTCCCAGAGCCAGTTTGTTGTACAGGTGGGTGCAGCCTCTTCCTGCCATCTTGCTCTCCTCAAGAGAAGGTGAGATCCTTTCCCTCTCCACTGTGGGAAGACCCACACCAGAGACACAGCCATGCTCTGACTTCTCAGCCTCCAAAACTATGACCTAAGGAGATCTCTGTTTTTTATAAATTACCCAATCTTACATGTCCTGTGATAGCAGCAGGGAAATGACCAAGACAGCTGCTCTTTGAAGGTAGATTTAGATGTGTTAAAATGTACACAGTAGGGCCACTGCTCTGGTGTGGTGGGTTGAGCCGCCACCTGCTGCTCCGGAATCCCATGTGGGCACCAGATCAAGTCCCAGCTTGTCTACTTCCCACCCAGCTCTCTGCTATGGCCTGGGAAAGTGGTGGAGGATGGGCCCCTGAACCCATGTGGGAGACTTGGAGGAAGCTCACAGTTCCTGGCTTCAGATCAGCCCAGCTCTAGCAGTTGTGGCCATTTGGGGAGTGAACCAGTGGATAGACAACCTCTCTCTCTAGTTTTTCCCTCTGTCTGTCTGTAACTCTACCTCTCAAATACATAAATAAATCTTTTTAAAAAATGTACATAGGGCTCTCTGCCATGTGCTCAGTCTGTGTGCATGCTGGCAGTTGGTCAACCTCGGTGACTTTATTTCCTTTGAATAAATTCAGTCTGGCTGGGAAAAAAAATGTACATAGTAAACTCTAGGGCAATCACTATTTTAAAAGTATAAGTCAAATCCCAAGAGAAGATGAGGTAGAGTCGTATAAAATGTTCAGTTAAAATGAGAACACACTCAAAGGTAGAAGGGACATAGAACAATTGTAGCAAATGGAAAATGAAAGGTGTAAATATGGCAATAATCACTAACATGAGAGTAATCCAAGTTGGCCAACTGAGATGCAGAGGACGTCAGAATGGAGAAAGCAAAAATGCCCAACCATGCTTGAGAAATCTCATTTGAAATATTGGGATTCAAAGTAATATAAACTTACTGAGTAATAGGTGTCCTGATAAAACTAATCAAGAGAAAAATGCAGTGACTATATTAATTTATTGTTTATACCCCTTGTCTGGATTCTTGAGGAACAGTGGTTTGTCTACTTTCTACTTATCAAATTGTTTATTTAGTGGCGGGCTAAGCTTGTGATTATGAAGTAAATGGAAAATATGTTATTGCAAAAATTAAAAGAAAAATCATAAAGGAAGGAGAAGGGGGGTGAGAGTGAGTGATCTTTTTAAAGCTGTTGATATGAAACACATGGAATTTGTTCCCTTTATATAAATTTGCAAAAATATTTATATTAAAAAAAGAATAGAAAAAATAAAACAAAAGAGGAAAAGCAGAATAAGGAAAATAGTCAAGTTAAAGAGGGACGCTATTTAATGACAAAGGATTCAATTTTCTTAGAAAACATGACAATCCTAAATGTAGATGCATCTAACAAATGAGAAAGAAAATATGTGAATAGCACCGACAGAAGCAAAAGAAACACAGGGAAATCCATGGTGATAATAGCTGATTTTAATGCTACTCTGTCAATAACTTGTAGAGAAGCAGGAAAAAAATATAATAAGGATATAGACTAATAACATAATGAATCAATGTCATGACGTAGCTGATAAATGAATTCCACGAATAGCAATGTTCACATTCTTTTTTTTTTTTTTTTTTTTTTTTTTTTTTTGACAGGCAGAGTGGACAGTGAGAGAGAGAGACAGAGAGAAAGGTCCTCCTTTTGCCCTTGGTTCACCCTCCAATGGCCGCCGCGGCCGGCGCACCGCGCTGATCCGATGGCAGGAGCCAGGAGCCAGGAGCCAGGTGCTTTTCCTGGTCTCCCATGGGGCGCAGGGCCCAAGCACTTGGGCCATCCTCCACTGCACTCCCAGGCCACAGCAGAGAGCCAGCCTGGAAGAGGGGCAACTGGGACAGAATCCGGCGCCCCAACCGGGACTAGAACCCGGTGTGCTGGCGCCGCTAGGCGGAGGATTAGCCTAGTGAGCCACGGCGCCGGCCAACGTTCACATTCTTATTCAGCTAGCCCATATGCTTGGCCATAAATAGCACTTAAACAAATTTAAAATAATAGAAATCATACAAAATATAGTAGAAATCAATAGCATAATTAGAGTTGGAAAAATCCTACAAACATTTGGAGATTAAGCAACACAGCTCTAAATATCAAAGGCAACTTAGAAATTCAAGCACAATTTAAAAATATTTCTACTAATCCAATGAAAATGTAATTTACCAAACTAAAGGATAAGCCAAAGTAACATTTAAAGGAAAGTATATACTCTCAATGGCTCAGTGGTTGTAAACTAGTATAACCATTATGGAAGACAATATGGAGAGTCATCTCAAATCTGAAAATAGATCCATCATATGACCCAGCCATCCCACTCCTGGAAATTTTTCCAAATGAAGGGAAATTAACATATGAAAGAGTTATCTATACCCCCATGTTTGCTCCATTCACAATAGCTAAGATAAGGAATCAGAATCGACCCAGATTTCAATCAACTGATGACTGGATAAAGCAAATGCGGCAAATATACACTATGGAATACCACTCAGCCATAAAAATGAATGAAATCTTATCTTTTGCAACAAAATGAATGCAACTGGCAGCTATTATACTTAGTGAAATAAGCCAGTCTCAAAAAGACACCATATGTTTTCCTTGATTTGTGATTTGTACATTAATGTACAGACCACAAAAAATGTAATGTGTACTTTTGTCTATACTTGTCCATACTCTTCAGGAACAGTGGTTTTTCTACTTACTACTTTTTGAATTGTTTATTTGGTGGAAGGTTAAGCTTGTGATTATAAAATAAACTGAAAACATGTTATTGTAAAGTTTAAAAGAAAAAATAAGGAAGGAAGAAAGAGAGAGGGTGGAAGCGTGGACCGGAGGGAGGACAGGTCAGAAGTATCACTGTGCTCTTAAATTTGTGTATGAAATGCATGAAATTTGCTCACATTATATAAATAAAAACTTAAAATTCAAAAAGAAGAAATATCCAACATCAATTACCACCTTAGACACTCAGAAAAAAATAATAAATTAAACTTAAACATTCAGAAGAGGCCAGCGCCGTGGCTCAATAGGCTAATCCTCTGCCTGTGGTGCCAGCACACCGGGTTCTAGTCCCGGTCAGGGCGCCGGATTCTGTCCCAGTTGCCCCTATTCCAGGCCAGCTCTCTGCTGTGGCCAGGGAGTGCAGTGGAGGATGGCCCAAGTCCTTGGGCCCTGCACCCCATGGGAGATCAGGATAAGCACCTGGCTCCTGGCTTCGGATCACCGAGGTGCACCGGCTTCAGCACGCCGGCCGCAGCGGCCATTGGAGGGTGAACCAAGGGAAAAGGAAGACCTTTCTCTCTGTCTCTCTCTCTCACTGTCCACTCTGCCTGTCAAAAAAATTTTTTTTAAAAATTCAGAAGAAAGGGAATAATAAAAATGAGGAGAGAAGTCAAATTCCAGCTAGACAAATTAAAAAAAAAAAAGCAAAAACTAGTTCTCTAAAAAGAGCAATAAATTTTAATGTCCTCTTACCATGATAATTAAAAGAAAAAGATATGAGACTCAAATCACCAAGGCCAGAAAAGGAGAGGTGCAGCGTGACCAATGCTCTAGACACCAAAATGCAAAGGGAACTCTGTAAAGAATGCTTTGGCTACAAACCTGATAATTTAGATGATATGGACCAATTCTTGCAAAGAATGAAACTACTACAATCCCCTCCAGGAGAAATAGATAACTTGAATAACTCTTCATCTGTCAAAGACAAGAAATTAATGGTTTGAGACCTTCAAAATGCACAAAGCACAGTTTCAATGAAGGACTTTATTAAACGTCAAAAGAATTAAAACAATGTTCAACAATCTCTTCCAGATAATAGTGGTTGGGATACCTTGCAGTACATTTTTTTAAAAGATTTATTTATTTATTTATTTATTTGAAAGCCAGAGTTACACAGAGAGAGAAGGAGAAGCAGAGAGAGAGAGAGAGAGAGAGAGAGAGAAAGGTTTTCCATCTGCTGGTTCACTCCCTAATTGACTGCAACAGCTGGAGCTCCGCTGATCCAAAGCCAGGAGCCAGGAGCTTCCTCTGGTTCTTCCCATGTGAGTTCAGGGGCCCAAGGACTTGGGCCATCTTTCACTGCTTTCCCCAGGTAATAGCAGAGAGCTGGATGGGAAATGGAGCAGCCGGGTCTTGAACCAGCACCCATATGGGATGCCGGTATTGCAGGTAGTGGCTTTATCCTGCTATGCCACAGCGCCAGCCCCAGTCCATATTTTTGACACCAGAATTATTCTGTTAACAAAACCAGCTGTATTAAAAAAATAAGGAGAGTAAAGATGTGAATATTAGCAAAATAAATCCAACAATATATAAAAATATACACATGTATATACATAAATGATAATGTATCAATACTAAATGTGGATCATTCCAGGAATGAATTCTGGTACAGTGTTTATCAATCAAATAATGTAATGCATTTTAACAGATTGAATAAGAACTAAAAAACATAATAATATCAATTTTTACAGAAAAAGCATTCAACATAATTCAACACATTCATGAGTATAATAATTCTCAGAGAGCTAGAAAGAGCAGTCATTTCTTTAAACTACTGAAAGGACGCTATGAAAACTATGTAATATTATGTTTTAAAGTGAGCAACTGAAGAATCTCTGCCTAGGACAGAGAGGAAGCAAGGATATCCTCTTTCACACCAGCGTTCGGCATGTCCTGGGAGTCCTACACAGCACAATAAACCTAGAGCAAAGGGAAGAAAGCTTCAGATGAAGAAACAAAGCTGCCCATATGCCCTCATGGCATTTGTCCATGTACAAAATTACAGAGCTGTAAAACAACTCCTAGAAATAAGTAGATAGCAAATTTTTAGGTCAACATACAAGGTCCATAACCAAAATATACAAGGTCCATAGCCCAAATAGCAGTAATGACCAACAGGAATTTGAAGTAAAAGAAATATTATTTTTTTACTATGTAACAAAAATGAAGTACTTAAGTATAAATCCAACAAAGTATGCATAGGTTCCATATGCATAAAGCTACAAAACACTGATAAAATGTACCTAGATGCAGAACTGGAGCCTTATGCAAAACTGAACTCCAAATGGATCATAGTCCTAAATTAAAATGCAAAAGTATGAAACTTCTTGAATAAAACATATGAAAGAAATCTATGTGACCTTGGATTTGGTAATGAGTTTTTAGATAAAACACTGAAACCATTATGCATGAGGTAATATATAGATATGTTATACTCTATTAAAATTGAAAAAATTGTGTTCTGTGAAGGATGCTGCTGAGAAAAAAAAGACAAGGAACTGGGTAAAAATATTTAGGACCACATTTCTATATAGCATCTGTATAGTGTCACATGGTACTACACTGTGTGGTTCTGTGTGATACAACAAGGCTAGATGAAATACATGTGCATCAAAACCCATGGAACGTATAGAACAAAGATGGAGTCCTCTATGTGTACAATTTTGAAAATAGCACTTAGAAGGGTGGGATGTGCCAGATGGGATACAGATGGTGATAGAAGAATTTATCTGCATTAAAAATGCATGACACCTCCTCACTAATGGGATGTCAAGGTCCTGACCTAAGGATCTCTGGGAATGAGCAGACACTGCTCGATTAAAGACAAAGGAGATGGTACATAAGCACTCCCCTCTGGTTCAGGTTAACAATTCTGAAATGGCTGTCCATGTATCCACCTTGCCTGACATAAATCACTAGCAGGTGGTGAGAGCCAGTTTTCTCATTATTGGTGATCACAGAGAAGTGTGGATCACAGCGATCCATGCAATACATTCAGAATGAACTAATTTTAGCTCTATATAAAGAGGGATGCTTATGGAAATATCTAGAATTTTGTGTTCATACACACATTCGGGTATGCTCATAAATTCCCTTGCTTTATCAGCTGAGAGGACCTAGAAGTAATTATTCCCCATTAAAAAAAAGCATGCCCAGTGCCCAGGTCTCAGATGGTACTACTATTCTCCAACAAAGGGAACCAGCTCTCCTTGGAGAAATGGCTGGCTATGGACTTGTAGCAGGGGATATCCAATATGGATCATCTTATTGCACCAGAAGTTCACAAAACATACAGAAATCCCCTAAAGGAGCACAGAAGTGAATGAAAGTACTCCCAATGGCCAAAGCCCTAATAATTTGAACAACACAACAAGTAACAGTAAAAGTTTCAGCCCAAAGTACAAAACAAATATCCCTAAATTCACACTCATATGTATCATTGAATAAATTTGAAGAAGAATGCAACGTCCCATGCTGAAGCCTTCAGAAACGTCTCCCTATATCCCCCTGCCATACGTGGAGTATGAGTTCCCATTCTTTAGATGTGGGGTTCACATAGAGAGTTCCTGTCAAAGTTTAGAAAGAGTGGTGATGAGGAAGTCACTCAGCAGAGACCCATGGCAAATCCTCCCTTGGCTTACTGTTTGTAGCCCTTGTCTATATTTCTGGGGAGCATAGATCCTTCTACATTTGCCTGTTGAATATTATGGTTAGTGGTGCATTAAGCCTGCGATGTATGTATGTATGTTAGATGTATGAAGTACATCTAAATTACATTTTTGAAACATTAAAGAAGAAAAAGAAAGAAGGAAGGAAGGGGCTTGGGAGAAGGAGAGAGAAAGGGAAGGAAGTATGAATATCTTCCTAGAATTATATCTATGAAATACACAAAGTCTGTTCTCTTTATATTAACACAAATTTTTTTAAAAAAATGAAAGGTTTAATGATTGGGCCTTGGCATATAGTATCTCTTCAGTACTCTGCACCCCCCACAAGAAAAACATAAATTCAGTCAGATTATATTGAAAAATAACAGAAAAAATCCAGTGGAGGGCATTCTACAAAATACCCAGCCAGTACTCCTTATAAGTTTGCACAAAGAATGTTTTGACAATTCAATTAATATGTCAGAACAGGCATAAGTAAAGCCCAAAAAGTCAGAAAAACACAAGCAAAACAAAACCAAAGAGAACAAAATTTATTACAAAAACAAGGACAATGGTTCTGCGCCAGACAATTTTCTAGCACTGAGGTGACCACAGAGTAGAAATCCAGCAGATGTCATTGCCCTCCAGGAGCCGGAGCACTGGGTAGGAGACACTCCATCACTATCATTAAGTTAACACAATGATGCATCGGTTCTTGATCAGTACCATGGAGAAGGGTAGAGGCAATGCCATTTTAAGTCAAGTCTTCAAAGAAGTTCTCTCTGTCAACTAGTATTGGAGCAAAGAAGCAGCAGGAGGGAGGGAGTGGGGCAAGATCTTGGGATGGGAATGTTTGCAGTATTTAAGGAGCAGTGGCTTGATAAGTAACACATTCGGAAAACACACAGGGACCAGTGGAACTAGCATGGAGTGACAGAGGGGCCTCACCTATTTAGAATTGATCCAGATTTAAGTGAGAGGGTTAATGTCACTCTGGCTTTTCTGAAAGGAGACAGAAATCCAGTAGCAGCTACCTGTCATCCTGGAAAACTAGGGCGCAGGAATAGTGAATTCCCCTTCCTACAAATGGTGTACAGCTCCAAGCCTAGCGCTTCCCATTTGACCCACAATTTGCTGTCTTCCTTCTGCTCTGTGATCAATACTGTATGTTCACCCTCCTTATATTTGCTTTAACGTGATGAGCAGCCACAGATTTCTATTACAAAGCATTGGTTTTACTGATGGAACAAATCTGTCCTTCTTTATTTACATTCCAGACACTGATAAAATAGAACAATCATATCTATTGGTATTTTGAGTGAGCCAGGGTTATAATTTATTCCAGTTTGATAGGGTCCAAGAATGAAAGAGATTAAAAACAATACAGGGCTATATAAAATGACAATTTAATTGGTACTGAAATAAAACCCAGTACTAGGTATCAGAAGGCTTTGCTATTGATGTTAAATTGCATTTTCCCAGGGAGGAACAACAGATATAATTTGATGCCTAGGGGAAAGGAATAAAGTTAAGCTTTTTTTCTTGCACAGAGCAGAGCAGTAGCCTGTGTTTGTACAGTCATGCACTGCATCAGGAGAACTCAGTCAAGTACCGACCACATCCATGGACCCCTGATGTCATGATCACTAAATGTCACAGCAGAATGTATTACTCACATGTTTGTGCGCATGTTAACATAAACAAACCTGCTATGCTGCTAGTCATACAAAAGTATATACAATTGTATACACGTGCACAATACTTACTAGTGATGATGGATGACTGAGTTACTGGTGTACATAACTACTTGTATAATGATTTTTGCAGTGTACTCCTACTCATGAAAAAAAATGCCTGCTGTAAAACACTGTGCAGTGTTACTCCAGCAGCGGACTTCCACCTGTCATGCTTAGTGCAACTCTTGATGGCATCAAGAGGCCACACTGAGTGAGTGACTCACACCATCTAGATTTGTGTAACTTCACTGCCATGCTCTCATGATGACACTATGACAGCACGTAGCCTCACCTATAAACAATATATGACATGTATTTAAAACAAAAGTAAGAAAGAGATCCTGGAGTGAGCTTTGTGGCACGGTGGGTTAAACTCCCCCTTGGGGCACAGGTACATGTTGAAGTGCCTGTTTGAGTCCTGGCTACTCCACTTCCCATTCAACTTCCTGGAAACGTGCCTGGGAAGGAAGCAGATGAGGGCCAAGTACCTGGGCTGCTAATGTCACCCATGTGGGAGACCTGGGTGGAGTTCCCTGTCTCCTGGATTTGACCTGGCCCAGCCCCAGCTGTTGCTGGCATTTGGGGAGTGCACTGGTGGATGGAAGATCTCTGTCACTCTTTCTCTTTCTGTCACTCTTTGTTATAAATAAATAAATCTACATTTAAAAAAAAAGCTCTATACCAGGATCAGGGGACAAAAATCAAATATGTTTCCAAAGCAGAAAAAAAAAAAACAGTTTACAGTTTCGATGAAGATTAATTTTTATACCTTACTTTTGTGGTGTTTACATTGGTGTTTTATCTTAAAAAAAAAGCAAAACCCCAAAACATGAAGATTTATTTCTATATGTTATTCTAAAAATCATATAGCTTTGGTCCTTACTGCTAAAGGTAAGATTAATTTTATGGTTGTTTTTATTCACAGTGTGAGATTTGAGTTCAACTTCATTTTTCTATGTGGATATCTAATTGTCCTAGTATGATTTCTTGAAAAGATGATTCTTTCCTCCAGTAAAATGTGTTGACACATTTTGGAAAAGTCAGTAGACCATAGGATTTTCCCTCCTGAACTCTCAATTCTGCTTCACAGGTCTTTATTTCTACCCTTGTGCAAGCACTACAGGTCTTCACAACTAAAGATCCATGGTCAGTTTTGGAATCAGAAAATGTGAATCTTCCAACGTTTTGATCTTCTCTTAGGTTGTTAACAGCTACTCTACATCTTCTATGTTTGCATGTGAGTTTTAGGATCAGTTTACCAATTTATGCAAAAAAGAATTATATTGGATCTTTGGGTCAATTGGGGTATTAAATTTCATATCGATGAACATAGGATGTCTTCTTACTTATTCATATCTTTAATGCTTTGAATGATACTTTGTAATTTTGAGGGTGCAATTCCTGCAATTTATGCTCAACTTATTCATAAGTGTTTTTTTTTATTCTATTGTAAATAAAATTGTCTTTTTTTAAATCCATGTTCAGATAGTTTATTTCTGGTTTATAGAATATAACTTATTTCTGTATTTTCACATTGTATCCTGCGACGTTGTTGAAATTATTAGTTGTAGTAATTTTGTGTATTCTAAATAACTTTCTATGTAAAAGACCATGTATTTTGGGAATATAGCTTTATGCCTTCTTTATGAAACTAAATGTCATTTATTTATTTTTGGCCTTAATTACCCTGCATGGAACCTCTAATAAAATTAAAAACAAGTGAGGAGAGCAGATATCTTTACCTTTATCCTGATCTTAAAGTGGAAGCATCCTGTGTTTCATTGTTAATATGATATTAGATATGGGTTTTATTCAAAAGTTTTTGGCTAGCCCTAAGAAATTCCATTCCATTCTGAATACATTGACTTTTTGATTGCTTGATTTTTATTGCCATAAAATGGTGAAGGGG
This sequence comes from Oryctolagus cuniculus, assembly GCF_964237555.1. Taxonomy (NCBI): domain Eukaryota; kingdom Metazoa; phylum Chordata; class Mammalia; order Lagomorpha; family Leporidae; genus Oryctolagus; species Oryctolagus cuniculus. Next base: position 119,788,805 of record NC_091434.1, read on the forward strand.
TTTCTCAATTTTTTTTCTGTTCTTCAATCTTGTCATTTTGATCCTTTTCCTACAAATATGATGTATTAATTTACTGATTTTATTACATTAACTAAATTTTTAATAAATCCTACTTGATCAAGGTATATAATTCTTTTTATATAGTATTCATGCAAATATATTAAGTGTGGTTTTATGTCTAGATATTTATAAGTATTTTGCTGGTGATTTTGCATTTTCATCCATAAGGAATGTAGATCCAGAATTTCTTTTCTTTTTACATCTTTATTAAGTTTTAGCATGAAAGTAATACCAGTTCATAAAATAGATTGGAAATTTGTTCCTCCTTTTCTCTTTAGTTTATAATATTCTCAGAAAAGTTTGTGAGGAAATATTTTTTGCTTTAAAATTTCAGTAAAATCCACCAGGGAAACTCCGTACCTGCAGTATTCCTTATAGTGAGTTTTTAAATACTGATTTAATCTCTTTGCTTATTGTCAGCACTTAGATTTCTTTTTTTTTTCTTGAGTTAGATTTGGGAGGTTCTGTCTTCTAGAAATGTGCCCATATCATCAAAGCAATTTATTTGTGCTCATAAAATTACTCACAATATTCCTTCCAAGTGCTACTTTATCTGCATCCTCTAAAATTAAGGCATTTTTTCTGTTTGTTTGTTTTAAGATTTATTTTATTTGAAATTCAGAGTTAGAGAGAGAAGTAGAGTTGGGGAAAGAAAGAGAGAGAGAGACAGAGAGAGGGAGAGAGAGATCTTCCATCCGCTGGTTTACTCCCCAAATGACCACAATGGTCAGAGCTGAGCTGATCTGAAGCCAGGAGCCAGGAGTTTTCTCCAGGTCTCCCACATTGGCTCAGGGGCCCAAGGACTTGGGCCATCTTCCATTGCTTTCCCAGGCCATAACAGAGAGCTGGATCAGAAGTGAAGCAGCTGGGACTTGAACCAGCGCCCATATGGGTTGCCAGTGCTGCTGGCTGCGGCTTTAACCCACTGCACCACAGCACTGGTCCCTGTTTTTTTTTTTGGTTTTTTTTTTGTTTTTTTTTTGTTTTTTTTTTTTATCATAAGACATGTTCTACCTTCCCTTCAACTTCTGCTTTGATCCATTAGACACTTAACAATATACTTAATTTCCACATTTTCCCACACTTTGTGAATTTCCCAAGTTGCTTGCTTTTTTTTTTTCCTTCTCAGATTGATTTCTTTATTTGAGAGACAGAGTCACAGACAGAGACAGGGAGAAACAGAGAGTGAGGTCGTCCATCTGCTGGTTCACTCCTCAAATGGTTGCAATGGTGGGAGCTGGACCAATACAATGCACAAAGCCAGGAGCTTCTTCTGCCCATAGAGGATGCCAGCACCCCAGGCAGAGGCTTAACCTATATGCCACAGCACTGTCCTCCAAGTTGCTTTCTTTTATTTACATGTAACTTAATTCCATTGTGATTAAAAAATATTCTTCATACAATTTAATTTTTTTATTTTTTCATTTTAATTTTTTTAAATTTTTAAATTTTTTTAAAATTTTAAAATTTTAATTAACTGCTTTATACATTTTCTTATGGTTTGTCCTGAAGAATATTTAAAGTGCACTCATTCAAGTCTTCTACATCTTTATTAATTTAATGTCTATTTTTTCCATCCATTGTTGGAGGTGGGATATTGAAGACTCCGATTCTGTTGTTCAGTTTTCTACTTCTTCCTTCAAGAATTCCAGTTTTTCCTTCAGGTAATCTTGGGCTCAATTGTCGGATTCATCTGTGATTAAAATTTGCAAATCTTATTGATTTGGTGGCCCTTTTGTTGTGGAGTACTAGTTTTTTTTGTTTTTTTTTTTTTTTAACTTTTATTTAATGAATATACGTTTCCAAAGTACGAATAATGGATTACTATGGCTTCCCCCCCATACCGTCCCTCCCACCCACAACCCTCCCCTTTCCCACTCCCTCTCCCCTTCCATTCACATCAAGATTCATTTTCGATTATCTTAATATACAGAAGATCAGCTTAGTATACATTAAGTAAGGATTTCAACAGTTTGCTCCCACACAGAAACATAAAGTGAAAAATAATAGATGATTTTTTTTAATGATGATGAAATCAGATCAGACCTATTGTCATGTTTAATCCCAGTGAGAGTCAAGTTGGGAGTTGATAGTTTCTATTCTTTTCTTTTTTTTTTTTTTTTTTTTTTTTTACAGAGGATCAGTTTAGTATGCATTAAGTAAAGATTTCAACAGTTTGCACCCCCATAGAAACACAAAGTGAAATATATTATTTGAGTACTCGTTATAGCATTAAATCTCAATGCACAGCACATTAATGACAGAGATCCTACATGAGGAGTAAGTGCACAGTGACTCCTGTTGTTGACTTTACCAATTGACACTCCTGTCTATGGCATCAGTAATCTCCCTATGCTCCAGTCATGAGTTTCCAAGGCTATGGAAGCCCCTTGAGTTCTCCGACTCTTATCTTGTTTAGACAAGGTCATAGTCAAAGTGGAGGTTCTCTCCTCCCTTCAGAGAAAGGTACCTCCTTCTTTGAAGACCTGTTCTTTTCACTGAGATCTCACTCACAGAGATCTTTTGCCAGAGTGTCTTGGCTTTCCATGCCTGAAATACTCTCATGGGCTTTTCAGCCAGATCTGAATGCCTTTAGGGCTGATTCTGAGGCCAGAGTGCTATTTAGGGCATCTGCCATTCTATGAGTCTGCTGAGTATCTCACTTCCCATGTTGGATCACTCTCCCCTTTATTTATTCTATCGGTTAGTGTTAGCAGGTACTAGACTTGCTTATGTGCTCCCTTTGACTCTTAGTCCTTTCATTATGATCAATTGCGAACTGAAATTGATCACTTGGACTAGTGAGATGGCATTGGTACATGCCACCTTGATGGGATTAAATTGGAGTCCCCTGGTATGTTTCTAACTCTACCATTTGGGGCAAGTCAGCTTGAGCATGTCCCAAATTATATATCTCTTCCCTCTCTTATTCCTACTCTTATGTTTAACAGGGATCACATTTCAGTTAAATTTCAACACTTAAGAATAACTGTGTATTAATTACAGAATTAAATCAGTCATATTAAGTAGAACAGACAAAAAAACTACTAAGAGGGATAATGTATTAAGTTGTTCATTAACAGTCAGGGCTATGCTGATCAAGTCACCGTTTCCCATAGTGTCCCTTTCACTTCAACAAGTTTCCTTTTTGGTGTTCAGTCAGTTGTCACCGATCAGGGAGAACATATGGTATTTGTCCCTTTGGGACTGGCTTATTTCACTCAGCATGATGTGTTCCAGATTCCTCCATTTTGTTGCAAATGACTGGATTTCGTTGTTTCTTACTGCAGTATAGTATTCTAAAGAGTACATATCCCATAATTTCTTTATCCAGTCTACCGTTGATGGGCATTTAGGTTGGTTCCAGGTCTTAGCTATTGTGAATTGAGCTGCAATAAACATTAGGCTGCAGACCGCTTTTTTGTTTGCCAATTTAAATTCCTTTGGGTAAATTCCAAGGAGTGGGATGGCTGGGTCGAACGGTAGGGTTATCTTCAGGTTTCTGAGGAATCTCCAGACTGATTTCCATAGTGGCTTGACCAGTTTGCATTCCCACCAACAGTGGGTTAGTGTCCCTTTTTCCCCACATCCTCGCCAGCATCTGTTGTTGGTAGATTTCTGAATGTGAGCCATTCTAACCGGGGTGAGGTGGAACCTCATTGTGGTTTTGATTTGCATTTCTCTGATTGCTAATGACCTTGAACATTTTTTCATGTGCCTGTTGGCCATTTGGATTTCCTCTTTTGAAAAATGTCTATTGAGGTCCTTGGCCCATCTCTTAATTGGGTTGTTGGTTTTGTTTTTGTGGAGTTTCTTGATCTCTTTGTAGATTCTGGTTATTAACCCTTTATCTGTTGCATAGTTTGCAAATATTTTTTCCCATTCTGTCGGTTGTCTCTTCACTCTCCTGACTGTTTCTTTTGCAGTACAGAAACTTCTCAATTTGATGCAATCCCAATAGTTAATTTTGGCTTTGACTGCCTGTGCCTCCCGGGTCTTTTCCAGAAACTCTTTGCCTGTGCCAATATCTTGAAGGGTTTCTCCAATGTTCTCTAGTAACTTGATGGTGTCAGGTCGTAGATTTAGGTCTTTAATCCATGTTGAGTGGATTTTTGTGTAAGGTGTAAGGTAGGGGTCTTGCTTCATGATTCTGCACGTGGAAATCCAATTTTCCCAGCACCATTTATTGAATAGACTGTCCTTGCTCAAGGAATTAGTTTTAGATCCTTAATCAAATATAAGTTGGCTGTAGATGTTTGGGTTGATTTCTGGTATTTCAATTCTGTTCCATTGGTCTATCCTTCTGTTTCTGTACCAGTACCATGCTGTTTTGATTACAACTGCCCTGTAGTATGTCCTGAAATCTGGTATTGTGATGCCTCCGGCTTTGTTTTTGTTGTACAAGATTGCTTTAGCTATTCGAGGTCTCTTGTGCCTCCATATAAATTTCAGCACCAATTTTTCCAGATCTGAGAAGAAGGTCTTCGGTATCTTGATTGGTATTGCATTGAATCTATAAATTGCTTTTGGGAGAATGGACATTTTGATGATATTGATTCTTCCAATCCATGAGCATGGAAGATTTTTCCATTTCTTGGTATCCTCTTCTATTTCTTTCTTTAAGGTTTTGTAATTTTCATCGTAGAGATCTTTAATGTCTTTGGTTAAGTTTATTCCAAGGTATTTGATTGTTTTTGTAGCTATTGTGAATGGGATTGATCTTAGAAGTTCTTCCTCAGCCATGGCATTGTCTGTGTATACAAAGGCTGTTGATTTTTGTGCATTGATTTTATACCCTGCTACTTTGCCAAACTCTTCTATGAGTTCCAATAGTCTCTTAGTAGATTTCTTTGGGTCCCCTAAATAAAGAATCATGTCATCTGCAAAGAGGGATAGTTTGAGTTCTTCCTTCCCAATTTGTATCCCTTTAATTTCTTTTTCTTGCCTAATAGCTCTGGCTAGAACCTCCAGAACTATATTGAATAGCAGTGGTGAGAGTGGACATCCCTGTCTGGTCCCAGATCTCAGTGGAAATGCTTCCAACTTTTCCCCATTCAATAGGATGTTGGCTGTGGGTTTTTCATAGATTGCTTTGATTGTATTGAGGAATGTTCCTTCCAAACCCAGTTTGCTTAGAGTTTTCATCATGAAAGGGTGTTGTATTTTATCAAATGCTTTCTCGGCATCTATTGAGAGAATCATATGGTTTTTCTTCTGCAGTCTGTTAATGTGGTGTATCACATTGATTGTCTTGCGCACATTAAACCATCCCTGCATACCAGGGATAAATCCCACTTGGTCTGGGTGGATGATCTTTCTGATGTGTTGTTGCATTCTATTGGCGAGAATTTTATTGAGGATTTTTGCATCTATGTTCATCAGGGATATTGGTCTGTAATTCTCTTTCAGTGCTGCATCTTTTCCCGGCTTAGGAATTAAGGTGATGCTGGCTTCATAGAAAGAATTTGGGAGGATTCCCTCTTCTTCAATTGTTCTGAATAGTTTGAGAAGAATTGGAGTTACTTCTTCTTTAAATGTCTGGTAGAATTCAGCAGTGAATCCATCTGGTCCTGGGCTTTTCTTTGTTGGGAGGGCCTTTATTACTGTTTCAATTTCTGTCTCAGTTATGGGTCTGTTTAGGTTTTCGATGTCTTCCTGGTTCAATTTAGGTAGGTTGCATGTGTCCAGGAATCTATCCATTTCTGATAGGTTTCCCTGTTTGCTGGCATACAAGTCCTTGTAGTAATTTCTGATGATTCTTTTTATTTCTGTGGTGTCTGTTGTTACATTTCCTTTTTCATCTCTGATTTTATTGATTTGGGTCTTTTCTCTTCTTTTTTTAGTTAGTTGGGCCAATGGGGTGTCAATTTTGTTTATTTTTTCAAAAAACCAGCTCCTCGTTTGGCTGATTTTTTGTAATGTTTTTCTTGATTCAATCCTGTTGATTTCTTCTCTGATTTTAATTATTTCTCTTCTCCTACTAGATTTGGGTCTGGTTTGCTGTAGGTTTTCTAGATCCTTGAGGTGAATAGAAAGCTCATCTATTTGGTGCCTTTCCAATTTCTTGATGTAGGCACCTATTGATATAAACTTTCCTCTTAACACTGCTTTTGCTGCGTCCCATAAGTTTTGGTATGTTGTGCTGTTATCCTCATTTACTTCCAGAAAGTTTTTGATTTCTCTTTTGATTTCTTCTATGACCCATTGTTCATTCAGGAGCATGTTGTTCAATCTCCATGTGTTTGCGTATGCTCTAGGGATTCCTGAGTTGTTCATTTCCAACTTCATTCCTTTATGGTCTGAGAAGCTGCATGGTATGATTCTAATTCTTTTGAATTTGCTGAGACTTGCTTTATGGCCTAGTATGTGGTCAATCCTAGAGAAGGTTCCATGTACTGCTGAGAAGAATGTATAATCTTTAGCTGTAGGATTGAAAGTTCTGTATATATCTGTTAGATCCATTTGGGCTATAGTGTCGTTTAAATCTACTGTATCCTTGTTGATCTTCTGTCCTATTGATCTGTCTATTTCTGAGAGTGGAGTATTGAAGTCCCCCAGTACTATTGTATTGGGGTCTAAGTCTCCCTTTAAGTCCGTTAACAAATCTTTTAGATAAACCGGTGCCCTGTAGTTAGGTGCATATACATTGATAATTGTTATATCTTCCTGTTGAATTGATCCCTTAATCATTATGTAGTGTCCCTCTTTGTCTCTCTTAATGGTTTTTGTGGTAAAGTTTATGGTGTCTGATATTAAGATGGCTACGCCTGCTCTTTTTTCATTTCTGTTGGCATGGTATATCTTTTTCCAGCCTTTCACTTTCAGTCTGTATGGATCTTTGTTGGAAAGATGTGTTTCTTGTAAGCAGCAAATAGATGGGTTTTGTTTTTTAACCCAATCAGCCAAACGGTGTCTTTTAACTGGACAGTTCAGGCCATTCACGTTCAATGTGACTAATGATAAGTGGTAACTTTGCCCTGCCATTTGCCAAAGATAAGTTCTAATATATGCTTTGAATTCCCTGTGATCTTTAGCTGTGAGCTTTCCTTCCTTGGTTTCCTTCCTTTACCTTCTTTCATATTGATGACCGTGTTTCTTTGTTTCTGTGTGTAACACATCTTTAAGCATCTTTTGCAGGGCTGGACGAGTGGCAACAAATTCTTTCAATTTCTGTTTGTTATGAAAAGTCTTTATTTCACCTTCATTCACAAATGAGAGCTTGGCAGGATATAATATTCTGGGCTGGCAGTTGTTCTCTCTTAGTACTTGGGCTATATCTTGCCATTCCCTCCTAGCTTGTAGAGTTTCTGATGAGAAGTCAGCTGTGAGTCTGATTGGAGATCCTCTGAGAGTAATCTGACGTTTCTCTCTTGCACATTTTAGGATCTTTTCTTTATGTTTCACTGTGGAGAGTTTAATTACAACGTGCCGTGGTGAGGGTCTCTTTTGGTCGTGTTTATTAGGGGTTCTGTGAGCTTCCTGTACTAGGATTTCTCTGTCCTTCTCCAAACCTGGGAAATTTTCTGCTAATATCTCACTAAAAAGGCCTTCTAATCCTTTCTCCCTCTCCATGCCTTCAGGAACTCCTAGAACCCGAATGTTGGGTTTTTTAATAGTATCCTGAAGATTCCCGACAATATGTTTTAGATTCCTAATTTCCTCTTCTTTTCTTTGGTCTGACTGTATCCTTTCCTGTTCTCTGTCTTCTAAGTCCGATATTCTCTCTTCTGCTTCTCCCATTCTGTTTGTAAGGCTCTCTATTGTGTTTTTCATTTGATCTATTGAATTCTTCACTTCAGTCACTATCCCAGTTTCCTGTTGTACTAGTTGTTTCGTTTCATTTTGATTCCTCCTTAATATTTCATTTTCACGAGAGAGATTTTCTATCTTGTCCATTAAGGATTTCTGTAGTTCAAGAATTTGTTTTTGAGAACTTCTTAATGTTCTTATCAATTTTTTGAGATCTGCTTCTTGCATTTCTTCTATGTCATCATCCTCATAATCTTGAATTGGGGTGTCTTTTTCATTTGAGGGCTTCATGGTGACTTCCTTGTTTTTATTACCTTGGTTTTTGCGTTTGTTATTTGGCATATTGGAGATATTTGGTTTCTTCACTGTGGTGCTTTTTCTTGTTATACTACGACTCTAGATTAAGTGGACTATCTGTTTTTGAGGGAGCCTTAGGGCTTGAGATGGGTGTGGCCTGAGAGCTCTGTTTGGTGTGCCTAAGGTGACACTCCCAGGTTAGGCGTGGTAAACCTCTCTCTCTCTCTCTCTTTCTCTCTCTTTTTTTTTTTGATTCAACAGGGAAGTTATTCTGCACAGCTGAACAAAGTTGGAGGTAGTTAGCAGGCGAATGATATACCCACAGGAGCCAGAGATCAGAAGCTCTTTCCCAAGGACCACACAGGGAATCTGTTCGGCCCTTAGAGTGGGCTCAAATTCTCCTTCAGTCTCCCACTGGGTTGCCAAAGTTACGGAATTGTAGCGTCTCTGGAGAGTGCTCACGTGAATTCCGTGAGTTCTCTCCCCCACCGTCTCTTTTTTCACAGTCTCAGTTCAGTAGCACCATAAATTTACTAAGTCCTAATCTCCTGTTAATTCGCCCCACCCAGAGTCAGGTTTTTCTGCTAGGCTCAGGGCCGGTGCAGACCTGAGGTCGCTCTGCTTATGACGTATGTCCAAGATGGCGCCTGCTCTTTGTCTTGCTCGCCCTTGAGAGGTGAGCGGAGAGAGGGAAACCCGTGTCCATACCAGTCACCTTTTTTTTTTCCCCCTCTCTCTCTTCCAGTTAGCTTGGTGAAGTCCCCCCCGCCCCGGGGGTCGTTCCCTCTAGTCTCCTCTCTCCGCTTGCCTGCCGGTGTCTCGGGTTATTGAGGTTCGGCTCACCTCGCGTTCCAGCGCTGGTGTGTTGAGTCTGCCGCTGATGTCCCGAACTGTGGGCTCCCACGCTCTCCACGCAGGTCTGCTCCCCTTCCAGCGCCGATGTGTGGACTCGGAGCCCTGGACTTCCCAAGTCTCCCCGCTGTTGCACTCCCCTTCGAGCACTTGCGGGCAGACCCTGCAGCTTGCGCAGCTCAGTCCCGCTGCTCGGCTTCCGCGGCTCAGTCCCGCGGCTCGGTCCTGCGGTTCGGCTTTCGCGCGCGGTGGGCGACCTTGTTCTCCCAGTAGGTCCTCCGATTCACGCCCACTGGATCCAGAAGAGTTTTGTCTGCAATATTTTCCTGGTTCTTTTTTCTGAGGCTACCGTAACTCCCCTTTTATTAAACTAAATTTTCCCGGACTATCGGTGCGCGCCCTCACTATTCCGCCATCTTGGCTCCGCCCCGAGTACTAGTTTTTAATAGTAACAATGTTTCACTTAAAGTCTATTATGGTTGATATTAATTTATCTGCTTCAACTCTCTTTTGATTGCTACTTAAAGAGTGTCTTAGTCTGTGCTATTATCAGAAGATACTCAAAACTGGGTAATTTGTAAAGAGCAGAGTTTCCTCATAATTCTGTAGGCTGCGATGTCCAAGACCAAAGCCCCAGAATCTGATGTCTGTCAGGAGTTTTGTTGTCAGTCACACAACAGACGGTAGACGATCAAGAGAGAAAACATTATGCAAGGCCTCTTTCATAAGCGTCTTACCAGCATTTTGCCACAGCTGGTGAAGTCTCGGCTCATGACACCACATCTCTTATCAGAGTGCCAATTCTAGTACTAGATATTCTGCTTCCAATCCAGGTTACTGCTAACATGCCTGTGGCGCCAGTGGATAAAGGCCCAAATACTTAAACACCTGCTACCCCTGTGGGAGACCCAGGCTCCTGTGGCTCCTGGCTTCAGTCTAGGCCAGGCCTAGCTGCTGTAGCCACTTGGGGAGTGCGCTAGCAGATGGAAGACCTCTCCTTCTCTCTCTGCCCTGCCCCCTGCCACTGTCAGTCTTCCTTTCAAGTAAATATATACTAAGCAAATCTTTAATTGTATTAATATCACTGAAGAGGAAAGAGGCTTCTTGGCCTAATGACCACTTAAAGACCCCATCCCTTAATATCATTACACAATCTGTTAAGTTCCAATGACTGGAATCTGGAGAAGACATATTCAGTCTCTGACAAATGATATATCCTTTTCCCATGCTTTTCTAGTCAACCTTTTTGTGTCTTAAATCTTAAATCTGTCTCTTGTAGTCAGCAGATCGATGAGTAGCAAGGCAAGATCAGATCAGTAATTAAAAGTCTCTCATCAAAGAGAAGCCCAGGAAACTTGGTTTCAAAGATGAATTCTATCAAGCAAAAACATCAATCATCATCAAACTCTTCCCAAAAGAAAAATGAAAGGGGGAATACTTCCAAACTCATTTTATGAGTCCACCATCACCCTGCTACCAAATACAGGAAAAGATGTCATAAGAAAACTACAGGTTAATATCATTAATATATAGGTCAATTCCAAAATCCTCAAGAAATACTATACCCAACCTGCAATAGTACAATAAATCCTCATTCTTCATGAGCAGGGGATTTATTCCTGAGTCCAAGGTTGGCTCAACATGAACAAATTAATAAAATTATGAATAGAATAAATGACAAAAATCGCATTATCATCTTAATAGACATAGAACCAACATCTGACAAAATTCAACATCTTTCATGATTAAAAACTCTCAAAAATTTGTTTTATAAGGTTTAGCTTTCAACACCATAAAGTAGACATCACCAACTCACAGTTAACATCATAATCAAACATGAAAATAGATGGGGATGACCACTCTCACAACTTCTGTTCAATACAGTCCTGGAAGTCCTAGCCAGAGAAATTAGACAAGGAAAAGAATAAAATGCATCTAAATAAGAAAGGATGAATCAAAATTGTCTTTGTGGGGCCAGCATTGTATTGTAGTGGGTCAAGCCATGACCTGTGATGCCGGCATTCCATATGGGTGCAGGATCAAGTTCTGGCTGTTCCACTCCAATTTAGCTCCCTGCATAGGCCTGGAACCAATCTAGCTCCCTGCATAGGCCTGGAAAAGCAGTGGAAGTTCGACAAAGTATTTGGGTTTTTGCACCCATGTGGGAGACCTGGAAGAAGCTCCTGGCTCCTGGCTTTGGCCTGCCCAGTCCTGCCTGTTGCTGTCATCTGGGGAGTGAACCAGCGGATATAAGACCAACCTCTCTCTCTCTGTAACTCCGACTTTCAAATAAATAAAATAAACATCTTAAAAAATTATCTTTGCCCTTGATATGATTTTAGATACAGAAAGTTCTACAGACCTCTCCAAAACACTGTTAGAACTGATGAACAGATTCATAAAGTTGTGGGATACAAAACTTACTTGAGGAAATCAGTAGCATTTCTACACAAGCTAACAGTAATAAAATTGTCTAATAAAAAAAACAACTCCATTATTAATAGTGTCAAAAATATCTACTTAGAGAGGTTTAACCAAAACGGTAAAGTATCTGTATAATGAAAATTATAATCATAATGAGGTACAAAATATTGAAGAAAGAAATTAAAAATGTCTCAAATAAATGGCAAGATACTCCATGTCCATGGATTGAAAGAATCAATTCTGTTAAAATGTTCATGCTACCCAAAGCAAGCTACAGATTTAATGAAATCTGCATCAAATTTTCAATGTCATTCTTCATATAAATAAAAGAAAAAAACTGTAAAATTTGTATAGCACCATGAAAGTCCACAAATACTCCAATCTTGAACAAAAACAAAAACAAAGTTGGAGGTATTGTCTACTCAATGTCAGAATATATCACAAAACTATAGTAATCAAACAAGATGGTATTGACATAAAAACAGATATATTGGGTTAAATAGGCCAGAAATACAGCCAAAACCCTTTGGTCAATTGATTTTTTTATAAAGGCACTAAGAATACACATTGGGAAAAGGACAGTCTGTTCTTTAAATGTTAATAGGAAACCTGTATGTTCACATACAGGAAAATAAAACTACATCCTTACCTCACCCCTTATTCAAGAATCAACTCAAAATAGGTTAAGATCTTAAATGGAAGTCCTGAAACTTCAAAACTAGTAGAAAACATAAATGAAAACTTCAATGACATTGATCTGATCAATTTTTTGGAAATGACCCTAAAAGTACAAGAAATGAAAGCAAAAATTAGCAAAATAAACTGCATCAAACAGTAAACTTCTGCTTAGCAAATGAATGAAGCAAAAAGAAAGCCCACTAAATGGAATAACATATTTGCAAATTACACATTGTATCAGGGGCTACTCTCAAAAGCATATAAGGAATTTAAATGACACAATGATAAGAAAACAAATAATCTTATTTTTAAATGGGCAAATGACTTAAATAGATACCTTTCAAAAGAAGACATAAATGATCAAGATATGAAATAAATGTTCAGCATCTCTATATCATCAGAGGAATGAGAATTAAAACCACAACAGTGTCTAGCACCGTGGCTTAGTTGTTGGCTGCAGCACTGGTATCCCATATGGGTGCCAGTTCAAGTCCTGGCTGCTCCACTTCTGAACCAACTCCCTGCTAATTCACCTGGGAAAACAGCAGAGGATGGGCCAAGTGCTTGGGCCCCTGCACCTATGTGTAAGATCTGACAGAAGCTCCTGACTTCTGGCTTCAGATTGGCCTACCTCTGACCACTTCAGTCATTTGGGGAGTGAACCAGTGGATGGAAGATATCTCTTTCTCTTTCTTTGCCTCACCTTCTCTGTAACTCTGACTTTCAAATAAATAAATAAACCTTAAAAAAATCACAACAAAGTATCACTTCACATATTTTATACTTGTTATTATAAGAAAGATGAAAGATATAAACTATTGCTTAGGATGGCAATGTAAAGAAAAAAGAATTTTTATACATTGTTGGTGGTATTGTAAATTATTGTGACCATTTTGGAAAACAGTATTGAATTTCTTTTAAAACTAAAAGCACAGTTAACATATGATCCAGCTATCCTGTTATTGGGTATATGCAAAGGAAATGAAATTTATATTATTCCAATAGCCAAGATATGGAAACAATCTGTATATCCATCAATGGAGAAATTGATTTTTAAAACTGGGTACACAGACACACTAGGATGCTATTTAGCCTTAAAAGGAAAAAAATGTGTCATTCACAAAAATATGGATGAACCTAGAGGACTTTAAGTCAAGTGAAAGAAGCATGGCACAGAGAGAAATATTATATGATATCACTTGTATGTGGAATCTAAAAGAGTTGAAGTCATATAGGTAGAGAGTTGAATGGTGGCTGCCAGAGACTGGCAGAGAGAGAAGTGGACAGGGAATGAGAGATATTGGTCAACAGTTACAAAGTGAAGCAAGAATAATAAATAGTTCTATAACACCAAGGTGATTTACTGAAAAATAATGTATTGTATATTTCAAAATAACAAAAAAGAAGAATTTTAAATATTCTTACCACAAAGATATGACAAATATGCTAATTACTTTGATTTGATCATTGCACTATGTATATATGTGTTAAAATATCACTTTGGATCCCATAAATACACACAATTATCATTTGTCTATTTAAAAGAAGAAAAAATCAGCTAGAAATCTTTATTTTTAAAAATAAATCTAGCTCTGTATTAATAGATCAGTGAAAATGGTCAAAGGGCCACACTTTGGCCTAGCCTTAGAAACTAGTCAAGTCATCCCAATCTGTATTGGAACGCCTGAGTGTGACACCCACTTCCAGCTCCTGACTCCAACTTCCTGCTAATGCAGCCCTTAGGAGACAGTGCTGGCCACTCAAGTATTTGGGTTCCTCTCACCCACTTGGGGAACTGGGACTGAGTTCCCTGATCCCAGCTTAGGCCTGGGCCCAGCCCCAGCTGTCGCAGACATTTGGGTAGTGAGCCACAGGATGGGAGCTCTCTCTTTCTCTCGCTCTCTCTCCCCTCCGATTCTTAAATAAATCCTTTATATTTTTTAATATTTGGGATCTCAGACAAAATAAGCTTTCAACGACATGTGAGCTCTCTTTGTAGACTCTCCAGCAGGTTCACAGGAGAAACTGAGAGCAGGGAGGAGACCACTGACGCACCTTTCAGCAGGACAGGCAGGAAGCTTTCCGCTAATGCTGGGGGAGGAGCGTGAAACGTCGACTACACCTCTGGACTCTCCACTCTCCTCCTATGCAAAATAAAAACCTTAGATTAATATTTTTTTATTTTTTGACAGGCAGACTGGACAGTGAGAGAGAGAGACAAAGAGAAAGGTCTTCCTTTTCCCTTGGTTCACCCTCCAACAGCCGCCACGGCCGGCGCATCACGCTGATCCGAAGCCAGGAGCCAGGTGCTTCTCCAGGTCTCCCATGGGGTGCAGGGCCCAAGCACTTGGGCCATCCTCCACTGCACTCCTGGGCCACAGTAGAGATCTGGCCTGGAAGAGGGGCAACCGGGACAGAATCCGGCGCCCCGACCGGGACTAGAACCTGGTGTGCTGGCGCCGCAAGGCAGAGGATTAGCCTATTGAGCTGCGGTGCCGGCCTAGATTATTTTTTAAAAGATTTTATTTATTTATTTGAGAGGTAGGGTTACAGACAGTGAAAGGTAGAAACAGAGAGAAAGGTCTTCCTTCCGTTGATTCACTCCCCAATGGCCGCAATGGCTGGAGCTGCGCCAAACCGAAGCCAGGAGCCAGGAGCTTCTTCTGGATCTCCCACACAGGTGCAGGGGCCCAAGGACATGGGCCATCCTCCACTGCTTTCCCAGGCCATAACAGAGAGCTGGATTGGAAGAGAAGCAGCCAGGACTAGAACCAGCGCCCATATGGGATGCCAGCACTGCAGACGGAGGATTAACCTACTGCGCCACGGTACCGGCCCCAAAAACCTCATGTTACTAGGAAGGGTGGAGACAGAAAAATCTTCTACCCCTTGGATCAGGCAAGGATCCATTATTTCTGGTGTAAGAGTATGAATGAAAGACTTCTGTCTTCGAGGAGGGACAATGACATCTTAAAATCAGATTAAGAACCAAAAACAAAGAAACAAACAAAGGAAAAACCATGTAGAAAGGAGCAGAGATGAGAACTGCGTTATAGTCAGTGGGCATTTCCAGATCTCTTGAATAAGTAGCTGAAATTTCATAGCTAGTACATTGGTGGGACAGGTTTTTTTTTTTTCTTTTATTATTATTGACTAAGACTCAGGGAATGGATGTTCATTCAGTAACTTGCAGTAGATGCTTTCTAATTCTGAAGGACATATAATTCAATTAAGCGTTGCGACTATTAAAGAGACTGAGAGGCCAGTCCCAGAAAAGGAAAATGATCAGAACTGGGTTTTCCTTTGCTCCTAACAGACCATTAGGAACAATTTCACCATATTATATGCCTCATAGTATCTTAGAATTTCACTGAGCTCTCTCTGTCCCATAATCTTACTCAATCTCTCAACAAATCCTCCTGCCCCAAGGATCACCAACTCTCAACAGCAAAATCTTCTGTGTAGCAATTCTCTTCTCTGAAGATTCCTTTCACTCTATTGCTCTAAACAAACCCAAGCTTTCCCCCAAGATATTCCTCCTCTATTGCCGTATGAAGCAGTGGTATTTTCCCTCCTACACCTCATATGATGCTTATTCAACATAAATGAGTAGTTGGTTAGCCTTAATCCGCATTGCTGTCCCCAGAGCATTCTGCCTCTCTCCTCTCTGACACTTCTCAGGTCCTTTAAAGTACAGCTGGACTTCCAAATCCCTGGGCTATGTATTCATGGATTAAACCAACCACAGATAAAAAAAAAAGTATTTTGGGAAAAAGCCATTGTGCTTGTACTGAGCATGTAGACTCTTGCCATTCTCCCCCATACAGTATGATAGAAGCCTTTGCATACCATTCATTTTGAATCAGACATTATAAGTAATCTAGAGAAATTTCAAGCACTCAGGAATACATACAAGTTCATGTGCAAATGCTATGCTGTTTCCCAGAAGCCGCTTGAGCATCCATGAAGTTCAGTATCAGTGGAGGTCCAGACCAGTCCCCCAGGGATCCCTGGGGATGAAGGTAAACCAAGCCTCTCCTGTTTACTTCCTTGGCTCGCTATCTTCCTCCCATCACTGTTTCTCCTGAAGACCATGCCCAGACAGTTTTTTAGCTGCCATTTGCATTTTTCTAGAAGTTCAGCTTCTGTCTCAAACCCTGGCCTTCAAGCACATCTGAAATCTGACTGCTTCTCCCCGTCCCAGTCCTGGTCTAAACCACCCTCACCTTTCTCAGGTTCACGAATAAAAGAGCCTCTCCTGGAGTATCTGTGAATCCACTCTTTCCTCGTGCAGTTGGTTCTGTCCAGGAAACCAGAAAAAAAAAATCTTTGCAAATGTAAATAGATCATGTTGGTGGTTCTCATTCCACTTAGCATGAAGGAAAAAGCTAACCATGGTCTACAGACCCCACATTTCTGTTGTACCCACTGACGTCTCTCAGCCCCTCAGTTACACTCTATGCAAGCCTTGCTGAAACTCCAAGCACCTTTGTGTCTCAGGGATTTGGATTTACTCCTCTCCCCTTTGAATATTTTTCCCTTCGGTAGCCATACTGCTTGCTTCCCACTCCATTTATCCTCTTCTCAAATGTCTGCTGATCAGGCTGGGCATTTGGCACAGTGGTTAAGTCACCAGTTGAGGCAATCATGTCCCATATCTGAGTGCTTGTGTTTGATTCCTGCTTCCAACTCCTGTCTCCAGCTTTCTGCTATGGCAGACCCTGAGAGGTAGCAGTGATGGCTCAAGTGATTGGGTTCCTGCCACCCACATGGGAGGCTTGGACTGAGTTTTCTTCTCTCAGTTTCACTTCAGCCCAGTCCCGGCAGTCGTGGGCATTTGCAGAGTAAACCAGGGCTTCGGCACTCTTTTTCTGCTTTTCCCATAAATAAATGTCTCCTGATCAGAGGCTTCCATCAAACATGCTACCTAAGCACCCCCTTCTTCTCATGTTCTATACCCTTAACTTGCTTCATAGAGCATGCAATTCGTGGTATTATATTTTTAATATTTATTTTTTATTTATTCATAGTCAGTGAGTTTATTTCTAATGAAGCTTTTACTTTAGAATTTTTTTTTTAATTTTCTGAAAAATTGTTATGGTAGTAGAGAGAATACCGTAGATACTCCACACTCAGTTTCCCATTTTTATTAACATCTTAATTGGTATCATCTATTTATTAAAATTAATGAACCAACATTGATGCATTGTCATTAACTAAAGTTCATTCTTTACTCAGATTTCCTTGGGTTTTATCTGATGCCTTCCACCAGCTTCCCGCTCACCCCTGTCTTACATCCTGCAGCGTATAAGGTCCAAAAGAGGGAAGGGTCTTTGCTTCATTCATATTCACAGGTCCAACACCTAGAATAGTGAAACCACAGTAAACCATAGCTGCTCTTAGTGGAGTAGATCCATATATAGCTAAATATCTAGAGCTCTTCTGTATTCCTCCAAAGCATAGAGTAGTTGTCAAAGGTACTGAGGAGGTCCCAATCTTTGAACAAATTAAGAGTCATCCCTACATTCAGAACATTGATTCAGAAGAACTTAAACCCTTGAGAGTGAGGCGCTTTAGATTCAAACTCTAGTGTGGGCACTGAAGTTGAAAGTCTGATGGAATTGCAAGTCAGAAAAACCATGGATGTATTTGAAGTGATATTATGTCTTTCCATTTTACTTGACATGCTCTTTAACAAAAGTCTGCTTTGAATTTTATCAGTGATGCAATATATAATCAATGCCATTTGAGTTAAAGAAATGAGGGAGTTTTGTTTGATGAAAGTAACCTTTAAATTTTGAGCACATTTTCACCCAAATAAACGTCAAAGATGGCTACTCCTAAGGATTCTTGGTCCCTCAGTTTCCACTGACTTACAGATTTTGTTGCATTGGTGAGGAAATCTGACTCTAAATCGGTATTAATTCCCCAGTTTTCATGATGTCTTTTTTTAGTTATCCATCATTTTTAGCCATCTGTCATTCATAACCACCTTGAACCGTGGTGACACTTTTTTGAACATTCCCTCTTTCCCACAGCTGCCAAATATACTTCTCCAACATAGATTAAAAAAATTCTATTCTCAGCCTCCCAGGGAGCAGCTTTAAGGTCAACCTGTTTTTTGAGCCCATGTGAGAATTTCACAGTGACAGGAGTTACTTGAACAGAGGCAGTCACTGGCCATGCACGATTCTAGAATCAGGGTCCGTGGGGAGGCCATTACACTAAAACAGAGTTTCTGACCATGACATGGGCAACAACTCCCAGTGGCTATGGCACAGTTTCACTCTGCGCTGCAGGCTGTGTCTCCCCAAGGCCCCAGTCAACACTTAATTTGAGTCTTCCTTATTAACATTTGCATGGAAGTGCACAAAAAATATTAACACAAGCAATTTAATATGACTCTAACTTTTGCTAATTTTGTTACAGAAATTATTTATTCTTTGTTACTGATTCCTTGGCCTGCCACTTGCTCATATCCTTGTGGAATCAATATTCTTTTACATCTACTTCAAACTAGCTTTCTCTTTTATTTAGCATCCTCCTATGCCATACTGCTTTTAAAAGTTTTTTATTGTTATTATTCACAGAAAAAAAAATTGCTATGAAATTAACCACCCCTACACAATTATTTTTAATTTTTTAAGATTTATTTATTTATTTGAAAGTCAGAATTACACAGAGAGAGGAGAGGCAGAGAGAGAGAGAGGTCTTCCATCTGATGGCTCACTCCCCAGTGGCCACAACAGCTGGAGTTGCACCCATCCTTTCAGGTCTCCCACGTGGGTGCAGGGACCCAAGCACTTGGACCATCTTCTACTGCTTTCCTGGGCCATAGCAGAGAGTTAGATTGGAAGTGGAGCAGCTGGGTCTCGAACTGGTGCCCATATGGGATGCCGTTGCTGCAAGCCAGGGTGTTAACCCACTGCACCACAGTGCCGGCCCCCACATTTTTTAAATCTCTTCTATTTTCCACTAGTATGAGTACCCCATTTTGGGAAACTCAGTTCCATAAAATTCCTTCTCTAATCTCAAGCTGATCTATGTCAGTTTCCATTTTTCTGTAGAACTCCTTGAGCATTTACTTCTCCAACCCCACAAGGATAGACAAGTAGGAGGAGGAGGGGTTTCTGAGATCTAGCATCTGAAAAACTATCATTCCTTTTCCTTACATTTAATGAATAGTCAAGGATTTCAGGAGGACTGGCATTGTGGTGCAACAGGAAAAGCCACTGCCTATGGTGCCAGCATCCCATATTGGCTCCAGTTCATGTCCTGGTTGCTCCATTTCCCATTAAGTTCCCTGCTAATAATCTCAGAGGGCAGTGGAGAATGGCCCAAGTGTCTGGTCCCTGCCATCCAAATAGGAGACCCAGATTAAGCTCCTGGCCCCTAGTTTTGTCCTGGCTCAGCTCTGGTCATTACAGCCAGGACATGGAAGAGCGTGCTCTCTCTCGCTCTCTCTCATACTAACCTTCAAATAAATCAATCAATCTTTTTTTTTTTTTTAAAAAGAACTTTAGGGCTTTAGTAATATTCATGCAGAACTCTGAAAACATTACTCTGTTGTTTTCTAGATTTCAATATGTTTATTGAGAAAGTCATTATCGCCATTTGATGCTTTTTTAAGAACCAAATTTTTCTCTATTTTTGGCTAGGTGAAAAGCATTTTTCTGTGTAGGTGAAATTCAGAAATGCCACCAGGTGCTTCCTCCTTTTTAGTTTTTTCTTCAGTTAACAAGATCAATGTTTAGTAAACTCTTTCCATGTGAAAACTTGAGCTTTTCCTTCAGAGAAACTATTGTTTCTTTCTTTTTTTTTTTTTTTTTTTTTTTTTTTTTGACAGGCAGAGTGGACAATGAGAGAGAGAGACAGAGAGAAAGGTCTTCCTTTTGCCATTGGTTCACCCTCCAATGGGCGCAGCGGCCGGCGCACTGTGCTGATCCGATGGCAGGAGCCAGGTACTTCTCCTGGTCTCCCATGGGGTGCAGGGCCCAAGCACTTGGGCCATCCTCCACTGCTCTCCTTGATCACAGCAGAGAGCTGGCCTGGAAGAGGGGCAACCGGGACAGAATCCAGCGCCCTGACCAGGACTGGAACCCGGTGTGCCGGCGCCGCAAGGCGGAGGATTAGCCTAGTGAGCCGCGGCGCCGGCCTCCTTCAGAGAAACTATTGTTTCTGTGCCTCTTCCCTCAGCTCTGCCCTGTCCTTCTGGAATTTCTTGTGTACTGAGTTCAGGCTCCAGGAATTCTTCTCTCTGTCATTCATGTTTTCCCTCCGCTGATCTATTTGGTCTGAACTATGGAAGAACATCTCGAACTAATTAAACAGTTTGCTTTTCTTTTGCCTCTAATGTTTACTTTGGCACATCTATCAACCCTTCTTGAGATTGCTGTTGTCTCCAACCATCCATTGCTCTTTCACCAAGCTCTGTCTCCCTTGTCTCTCAAAAAACTGCATCAGAACTTTGGTTTTGCTGGTGATGTAGTTTGCCCCCTCTGTTGACTCTTCTTTGCTCCTTCTCATGGGATCTTCAACAGGAACCCACTCACTCTAATTCTCACTGGTGCTGTTCTTTGGGAATTGTAGCTTTCCTGGGTTCTGTGATCTTCGCAACCACTCACATGAAGGGGATTCCATTCATTCACACCAAGAGTGGAGATGAGTTTTGTCAGAGATTTTGTAGGTCAGTGTTCAATTTTTCATGGCTACTTACTGTGAGACAGAACTTTGCTTTTTACGTTAGTTATTTCAGTGGGAAATAACTTGAGCAAATTGGTAGAGGAAAGTGCTTAAACTTTTCTCACTTAAGATATCATCTTGATCCTGAAGGACCTTGGGTCTATTTTTTTTAAATGTCACCACAGAGAGAACTTGGTGTTGATCTCTGCCTAAAACACTGATAATAATAAAGTAATATAAATAATATGTAAATATTAAATAAAATAAATGTAGGTAAAAATAATAAAAAGTTCAAGTAAGACAAGGATTGCAGGTTTTGTCCTGTGTGAGGTTCCAGTGCAGAAGCTACATTACCAAGTGCCATGCTCTATGAGGTGGCATCTACCAGAATCTGCACATATCATCAACATATCTCTGGTGACGGGAGCCACCCACCTCCACTGGTGCCACCAGAGAGCCTAGGAAGGGGTTGCTCTAAAACTATCGAAGGACTTCCTCTGTTGTATGTGGTTAACATTCTTCACAATTTTTCCAGGCATCCCTTCAACAGCCTTATCCACTGTAAGTCCATCATTTGCCAAATTCTCCTCACTCACACTTTGTCTCTTTCCTTGGCTTCTCCTCTATGCTCAGCCCTTCCAAAAGAAGACATACCACTGTGACTCTTCCTGGTAGCCTCCTTGGCTTGTACAATTTCTGCAGTCTGCTACACTTTTAGGTCATAAGACATATCCATGCCCTCAGCACACTCCCAGGCAGCCTGCCCTGGTCTAGTTCACACCAGACAGGGCAGAGATGCTGGACAGCTGCTTTTGATGGGACCCCCACAAGGTTTCTGAAGGCAGACAAGATGCTCCCTGGGCCCAGTGAATGGCTGCTTAGCCCCTCCCCTGACCTGTCTGGCTTGCTAGCTAGCCCTGCATCACAGGTGAGCCACCTGCTCTCTAACTCATCATTGGTCAACATAAGCTGTTGTCCTAGATGGTGTCTTATTCTTATTGTGCCATCATGTCAATCATAGGTACTTCCTTTTGTTCCTTAAGCACAAGTTTGTTTTGTTACTGTTGTCATTGCTGGTAAGTTCCAGACAAGATTAGAGCTTGTCTTTTAGAAACACCCTGGTTTGAGTGATCCCAGCTGCTGCACTCTGTGATACATGAGCAAGGTACTCAACCTCAGATTCCTTTGCTGTCAGTTGGTAACAATGCTGATGGAAAAGGATGGAGAGACAGCTGGACATGCTGTGAAAGGTCCCATATTTTCAAGAACAACTTCACTAACAACCTTCTTGCTTAGAAAAGGACTATCCAAATACAAGATACACTCTATTCCCACGCTGAATAAACAGACTCATCAGGCTGTGATGAGGAATGAGAGATCAAGGGTGACATGTAAGGTTTAGAGATGCACATCTCATCACTGTGGCCATTTCCACTCTTCCACCAAACACATTTTGCAACCTGGGATTCTGCACAGGGTAATATTCCTTCTGCTGCCTTTCAAATTCTGCAATGATACATACGAATGTTTCCAAGATCTCTCCCAGATGAAAAATGAAAACCTTCCACATCCAGGCTCCTCACGGCAAGCCAAAGATTTGCAGAACTCCCTGGGCAGGGTCAGCTGACCATGTGCGTTTTCTGCAAACACTGCCAGAACTTGTTTCTGAGAGTGACGCTATCTGTTCCAAACATCCAGTATCTCTTCTCTCCCTGCTAGTATTCACATTCCTGGGGCCCAGACAGGAAAGAACTCACCCACTTCCCCATCCCAGCTCCATCCTGCTGTACCTGTGCCTCACCACAGCTCCAGGCCCCTTTTAATCACTTCCCTCTGCAACTGCAGGAGACTGTTGCCTACCTGCCCCGCCTAATCAGAGCAGACCACGAGCATCCAGGAGCTGCCAGAGCCAGTGTGTGCTCAGGAGTCTCCGTGCCTGGCAGGACCCATGGTTCTCCACTCACTGTGATGTGCAGCCTGAGGAATGAGCCGTCCAGGTGTGTGCTCCATGCAGAATGTGTTTTTGAACATCAATAGGACAAGCAAGGCATTGAGGAAAAAAAGCAGCTCACTGGCCCAACTGGCTTTCACACAAAGCTCCACCCAACTGTGTGCTGCTGTGTGCTCCTTTTGGTGCCCCCATCTGTGAAATGGGATCATCACACCTCCTCCTATGGTTACTGTGAAGATGGCAAAGGATTTAGCTAATTTGTGACATAATGTTAGCCATCTAACTACAATTCCTGTGTACTAAATCCCTGAGAATCAGCGAAATTCACTCATTCGTATGGTTGCCATTTCTTAGCTACCATACCTGTGCTGGTAGAAATGAATGGATAGAAGGAAAACACACACACACACACACACACTCCCTGTCTTTAATCAGTGAGACAAATGAGATGAAAACATAACTCCCACTAGAGGAATTTGACGGGTTCTGTAGTTAATGAGCCGGTGCCAACGATGAAGCGACTGCCAATTGCAGTGCCCCCCCTTCTCTCAATATTATCACTGTTCAAGTCCAAGGGAAAGGCCAGCCCCCTTCAGAGCGCTGCACCCTGCACCTGGCCTGGATGAGGAAAGATTAACACAAAGCCAAGGCTATGATGAGCAGCAGTAAATTACAGTGCAAACCTCAACCACCCTCTGTGCCCAAAGCTGAGCCTGAGCCAGGATTAGGAATATGATTGATTTTCAAACAAATACAGCATCTTTCTCTTCTCATTTAATCCCTTAGCACCAGAGAAGTGGCTTCCAGGGTCTGATTTACAGATTGCAAAGGGGTTTGCTGGATCCCCAAGGTCAGCTCTGCGGCACATGTAGAGCACAAGAATAGAGGAGCTATTTGCATCATGCGCTCTTCCTGTGTCTCCAGGAGCACCCGGCACACTCAGCCCTCAGCACTCTGGGGGATTACACAACACCACAGACAATGCTCCGACTTCGTGCTGGTGTTTGGAACTGGCCATGATGGACTTGTTTCCCAGGTGCCCGCTTTGCCCTTATAGCTCTTGTCAGTGAATGGCTTCTGTAGCCTTCTTGATAATCCCACAAACTACAAAGGAAGAACAAGCTATCAAATTTAAAACATGGCTGAAACTCAATCACACAGACCAATGAAATATTTAACCATCAGTGGAAGATGCTGCATGTGAGATTATCAGACAAATCGGACCTTTCCCTTTCCCTCGGGAATTGCACAGTTTAGTGGTGGTAGTAATGGGAGGAAATGAAGGCAGGGTCCCAGAACAGAGGCTTGCATGTTCGCACAGGGCCTTGGGGCCAGCTCCGGGATGTAAGTGGTGGGGAATGTCTAGCTGGACCTGACGACTGAGCTGGGTTTTGAAAATGACTGGAAGTTGGCTAGTCAAGGAGGGAGCAGGGAGGGCCTTCCATGACTCTGCAAAATAGACAGGTGTCCAGACCTGTGATCCCACTGTATGCAGCAGGCAGAGTGAGGCTGACAGAGGAGCCTCAGAAGTCCACTATGGGAAGCTCTTCTGCAAGGTAGGCTTTGGCCTCTGCTCTCAGCCATGGGTGCGTGGGAAGCTGGGGAATGACCCTCTCCCTCTTGGATGGTATAGAGAATGGAGATAAGAGGAATGAGGTCAGTCTTCTTTTGATGCCTTCGGGCCAAGACCCAAGACTTGCATGCTTGTGAAAACATCCAAAGGGGTAAGAGGGCCCCAGGCCAGAAGGCCTGATCTCTACACATTTCCTCCCAGAAAGCCGTGCTACGCAGGAAGCTGTGTTGCTGCACTGCTGTGTTGAAAGCTCTCTGCAGCCACAGGCCCTGGCCAGCATCTGATTCTAGGGCTAAGCCAGCCCCATTGCCTCTGCCTCTCAGGTGAGTGCTCTCTCTGTCAGCACCTCGGTTCCTGCTGCTACTTACCTGTGCCACTGAGCAGGTGATTCACACTGTCACCCCCTGCCTACCAGCCGGTGAGTCATTCCTGCTGGACATCAACCCCCAAGGGAAGCCTGTCTCTTACAGAAGACCAGACACACCCAAGTGATGGATGCACAACTGTTTTCCCCCAGTGGATTGGGTGGAACAAGTCTTTGCTCTAGTCGGCTTTCAGTACGTTTATTTCTTTTTTTAGACATCTTTTATTTAATACATTTCATAGGTACAGCTTTTGGAATATAGTGATTCTTCCCCTCATACCTGCCCTCCCACCTCCTATTCCCTCTCCCTCTCCCATCCCATTCTTCATTAAGGTTTGCTTTTAATTGACTTTTATACAGAAGACAAACTCTATACTAAGTGAAGATTTCAACAGTTTACACCCACACAGACACACAAAGTATAAAGTACTGTTTGAAGACAAGTTTTACCATTAATTCTCATAGTACAACTCATTAAGGACAGAGGTCCTACATGTGCAGCAAGTGCACAGCGTCCCCTGTTGTTAACAATTGACACTCTTATTTATGACATCAGTGATCACTTGATGTTCTTGTCATGAGCTGCCAAAGCTATGGAAGCCTTTTGATTCCACAAACTCTGTTAGTATTTAGACAGGGCCATAAGCAAAGTGGAATTTCTCTCCTCCCTTCAGAGAAAGGTGCCTCCTTCTTTGATAGTCCCTTCTTTCCACTGGGATCTCACTCACAGAGATCTTTTATGTAGGCCATTTCTCGCTACAGTGTCTTGGCTTTCCATGCCTAAAATGCTCTCATGGGCTTTTTAGCCAGATTTGAATGCCTTAAGGGCTGATTCTGAGGCCAGAGTGCTGTTTAGGGCATTTGTCATTCTATGAGTCTGTTGTGTGGCCTGCTTCCCATGTTAGATCTTTCTCTTCTTTTTAATTCTATTGTTATTAACAGACACTTGGTCTAATTTACGTGATTCCTTTGACACTTATTTCTATCTTTATGATCAGTTATGCACTTAAAATGATCAGTTGAACTAATAAGATGGCATTAGTACCTGCCAACTTAATGATACATTTCATGGTCTTTACTCTTAGCATCTGAGAAAATAGCTCTTGGAATGAAAGTGATGGGGTGATGAGCTTTCCAGCATGGTTTAAGAGCTAACATGTGGCAAACATATGTTGGCCTATGATAGGCCATACATGGGAAAGCAAAGCACAGTCACAGGCCAAACAAGCCTGTAAGCCTCCTGCCTGTGTGTGCATCCCTGAGGTGGATCCTGTCACCATCACCAGACAGGCCATGTATGTTCACTGATGCTTTTGGTTTTAGAGCACTGAATAGCTCTGATGAGTGGTGTCTTCTGTGGGTACCGTGGGCCACTCAGCCATCTGAGCAGCTTCTTAGAGTCCTGGGTTCAGAATAGGAGTTGTGCATCTCAAGGGACAGTTTCCTACCACATTTGCAAATGACAGGAGGTACGAGCAGTGGCTCTGACCATGTGGAGATGGATGCTCACTGGGGCCATGATCACCATCTGCCCCAGTCCATCTGTCCCTTGGTGAAGAAATAAAGTCATAAATGCCCTGCTCATTGTCGAATCTCTCATAAGATAGCAATGGTTGGAATTCAGTGAAGATGCCAGGCCCTGACCTGTCTGTTATTTTCAAATCCATTCTGAAGCCTGGAAGCTATATACATGGGAGAGTGCAATCTAACATGACCCATGGCCCTGTCACCTGTGAGAGTCTTGCCTGATTGCAATTTAGGGAAACAAGAGATTAACTTAAGGGTTCAAGAGACCATAGGCACAACATTCTACTAAGTTGCATAATGAGTTGCCAAGGAAAGGTGTTGAACCCTGTATAGTCAGAAATGGCAAAAATATCCCAGGAGCCAGGAAAAGCCAAGAGAAGCTGTAGCAGGTTCTTTGTTAAATTGCAGAAAACTTTCCCCAAATTATTAAGACAAATCCTTGATTGTGCAATGATACTTTATAAAAGAGATCAAGGCAACTCCTATTAAAGTGCATCCTGAAATCACTCTGGCTACTAGAAACCCTTGGGCACGGTAAAGAAATTGTTAAAGATACATATAGATAGATACACACACACACACACACACACACATATATATAACATTTGCATAACAAAAGGAATCATAAAGAATTGTTATATGCAAGCTCAACAGAAGCCAGAATAAGAGTTGGTTCATTGAGAACCAATAGGGGCCTGTGCTGTGGCGTAATACGTTAATCCTCCACCTGCGGTGCTGGCATCCCACATGGGCGCCAGTTCTATTCCCGGCTGCTCCTCTTCCCATCCTCTGCTATGGCCTGGGAAAGCAGTAGAAGATGGCCCAAATCCTTGGGCCCCTGCACCCGCTTGGGAGACCAGGAAGATGCCCCTGGCTCCTGGCTCCTGGCTCCTGGCTTCAGATCGGTGCAGTTCTGGCCGTTGCGGCCATCTGGGGAGTGAACCAGCAGATGGAAGATCTCTCTCTCTCTCTCTCTGTCTCTACCTCTCTCTGTAACTCTGTCTTTCAAATAAATAAAATAAATCTTTTAAAAAAAGAGAGAACCAATAGAACATGACAATGTGAGAAAAACAAGTCAACAGGAGTTATCTGTGCAGACAGGGTACCTCGTATTGCAATCTCCACATCTATGTATTTGCCAGCAAAGTTATTGCCTCCCTAATTGCAGGATGTTTTCTCTGTTCGGCTGAGCACCCCTGCTGCCATGGAAGGCATGTTCTGAGCCAACACCTCTCCCAGGCTGTGAGGTTCATTGGCCCTGAGCCTTCTCTACGTTTTATCAGAGCCCCGGCCTCGCTCAAATTACTTGAAATTCAAACATGTGTTCAATTCATTGCCCCCAAACAGAAATTTAGTTGATGTCTGTGGAATGGAGGGTTTGTTGTTTGCCTGCATAGTCAAGACTTCAGGGACATGTCAAGCCAGGTGAGGGACATTGAAGGTAGGAATGGCATAAGGAAGATGAATTATCAGATAACTTCCTGTAAGATAAAGCAGTAAGGGCCACCCAGACACCACACCAAGACTACTTCTGGAGGATGTGGAAAGCACAGATGCTGTGGACCCAGGCCACACTTGATATAATCCATCTGGAGCTAGTCCACATGGCTATCATTTCTCAACAGCCATCAACAAGTGACTCCAGTATGCCACCAGGGTTAAGAACCACTGGGTAGGGCATGTAGAGGGGGAGAAATCTCCCTAATTTTGCTTTGCTTGAAAATATAGTGGCTTTTTAAAGATTAATTTATTTATTTGAAAGTCAGAACCACAGAGAGAGGGAGAAATTGGTGGGGGGGGGGGTGTGGAGATATCGTCCATTTGCTGCTTCACTACCCAAATGGCCATAATGGCCAGGGCTAGTCCAGGCTGAAACCAGGAGCCAGGAGCTTCATCTAGGTCTCCACGTGGGTGCAGGGACCCAAGCACTTGGGCCATCTTCTGCTGATTCCCAGGAGCTGGGAACTGGATAGGAAGTAGAGCAGCCAGGACTCTAACCAGCACCCACATGGGATGCCAGTGTTGTAAACAGCGGCTTTACCCACTATACCACAGTGTCAGATAGTGATTTTTTTAGAAAGTAAAGAATATTACACCAAAGTGATCATATTTTTGCAATCTTTGAGATTTCATAAATATTTTCCCCTTCAGTTACCCATACTCTTGTTTGTCAAGTTCTTCTCTTTTACATTTGAACCTCTTCTTCAATGCCAGAGTTAGAGTCTGGTGGTCAAGGTTGGGAAACTGGCCTAAGGATCCTAAGATGGGAGGCTTCAGACATAGACAGGTAGCCCGTCTCCCTCTCTTTAAATCACTCCTCTCTCAGTCAACCTGTGTTGCCAATGCCAACAGGTTCCCTGTAGGCAGAGCTGATGCCACACATGTCGGCTTAGGTTTGTTGAAAGAGTGGCCCACTCAGCTGCCTCCACCAGAGTATTCAGTCCTCTTCTCTAAACAAGGAATCTCCACTTGGCCCAGCCATTCTCCCTGCACCCAGGGTGCTAGGACTGAAGCCCAACAGCAAGGTTTATTAGGCACCCACTGTTCTCATCTGTATGGGACCTCACTGGTGGACAGAACTAGACAGCGGAGGAAGGAGAGAGGTTGGAGTCCCACATCTCTGGCAGAATACGATTGCTATAATAAACCATGTGGAGTGACAGGGCTACCCCATAGCAGGGCTGTGGAAACAGACCTCTCCTCAGGAAAGATGCTAGAGGATCCATTTATTTTTTAAGATTTATTTATTTATTTGAAAGTCAGAATTACATGGAAAGAGAAGGAGAGGCAGAGAGGGAGAGAGGTCTTCTATCTACTGGTTCACTCCTCAATTGGCCACAATATCTGGAGCTGCGCGATCCAAAACAAGGAGCCAGGAGCTTCCTCTGGGTCTCCCAGGAAGATGAAGGGTCCCAAGGACTTGGGCCGTCTTCTACTGCTTTCCCAGGCCATAGCAGAGAGCTGGATCAGAAGTGGAGCAGCCGGGACTAGAACCGGCACCCATATATGGGATGCTGACACTGCAGGCAGCAGCTTTACCCACTACTCCACAGCGCCAGCCCCTAGAGGATCTATTTTCTGCAGAGAACTTTAAAACAGTAACAAAATTTACTAAAAGTTGATCTGTCCCTTATTATCACCATTCTAAAAAAATGTTGAAGATAACATGTCTCATTACCAAAAAATCTTGTGTTGGTCTCAGTTCCAAATAATCACTATGGTTATTGTAGAGTTTTAGTAACATACATATAGACATATGTATCTGTACATATGATAGATTGATGATAGATAAGATAAATGGTAGCTAACATTCATAGATGAAAGGTAGATAGCTACAAGCAAATTAGCACATTTTCACTACCTAGTCTTCAATATTGCATTCCATTCCCCATTAAGCAGTATTGCCCCAATCACACCACTGAAACCTCACACATTAATTCTAGTAATAAGATGGGAATCATTCAAACCCCCCACACGTACGGTTTCCGATCCCTGTCCTACGGCACTCTATATGCCTATGTTCCAACAGCATACTCAAAATGAGCAAGAACAGCACAATGACTGTGAAGATAAACACACAAAACTGTAGTTATTTCAACAGAGCAGTTCTATGTGACCACATGGAATTTCCATTTCTGCTGGACCTGTAAAATAATGGATAAGTGGAAATGACAAGATATATTTTGTTTGGCAGGTGCAAAAGTTAGGTCATACACAAAATAATTTACAGACTTAAATGTACGTTTTAAATTGATTTTTTCTTCTTAAATCTGTCTTAAAACTTACGAATGTTCCAAGAAAATAACATTACTGCTAACCGTGTGATTATGCATGAGAATCGTTTTGTTGAATAGAGGAAGGAAAGAAATGGTTCACTGCACCTGTTAGCATTTCCGGGTGTGCCATTAGGGACAGTGAGCCATTAGGCACAGGAAGTTCAGCTCCAGCCCAGCCTGCCCTCACGCACCCTGCAGCCTCAGGAGACTCATTGAATCTCTCAGGCCACGTTCCTTCAACAGCACAGGAAGGCCCTGGGAGAAGAGGACCTTTCCGAATTGAGATCAAATGCCGACTCTGAAGCATATGGTGCAGTTACAGCCCCTGGGGCACTTGCAAGGCAGGCAGAAAGATGAGACATGCACACTCATGAAAAGTTAAATAACCTACAGAAGATGCCAGGCTGAAATAAATCACAATGCAGAAAATGATAGATGTTAAATAAATGGAGCCAGTGCTTCCAGCCCTCAGTCAGAGCCTGATGACAAAGCACGGCTTGCAGGGAGCTGAGAAGCTCTCTGAACACAAGCTGACTGGGAGCGGCTTCTCAGAGCACTTCACCACATCATAGCTCATGTACAAACCCAGGCTCACTCACCCATCTCCGCACGCCTCCTGGGACCCAGACCTTGGAACTCCAGGCAGGGCGGTGAGGGAAGGGGCTCCCAGAGCTTGTCTAAATTTGCATGCAGAGACCTGCACACGCTCTCCTGACAGAACAATGACTATGTCTCGGCTGGGATGTGTCAGCTCTGCAGGGTGCTTCCCTGCCTCAACCTCCTGCCTCCACTTCCAATGTGGCAGGCCACGTTTCTCTGTAATCAGATCTGTGGGATACCTTGGGCTGTCCACATGGTTTGCCACAATTCAGTGGGATTTGGGACTTCTACTCAGCTCAGCAGGAAACAGCTGGACAACACTGAACAGTCCAGACAATGCTGGGGATGGCCAAGGGTGATCAAATGTGCCTGGCTGTGACTTGAGTACCCACAGCAGAAAGCCAGTTTGATTTTGTCTGTGTCTCCTACACCCCACAACTCAACTTCCCCATCAATAGATCTATGGTGCAGCTGCCAACCTGACCATGGGTAGTTGTCCTCACTCTAATTCCTCTGGTTTATTTATAAGGTTTCCGTCTGCATTCTTGCTTCAGCAGGTTCTTGCTTCCCCTAGGGGCAAAGGGAAACCAGGCAGCCCCATATTGACTGCAACTCAGTGTTCCCTGAAATGCAATTAAAATGTTAAGGAGGAAGGACAATCAATATTTCATAAGCTACACCAAAAAAAAATCCCCTTCCTAATGGACTGGTGCTGGGGAGGGGGGTGCTTGGAGTGAGCCCCCGGGGCTGCATCAACAAAATGCCAAAAGAGACTAGTTGCAAACTGACTTGTTTCTGTCTCATCGCCAATCTCCCCACCAGGTTTCCTTTCGGGTCTCCCTCTCCCTAATGGATTAACAGGGCACTTTGTTCTGTCATTATGCAAGGCAGCTGAGGCTGTTCAGTGTGGCTAGGGGTCTGTGGGCCCCTCAGAGGTAAGTAGATTGTCCTGTACAAACAGGTTGCAGGTTTTGTGCAAGCAAGCTGTCAGCTATGGCTAGAAAGCTTGTTCCCAGATCTGCCCTCATCTCCCCCACTACAGCTTCCTGTGATGCCTGTGTGACCTTGTGATTTTAATTACATCTTCAAGTTAGTTGCAATCTTCCACCCAGAACTAGCAGGGGAAAGGGCTGAGCCCCTAAGGAGAATGGGGCTGTCTCCAAGAGATCCCAAACTTTGTCTTGGAGAAGAAAAAAAGTCTAACAGCTCAGTCGAGAGGTTGGTGTTCCCTGAGCCCCAGCCGCTTGCCCAAGTGTGGAACTGCTTTAGCGGCCAGGATTTGACTCATCAGGAATCCTAGAAAAAATGAAAACTGTATCTGGTAATGACTTATTCCAAATCTCTAACCAAATCTGTTGCAGGCTTAGCATGGGTGTCATGATGAAGAGGGTTTAATAATGTCCCCTCAGGGCCAGCACTGTGGTGCAGTGGACAAGGCCACTCCCTGCAGCACCACTGCTCCACTTCTGATCCAGCTCCTTGCTGATGCACCTGGGAAAGAAGCAGAGTATGGCCCAAGTCCTTTGCCCTCTTCTACCCACATGACAGACCAGGAAGACGCTCCTGGCTCCTAACTTCAACCTTGCCTAGCCCTGGCCATAGCAGTCATATCTCTCTCTCTCTCTCTCTGTAACTCTGCCTTTCAAATAAATAAACATTTGATAATAATAATAATAACATCCCCTCAATTCTAGATCCAAGACCAACACAAAGGATGGTCACAATCTATTGAACACATGCTACACATCTTTTTTATTTATCTTTTATTTAATTAGAAACATTTCCTTTTATCAAAGAAGCAGGCAGACCAGGAATATCAAGTTTCAAATTAATTAATCAAACTTCATTGTCTGGAGTCTCACAAGCAAGGGCCCCAAGCCTCCGGCCTGACCTGCGTTGGGTGCCCCTGGTCCTGGAGCAAGAGCTCACGTTCTCCAGTCCCTGTGGCTCTGAGACCCAGCTAGTACCATCCTGAAAGGAGCAGGGGAGGCTTCCCTCAGGAAAGAAAGGAAGTGGGTGAGTGCCACCTCTGAAGGCCTCCTGGTCACAGAGTATCAGGGCCCTGCTGCTCCCTCCCATCACCTGGACAACCAGGTGATGCTGTGGACAGAGGGGCTCCAGCCAGACCAGCAACAACTGGACACTGATTATGTCTTGTGAATGATGCCAGTGAAACCCAGGTCTTCCATGGAGTACCTCAGGGGTATCTTGGGGGGTGGGAGTTCCTAGCCACACCCTTCCCACGCACACAAGCTTGATGCTTACCTCGGATGCTTCTACCTGAGGCTGTGTTTAAGAAAGGTCCTTGCACCTAGATGTGCCTGATAATTACTGGCATATAACTAAGACATTGCCTTTGGATACAGAAAAACTTTATTGTGTTTTGAGATTTGTTTATTTATTTGAAAAATGGAGAGAGAGAGAGAGAGAGAGAGAGAGAGAGAGAGAGAGAGAGAAGAGAGAGAGATCTTCCATCCACTGGTTCACTCCCCAAATGACAACAGCCAGGGCTGGGCCAGGCTGAAGCTAGGAGCCAGGAGCTTCTTCTGGGTCTTCCATGTGAGTGCAGGGGCCCAAGGACTTGGGCCATCTTCTACTGCTTTCCCAGGCATGTCAGCAGGGAGTTGGATTGGAAGTGGAGCAGCTGGGACTCAAACCTGTGCCAACTGCAAGTGGTGGTTTTACTCACTGCACCACAACACTGGCCCCTATAGACAAACTTCAAATTTCATCCACCCACTTGTGTTATGATCATTTCTGTGGCACTCAGCTTCTTAGAACTTCATTCTTCTTACTCGCAAAATAAGGCAAAATCACAGCAATCTTGCAGAGTTTTGTGATGAATGAGAGAAAGCTGTTTCCATAGTGCTTGGAATTAAGATTTACTTAGTATTTATTTAATATGAGAAGTAAATATTAGCCATTTATTTAACATTTGCGAGTAAATAAGAGTTATTGTTTTTATTAATATCATTATTTAGGGCTCTGCTCATCCATCAAAAACTGACTACTTTCTTTGGGACAAGAATGATTATATTAAGTAATATGCCTGCAAGAAATTAGAGCTCTGTTATAAGTATTACTAAGAAGAATTGAAGTGTTCACGTTTTTACCCCCAAGCCATCTACGTGATAGCAACACACATAAATGCATGTCTCTGGGACATACAGCATGTATTGTGTGCAACCTTGTAATAACTTAGGTAGCTAAGCACTATAATAGAAGCACACACTTGAAAAATCAGAAGAGAGGGCTTCCTGGGGGGAGGTGAATTTTGAAATGGATCTTACTTTGTTTCCTAGAAAGTATGCACTGCTTGACTGAGTCTATGAACACTCAGCACTCATCATCCTCCCACACCCTTGCTTATTTTGAGTAGCTCCCTTCATTCCACTGGTCTGTTTCATTCACCAGTCTTTGGGCCTGGGAGGAACACAAAGCCCATTCTGGGCCAATGAGAATGATGTGTGCATTTTATGATGGTGTTGACATTAAAAACTCTTTCTTCAGGCTGCACATGAGGGATGTCAGCCCAGAGTCCTGGAGGTGACCTCAGGAGGGTATAGCTGTCGTGTAGGAGAGCAGAGCCAACAGATAGATGAAGGAGCCACATCCTGACCCATGGCCAAACCCAATACAGACACAACCACTCCAACCTTGACCATGGAACTGGTCAGTTATTCCAGCAAACAAAAGCTGTCTAACTTGGGTGGAGTTTTCTAGAGCAAGAATGTTAAAAGATGAAGACAGAGGATGTGTTTTAACAAACAAGTCTCGGCCGGCGCCGCGGCTCACTAGGCTAATCCTCCGCCTTGCGGCGCCGGCACACTGGGTTCTAGTCCCGGTCGGGGCGCCGGATTCTGTCCCAGTTGCCCCTCTTCCAGGCCAGCTCTCTGCTGTGGCCAGGGAGTGCAGTGGAGGATGGCCCAAGTGCTTGGGCCCTGCACCTGCATGGGAGACCAGGAGAAGCACCTGGCTCCTGCCATCGGATCAGCGCGGTGCGCCGGCCGCAGCGCACCGGCCGCGGCGGCCATTGGAGGGTGAACCAACGGCAGTGGAAAACCTTTCTCTCTGTCTCTCTCTCTCACTGTCCACTCTGCCTGTCAAAAAAAAAAAAAAAAAAAAAAAAAAAAAAAAAAAACAAGTCTCATAATTCTTCAGGAGAAGACAGGTACAACCCTTGACACACATGTATCTAAGGGAAGACTCTGGTTGTTTTTTTTTTTTAATTTATTTTGTTTATTTCAAAGGCAGAGTTACAGAGAAGGCAGGGGAGAGAGGGAGGGTAAGTGTATCCATCCACTGGTTCATTCTCCAAATCTCCTAAACAGCCATGGTTGGGCCAAGCTGAAGCCAGGAGCCTGGAACTCCACCTAAGTCTCTTCTGTGGGTGGTAGGGGCCCAAGTACTTTCAGTGTAATTGCTGGGTGTACAATCTATATCCCTAAGGAGGTTTGACTTCCTAGAGTATCCACAGAAATAAGACTGATAGGGATCGAGGCTGTGGTATAGAAAGTTTAGCCTCTACCTGCAATGTGGCATCCCATATGGGCACCGGTTCAAGTCCTAGCTGCTCCCCTTCTGATCCAGCTCTGCTAATGTGCCTGGGAAAGCAGCGTTGAGTGGTCTGAGTGCTTGGGCCCCTATACCCACATGGGAGACCTGGAAGAAACTCCAGGCTCCTGGATTCGGCCTGGCCCAGCCTCAGCCATTGTCATTGTGACCATTTAGAGAGTGAATCAGCAGATGGAATATCTCTCTCTTTCTCACTCTCTCTCTCTCTCCCTTCTCCCTCTCCCCTGCTTATCTCTCTATCTCTGCCTTTCAAATAAAGTAAATAAATCTTTAAGAGAGAGAGAGAGAAAGAAATTTGATATATGTCCTCTGCCCATCACTTTCTCCTGGAGAAGTGAAGATCCTAACAGTATGTCTTCAGCTGTGACAACGGGTCAGCGTAGGCTTATTCTGATGTTCTCTATCCTGAGATTTTTCATTTTTGAATGCAGTTTTCTCTCCCACAGTGGCAAGTAGATACTTACCTTACTCATTCTTTTGTAGTTAAAGGAATTCCCAATGTGACTTGGAGCTGAAATGCCTCCATTGGAGGGACCATTGATGACGTGACACTTCCTGTGTTGCATTATTAAATCGCCCCCTTTTCTTCCATAACATCAAAGTTTAAGGTTCCTCCTTTGCTTTCACATGGACTGCGCTGTTTGTGCCTTTCCCTTCACATGAAATGCTCCTCTAGTTACTTGCTTCCCCACCATTCTGTAAGTACTCACCATTCAGGATGAGATGAAATCCTTCCTCCTCTAAAAAGTTTCCCCAACTTGTATTTGAGATAATGACTTGGCTCTTTAAGCAACTGCCTCCACCTGCCCTGTTGTTTGTATGTTTGCTTTCTTGGCTGATTTATGAGATCTGTGGTGAGCACAACTCCTACTCCAGTCTCCTGGGAAAATGTGGGTGATCAATAATTGTGTGTTAAAGTAAATTTAATTGAACCAAAGGTGAAGTAATCTAAAAACTTGCATTAGTGAAATAATTTAGTAAATTAATGTCTCCAGACAGGTGTGGTCCCTGGGTTTGCAGTGGGCAGCCAGAATTTAGTGATTCAGTACCTCCCTTCAGAACGAGCTGTGTACAAGCTCCGTGGGCATTCAAATGGCTTGTGTGGTACCAAGAATTCAGGCACTGCATTAGAGAGACCTGTGTGGTACCAGAGCTGGAGGAAAAGCAAAACAACTCATGTCAAGAGAGAAAGGGGGAAGAAAATGCTAGAATACAGCTCTACTCTTGACTACTACTAAAAAAAAATCATGGGGCCGGCACTGTGGTGCAGTAGGTTAATCCTCCACCTGCAGCCTTGGCATCCCATATGGGTACCAGTTCTAGTCCCAGCTGTTCCTCTTCCCATCCAGCTCTCTGCTATGGCTTGGGAAAGCAGTAGAAGCTGCCCCAAGTACTTGGGCCCCAGCACCCATGTGGGAGACCTGGAGGAAGCTCCTGGCTCCTGGCTTCAGATTTTTCAAGCTCCAGCGGTTGCGGCCATTTGGGGAATAAACCAACAGATGGAAGACCTTTCTGTCTGCCTCTCCCTCTCACTGTCTGTAACGCTGCCTCTCAAATAAACAAATAACATCTTAGGAAAAAACCCCTCTAGCTATCAATTTCATATGCAGAGTATGTCAAAATCACAAACAAACCAGGAGAGATTTTTCACTAACAGCGACAGAAAGGATATAATTTATATTAGGAATTGAAAGAGAAGCATTCAACATTATAATTTTTGATTAAGAAAGTGGGGAATTTTAAAAGCACTTAGGACAGCAATTTCTAAGTGTCATTGGATATACTCATCCCTGAAATCTTTCCCCAGCGTTTGTGCATTCTTAGTCTGAGAGACAGCAGCATTCCTGTGAAATTCTACCTTCATATTGAAAGAAAGTGCCTTGGGAAAAGACAGCAGTTTATCTGAAGAGGTGGAGGAGGAGAGGAAATGAATTTCAATAACTCCTCAGGTCCGTAGATGTTTACTGTAT
The DNA here is from genome assembly GCF_964237555.1 of Oryctolagus cuniculus. NCBI lineage: Eukaryota > Metazoa > Chordata > Mammalia > Lagomorpha > Leporidae > Oryctolagus > Oryctolagus cuniculus. The sequence goes on from NC_091434.1 coordinate 119,825,883, forward strand.
CCTCATTCCTATGTGTCACCTGCTGAGCTGGGAGTTGGGAAAATACAAGTAGGCTCAAGGTTCTGTCTGTCCTTCCCCTCCCTCTGCTCCTTATCCCACCAGGAGCTCACTCAGGAAAACAAAAGACTAGGCAGGAACCCATGTAAAGGTGTGTAGTGATCTAAATATCTGCAAAAAACCAGCAAACACAGAGAGGCAGAGAAAGCTGTCCGTAGCCCCCAGAAGCCTACAGTTTGGAAAAACAGTTCATAACCCCACAGAAAATTGCGTAACACAAGTTTGTTTCTGGCAAGATTTATGGTGGGTATAGCAAAGACACACTTTTTCTATAAGATGATAGTGATGGGAAAGACTGTTGAAGATGAGAACCTGAGCTAGAGAGATCAGGTTGAGTGCCCGGAGAGCAGGAAAGAAGTTTGGTGAAGCCTCCGGGCAGTGGGAGGCAGAGCACATCACAGACAGGTGCAGACTGGAGTGTAACACACATCAGCACCAGAAATTCTTCTTCCCTGCCAGACTCCTAGTTTTCCAGTTCTTAGGTTAAACGATTAGAGGCTCACCACTGGCAATTCCAGTTCTGCAGACCATGTGCTTCAAATAGGTAGTAGGTTGGAGTTTGCAGAGGTTGAGGGCAAAAACTCCAGGGAGATTATGAGATGCAGTCCTCTCTGACCACAGGGATACAGAGACATGAAGCATTGCGCTTGGTATAGTTGGGATATGGTCAACCTACACAAACCATACTCAAACATCTAGTGCAGTGTTAAGGGGTCTCATCTATGTACCAAAAAATTTTCTTGAAAAAATTATGGGACAAATTAAATGGTAAAATAGAATTTATGGCCAAGTTAAGAAAGCTTTCTAATCCAGAGTCTGAATGTTTTCACATCCAGGTAATCCGTGAGTCAGGCAGGTGGCAAAGATGGCAGGGGATATGATCCCAACAGTGATTCTGAGCATGCATGCCAGAGGTCCATCATTGCACTCACAACTGTTTAATCTGTAGACAATGCTCAAGTATGACTGATAAATATTAAAAAACAGTGGGGGCTGGCATTGAGGCGCAGTTGATTAGGCTACCATCTACAAGGCTGGCATCCCATATGAGCATGGAGTTGAGTCTTGGCTACTCCACACATGATGCTCCCCACCGCCGCTCCAGGGAAAGCAACGGAAGATGGTCCAAGTACTTTGGCCTTTGCTGTCCACATGGGCGACTGGATGCAGTTTTATGCTCCTGGCTTTGGCGGGGACCAGCCCCAGCCTTTGCAACCATTTGGAGAGTGAACCAGAAGATGGAAAATCTCTTTGGTGCTCCCTGTCTCTTGGTAACTCTGCCTTTTAAATAAATTAATAAATGCATATTTTAAAAAAGAAACTAAATGATAGAAAAAATGTAGACCAGTGATTAATATATCATGATTTAATTTATAAATATTAATTAAAAGAAAGTTTTAATAGACTTAAAGGCAAAGGTAATTGGTATTAAGAAAAAAGACCCTTACATGGTTAAAAAATAAGAGAGACTAATTTGCTAGAAAACTATAACAATCCAAAGCATATCGTTACCTAACAAGAGTGTCAATTTGCTAAGTCAACAACAGGAGTCACTGTGCACTTACTCCTCACGTAGGATCTCTGTCCTTAATGTGCTGTACATTGTGATTTAATGCTATAACTACTACTCAAACAGTATTTTTCACTTTGTATTTCTATGTGGGTGCAAACTGTTGAAACCTTTACTTAATATATGCTAAACTGATCTTCTGTATATAAAGAGAATTGAAAATGAATCTTGATATGAATGGAAGTGGAGAGGGAGAGGGAAAGGGGAGGGTTGCGGGTGGGAGGGAAGTTATGGGGGTGGAAGCCATTGTAATCCATAAGCTGTACTTTGGAAATTTATATTCATTAAATAAAAGTTAAATATATATATATATATATATATCGAATAGTAAAACTGACAGAATTACAAGGAGTAATTGAGAAATCCAAACATACAGACATGTATATTTAACTCACCTCTCAGAATTTGAGAAATTGGTTGTATAAAAAAAATTGGTAATGAGGCCAGCATGGTGGCATAGCAGGTCAAGCTGCCACCTGCAATGCTGCCTTCCCATGTAGGTGCCAGTTCCAGTCTCAGCTGCTCCTCTTCCAGCTCCCTGCTGATGTACCTTGGGAACACAGTGGAAAATAGCCCAAGTCCTTGGGCCCCTGCACTCACGTGGGAAACCTGGAAGAAGCACCTGGCTCCTGGCTTTGGCTCAGCCCAGCCCCAGGCATTGTGGTTATTTGGGGAGTGAACCAGCAGATGAAAGATCTTTCCTGTGACCCATAACTATGCCTTTCAGATAAATAAATCTTGAAAAATATAGAAACATAATTTTCTAAGTCTAATAACTATTGAAACAGCACAACACTAATACTTCAAAAATCAGTAAGAATACTGAACAGTATGACTAGGGTGAAATAATAGACATATGAAATGCAACAAACAACAATAAGAATAGGCTCCATTTTCAAAAATGCATTCAAATCAAGAATAAACAGATGCCAAAGCATTTGCATAATATTTTGCTTGAATACAACATATAAAGTTAAAAGTTAATAACAGAAATGGAGAAAATTATTCTTCATGTTTCTTTGGGAAATTGGAAAATGATACATGAAATAAGTTTATTGCTCAAAGAAGAAATCCTTATGGAAATTACAATTTGGTAAGAACTCAACAATATTTTATTAGGTATAATATATATGCAGATTTCCTAAGGGAAAGTTAAAAAATAAGATTTAAATACTATTTTAGTTGTATACACACTAAATGAAGAAATATGACTCAAACTTGTAACTCAAGAAATTAGAAAAAGAACAAGAAACAAGCATTAAAATGAGGAACTATGTAACAAATTGAGATGGATGAAAATTGATGAAGTAGAAAACACAAAAATTAAGGACAAAATCATGAAGAACAGAATTTTATAGTTAAAATGCAAGTAGCATGAACATGAACTCTAAATAAAGAGTAATAAATAATTCTAGGAATAAAAGAGAGATTATATAAAAATGGAGAGATGCTAAAATTATAAGACATGACTTAGTCTGTTTGGCATAGGTTAAAAAAACCTTATACCAGGCAAATACTAGACAGTTAATTTATGGCTCACAGTTCTACAGTCTGAGAAGTCCAAGACCAAGATGGCAGCAGGTATGTCATCTGGTGACGCCCTGTCCTCATAAGTGGCATCTCCTGTGAGTGCTCACGTGGCAGAAGTCAAACAAGCTCCATTTAAAAATATTCATTTATTTTTCATTAATTTATTATTTGTTATTATTCATTTATATATTCATTTATTATTTATTTGAATATATAAATGTATTAATTTACATATTCAAAAGTCAGACTGAGAGAAAAGAAGAGAGACAGAGAGTAATCTTCTAGCCATTGGTTCACTCCCCAGATGCCCACAACAGCCAGGGTTGGGCCAGGTTGCAGCCAGAAGCCTGGACTCCATCCAAGTCTCTCACATGGCTGGCAGGAACCCAGGCACTTGGGCCATTTCTGTTGCCTTCTCAGGTGCACTAGCAGGGAGCTGGATTGAAAGCAGAGCAGCTGGGACTCAAGTCAGCCCTCTGATATGGGATGTAGGCATTGTAAGCAATGGGTTACCTTGCTGTGCCATGCAGCGTTACCCCGAAACAAGCTCCTCCAGATCTCTTACAAGAGCACCTATCCCAACATGAAGGTTCTTTCCACATGATCTAATCATCCCAGAGTTCCCCACCTCTTAATACCCTCAGGAGGTAGATTTATTTTCAGCATAAGAAACGTAGACAAACACATACACTCACACCATGGTATTACATAGTCTATTTTATATCAGCTTAATTTAAAACTATAAAAATAGTTAATTTATTAGAAAAATAAACATTATACATACACCATGCTTAGTGAAATAAGCCAGTCCCAGAAAGAAAAATATCATATATATTCTCCAATTTGTGATAATATATAGTGTACAAAAAATATAGTGCATGTGCGTGAAATTGACATCTTGAGCTTTATTGTTTATGGCCTTGTCTATACTTGAGAGTAACAGTGGCCTTTCTACTTACTATTTGTTTAATTCTTTATCTGGTGGAGGATTAAGCTTGTGTTTATAAAGGAAATTGGAAGTGAATCATCACAAAGATTAAGAGAAAAATAAGAAAGGAAAGAGGAGAGAGGGTGAGTGGGAAATATCATTATGTTCTTAAAACTGTATATATGAAATATTGAAAGCTTTTCTCTATGTAAATTTCTAAAAATTAAAAAATAAATAGGTATTGTATGAATAGATTTTGTATTAACAAATGGATATATTATGAACAGAAATCAAATTAATCAGTAATCTTAAATCCACTCACCAAAGTTAACAAGTTTCAGTCTCAGGAAGTTTTATAGAAAACTCTACCAAAGCCAAGACACTGTGGCAAAAAAAAAAAAAAAAAAAAAAAAACACAAAACTACATGAAAGATTTCTGCTAGTGAGATCCCATTGGAAGAACAGGCCATAAAAGAAGGAGGTACCTATCTCTGAAGGGAGGAGAGAACTTCCACCTTGAATATGGCCTTGTCTAAATAAGATCGGAGTCAGCAAACTCAAAAGGCTTCCATAGCCTTGGCAACTCATGACTAGAGCCTAGGGAGATTAATGACGCCATAAACAAGAGTGTCAATTTGTTAAGTCAACAACAGGAGTCACTGTGCACTTACTCCTCATGTAGGATCTCTGTCCTTAATGTGTTGTACAATGTGAAATAACGATATAACTAGTACTCAAATAGTACTTTACACTTTGTATTTCTGTGTGGGTGCAAACTGTTGAAATGTTTACTTAATATATACTAAATTGATCTTCTATATATAAAGATAATTGAAAATGAATCTTGATGTGAATCGGATGGGAGAGGGAGCAGGAAATGGGAGGGTTGCAGGTGGGAGGGAAGTTATGGGGGGGAGAAGCCACTGTAATCGAAAAGCTGTATTTGGAAATTTATATTTATTAAAAAGTTAAAAAAAAAACTCCCTTCCTAAAAGTAGTATCCTGTGTTAGGAAACTGGCAGTTTTATCTATGGCACAATCTGTACCTTGATTTATGTTCTATACCCAGGTTCTGCTGCCATTGCTGGAAGCCAGGTGGCCACATGGCCCAACCTCTGTTGTCAAGCTCCACCCCCATCCTAATGGGATTCGCTGCTCCTGCTTCCCTGCCCGCTCTCGGGCAAAGTTTTAAGAGGGCCTGTTCCTGAACACGTGCTCTCTTGGCTCTTCTCTCTGCTCTGTCTTCTCTCCTCACTAGCTCCTCTCCTCTGTCTCTCTCTCTCTTATGCTCTCTTTCTCTCTCTTATCCTTCTTCGTCCTCCCATCCAAGTCTGCCGGTTTTCCCCAATAAACTCTTTCCCTTACTCTAGTGTTTGGTGTGTTTTGTGATGGCTAACACCCTGAGACTTACAGTTCTAAGCAAGATAGCAAAAAGAGGCTGAGCATAGCCATGCAGTTGTGGCAGTCACAAAGCACGTATATCCACGGTCGTCAAGATACTGCAGCAAAAAGCAGAGATCCTGGAGAGACAGGAAACAGATGAGGTGAGCCCGACAGTTGCTCCAGCTTCCTACACTGGCAGTCTCCAGACACAGGAGATTGTAGATTCCTGAGCTGAGATGATGGAGCTAAGACTATGGGGAAACCAAGAGACACACAGAGAGAAAGTCTGAAGGACAGAGTACTAGAGAGGGGAGTACTAGAATACTAGAGAGTACTAGAGAGTACTAGCGAAGAGACAGCTGCGTGGAGAGAACCTCACATTGATCCGAATGTGAATTCTGCACAGTACAGATCAGGATGAAGAATCTGGGGCTGGGAAAACCTTCCCAAAAGATCAGAAAGAAGAAAGTTCTGGACACAAACACAGAGCCCAGAGAGAAGCACGTTTCTAGCAACGAGGCAGGATCAATCTAGATTTCAGGGATGGTGGGAAGAGTTCACAGAGGGGTTCTGTCTCAGCAGTGGGCAAGGAGGTGCCCTGGACTGGGACCTGCTTTGGATCCACCTAAAACATAGCAGAAGGAAAATATGACAGGATCACACAGTTTCAAACTGTGTAACTGCATCCCTGAACAAAGCTCAAAGTTAGTAATGGAAATATCAAAATACCCAGGATCTAACAGCATAGAAGTCTCAATATTTGGCATCTGATCAAACCCCCTAAATGAAGAGACAAATCAATCAAATGGAACCAATCCAGAATTGACGCAGATGTTAGTTCTGACTGTGTTGTGAAAACAGTTATTATAACTGTACTGCATATGTTCAAAAGGACACACTGAGACCTAGAAGGTATAATGAAGAGCAAAATCAAACTTGTTGGGATGAAATTGAAATCCTAGGAGGTGAAAAATACTCTGTATATTTCCAATTTGAGGTTCAACATTTTAAAAGGTTGAAAATTATATTTCCATCCCTACAACAGGAAACCAGCTGAATAAACTAAAAATCAATGACTTTGGGGTCAGAGAATTGAGATTGCAAAAGAAACAGTTCCCCAAATTTCAAGAGACAATGAATACTGAGATTCAGAGGTGAGACCAGCTGGCCTGAAGCTGAAGTCATAACAAAACAGAAACGCTTGCAATAGTACTCTTGACAAATTGCAAGAGGCTGAATGTGGACTGGCATTGGAGTGAGAAACTTCTGGGGCCCCAGGTTAGGCCCATAATGTCATAGGCTTTGCCTACAGGAACCTCAGCAGGTTCTCTCTGTGAAACATAAGAAAAATCATCTTTTTAACACTTTATTGGGCTTCTGCCATGGCTCACTAGGCTAATCCTCTGCCTGCGGCACCGGCACCCCGGGGTTCTAGTCTCGGTTGGGGCACCGGATTCTGTCCTGGTTGCTCCTCTTCCAGTCCAGCTCTCTGCTGTGGCCCGGGAAGGCAGTGGAGGATGGCCCAAGTGCTTGGGCCCTGCACCCACATGGGAGACCAGGAAGAAGCACCTGGCTCCTGGCTTCAGATCAGCGCAGCACACCTGCGATAGTGGCTATTTGTGGGGCGAACCAATGGAAAAGGAAGACCTTTCTCTCTGTCTGTTTCTCTCTCACTGTCTAACTCTTCCTGTCAAAAAAAAAAAAAGAATCATCTTTTTAACACTTTATTGAAATACAGTATACATACCAAGTATACAGATAAATGATGTTTCTTTGTCCTCTAAGCACACTCATAACCAACATTCAAATTAAGAACATAGCATTAGTACCAACCTCTAAAGCCCTCACTATTACCCTCTCTTTACTTCTTCTTTTTTTATTATGAGAAAGAAGAGTATATTGTCCTTTACATGGTATGAATCAATGAAGCAATATGAATAACTAAATGCACAATGCTTATACTCTACAGATTCACTTCCACAAATCAGAGAGAACATTTGATATGTGTCTTTCTGGCTTATTTAACTTAGCATAATGATCTCCAGCTGCATCCATTTTGTTGCAAATATCAGGATTTCATTCTTTTTATGGCTGAGTAATATTCCAGTTTGTGTGTGTGTGTGTGTGTGTGTGTGTACTGCATTTTCTTTACCCAGTCATCAGTCAGTAGACATCTAGGTTGATTTCATGTTTGAGCCATTGTGAATTCAGCTGCTCTAAATATGGGAGTACAAGTATCTCTTTCATATCTAATTTCTTTTCCTTTGGGTAAATTCCCAGAAGTGGCCTAGCTGGGTCATATGGTAGATCTACTTTTAGTAAGAAAACTCATCTTGTGTCTCTGGCAAGAGGAGGAAAAAACCTAACCTTTTATTATTATTATTTATTACTGGTGCATTCTCCAACAAAACCTTTCTTCAGGAGAAAAGCTGTACCAGAAACTGACCTCACTCAGGGGACGTCCTCCAGTCTTGCTCTCTGACCAAAATCAGGGATGGTAACCAGCTCAGGAGCAATTGCAAAGGTGTCTACCAGGGCCGAGGCCCACAACAGCTGAGCATTCCCCACAGGGCTCAGAACATTTCCCATTGCCTCTTTGAGCCGTCACATTAACCAGGCTCTGATAACAGTGGATTACAGCTAAAAGAATGATACAAACCGTAATTCATACAGAGTTCTTAAGAAAAACCAAAGACAGCAAGGATGATAAAAACAAAAGTAGAGAAAGTCAAAGACATTCATACATAAAACCTGCAGTATGAAGACAGCACAGTGCTAGCATAAAAACCACACACACCAAGGGAATAGAACAGATAACCTGGAAATTAATCGCATAAATCCATCCAACTGACTTTTATTTTATTATTATTTTTTTGACAGGCAGAGTTAGACAGAGAGAGAGAAAGGTTTTCCTTTTCCATTGGTTCACCCCACAAATGGCCACTACGGCGGGTGCCTTGCGCCAATCCGAAGCCAGGAGCCAGGTGCTTCTTCCTGGTCTCCCATGTGGGTGCAGGGCCCAAGCACTTGGGCCATCCTCCACTGCCTTCCCGGGCCACAGCAGAGAGCTGGACTGGAAGAGGAGCAACCAGGACAGAATCCGGTGCCCCAACTGGGACTAGAACCCGGGGTGCCAGTGCCGCAGGCAGAGGATTAGCCTAGTGAGCCATGGTGCCGGCCTCATCCAACTGACTTTTGACAAAGGTGCTAAGAACATACATTGGAGAAAAGATAGTCTTTACAGCAAATGGTACTGGCAAAACTGGATATACCTATGTAGAAGAATGAAATTAGAGCCCTACCTCTCACCATATGCATAAATCAACTCATGGTGAATCTAAGCCCTAACTGTGAGACCTAAAGCTATGAAATTGCTATAGGAAAACAGAGGAAATACTTTAAGACATCAGTGATGGCAGTTTTTTTTATAAGACACTCAGAACACAGGCAATAAATTCAAAACTAGTCAAATGGGATAACAAAACTAAGAAGTAGTAAACAAAATGAAGAGACCGAATGGGAGAAAATATTTGAAAATATGTATCCAACAAAGGATTAGTATCTAGAAAATATATGGCACTCACAAAATCCCTCAAAAGAAGAAATACAAATAACCAACAAATAGATGGAAAAAAATTATCAATGTCACTAGCCACCAGGAAAATGAGAATCAAAATCACAACGAGATATTGCCTTATCCCTTTCAAAAAAAAAGTAAAAAGTCCTGTTGAAGGAATGAAGAAAGTAAACCCTTACATGCTTTTTTCTGGGGCTGTAAATTAGTATATCCTTATGGGAAACATGCAGAGATTCTGTTACAAACTAGAAATAGAACTACTGTGCACTCCAGCATTCCTGCTGCTTGGCATATATCCAAAAGTTTTGAAATTACTCTATAAAAGAGATACACACCACTATGTTTATTGCAGCACTGTTCACAATAGCCAAGATATAGCATCAGCCAAAGCTTTTATAATCAAATGAATGGATAAAAAGTATAATATGTATACATGATGGAATCTTATTCAGCAACACAAAAAGAAGAAAATCATTTACAGCACAGTGCATGGAACTGGAGGCCATTATGCTAAGTAAAATAAGGCAAACACAGATAGACATATAACCACATGTTCTCCCTGATATGTGAAAGCTAAAACAGAGCTAAACCTGACCAAAGGACAGTAATTATCTGAGTCTGGGAAGAGTAGGGGAAATGGAAGGATACTGGATAACAGGTACTAAATCCTAATTAGATGAGAGGAGTAAGTTCTTGGTGCTTCACAACATGGTGGGGTGAGTGTGGTTCCCAATGATCCATCATATATTTAACAAGCAGACAGAAGAGAGGAACACCAGGGTGCCAATCATAAAGTCATTTCAAAGAGGGGAAAACCTTGATCACCCAGTTTTGATATCAGTGCACATTGTATACCTGTATTGAAATGTTGTACTACATGCCATGAATATGTACACCTATTTAAATTACAATATTTAATAAAACAAATAATAAAAAGGATTTTCATACTTACAGCTATGACACACATTAGTCCAACTTCTAGCCAACTCAACACCACATTTCACATTAAATTATGTTCCTCATATCCTATTATCATACATCTCATTCCTAGATTTCAATAAAAAAAGATGTACTAGTTTTTATGAAATGAAAAGCACAGTGTGGGTTCAGGAGTTTGGCACAGTGGTTAAGACACCACCTGAGATGTTTGCATCCCATATCACAGTGCCTGGATTCAAGTCCCAGCTCTGTTCTCTATTCCAGCTTCCTGGTGAAGGCAGCACATGATGACTCAAGTAGTTGGGTTCCTGCCACCCACATGGAGGCTCAAGTTGAGTTCTTGCCTCCTGGCTTCAGCCTCACACAGTCCTGGCTGTTGCAGGCATTGCAGAGAGTTAATCAGCAAATGGGAGTTCTCTCTCATTCTCTCTCTGTCACTTTCTCTCTCTCTCTCTCTCTCCCCCATATGTGTGTGTGTGTGTGTGTGCGTTTCTCTGCTTTTCAACTAAATAAAAATGAAAGCACACAATGTGAAGAGACAATACAAGCATCAGAATACACTTTGGAGTTATCAGACAGAAAATTATTAACTAGCCATGACTAGCACATTGAGGGCTCTAATGGAAAAATGGACAGCACTCAAAAACAATTGGGTAAAGTAAGAAGAGAGGTAAAACTCTAAAAAAAGAATCAAAAGGAAATACAAGAAAGCAAAAACATTATAACACAAAAAGAAGAATGCTTTTGATGTTCTAATTACTAGACTGGATTCAGCTAGGAAAAAAAATCAGTGAACTTGAAGATATGTCAATAGAAATGCTCCAAACTAAAATACAAAGAGAAAAAAGAATACAAAGAAATATAAAACAGAGCAGAATATAGAAGAGCTGTCAGAAGTGCCAAACGGTGTAACATATGCATAACTGGAATGCCAGAGAGATGAAAGAGATGGTGGAACACAAGAAATATTTGAAGTAATAACAACTCAGAACTTCCCCCAAATCCATGGCAGACACCAAATGCCAGATCCATAGGCTCAGAGAACATCAATCAGGATAAATTTAAAAAAAAAAATCTACACTTGTCATACCACACTAAAACTACCAGGAGGGAAGGGAGGACTTTGTCCATAAAGATAGACAAATTCCAGTGGACTTACCATTAGAAATCTTGAAGAATTGTCAAAAACTCCTGATCTAATATGCAAAGACAGCCAGATCACAGAATACAAGGCTAATACACAAAGGCCAGTTGCTTCCATATATGATCTTATAAAACACAAATGTAATTTGAAATTAAGAGCACATTATCATTTATACAAGCACCTCAAAGCTGACATACAAATGATATTGGGAAAATTGGCTCTTCATATGCAGAAGTATGAAATAAGATCCTTATCTTATACAATATACAAAAGTCAACTTGCAGTGGATCAAGGATCTAAATCTAAGACCTGAAGCCATCAAATTACTAGAGGAAATCGCTTACAAATAACAGAATTTCTGGTTAGGTAATGTGGGACAGGATCAGTCACCAAGAACAAATAGACGGGGCAGGCGTTGTGGCACAGCGATTTAAGCTGCATGCAGCCCGCAGCACCGGCATCCCGTGTGGAAGTTGGTTCAAGTCCTGGCTGCTCCACTTCTGATCCACCTCCCAGGTCCTTGGCCCCTGCCACCAACATGGGAGACCTGGAAGAAGCCCCTGGCTCCAGCCTGACCCAGCCCTGGTCATTGCTGCCATTTGGCGAGTATACCAGCAGATGGAAGATTTCTCTCCCCCCGCCCCAACTCTGACTTTCAAATAAATAAAACATCTTAAAAAACATAGCAGGTCATTATAGATCCTAGCACTCTCCCTCCTTCTCTCTCTTTCATGAGTGCTGTCGCCAACTCTTGCAGGCACTCCTGCCCTGTGATGCCACCCACCATGTTTTGTTGCAGCCAGAAGACCCTTGCCAGAGTCTGACTAGATGGTACTGCCATTCTTTGACATTTTGTCCTGCAAAAACTGTGAACTAAATAACCCTCTCTTGTTTGCATCTTTCTTAACATCTGATATTTTGTTAAAGCAATTCTATATTAAAGGAGAAAAAAATGTTAGAAGACTAATACTGACTTAAAAACTCCATCTAAAGCTACCGTTATCAATCCTGTGTGATATTGGCAAAATAACAGGCAAGTAGGTCAATATAATACAAGACAGCCAAGAAATAGACCCACAGACATATAGTCACGGACATATGGCAAAGGAATAAAGGCAATTAAAGTGCAGCAGAGAGTCCTTCCAACCAATGACACTGGACCTTCAAGACATGAACACACAAATCTAGACTCAGAACATACACTACTCACAAAAATTAATTCAAGCATACCACAGGCCTAAACATAAAATGTAAAACTAGGGCTGGCACTATGGCGTAGTGAGCTGCTAAGCCTCTGCCTGCAGCTCCGGAATCTCATTTGGGTGCCGGTTTGAGTCCCAACTGCTCCTCTTCTGATCCAGCTCTCTGCTATGGCCTAGAAAAGCAGTAGAAGATAGCCCAAGTGCTTGGGCCCCTGCACCCACATGGGAGACCCAGCTCTGGCTCCTGGCTTACAATTGGCTCAGCTCTGGCTGTTGAGCTATCTGGGGAGTGAACCAGTGGATGGAAGACCTCTCTCTCTGTCTCTGTCTCTCTGTAACTGCCTCTCAAATAAATAAATAAAATGTTAACAAAAAATGTACAACTATACAACTCCCAGAAGATAACCTAGGAAAAAACCAAGATGATGTTGACTCTAGTGATAGCTTTTTACAATATCCAAGGAATGAACTATGAAAGAAAGAACCGTTAGGCTGGATTTTGTTAGAATTTAAAATTTTCTGCTCTGCAAAATAGAGTGTTAAGAGATTGTTTAGTCTGGGAGAAAATATTTGCAAAATGCATATTTTATAAAGGACTGTTGTACAAAATACACAAAGAACTCTTATAACTCAACAATGCTGAAAGAAACTACCTGACTAAAAAATGAACCAAAAACCTTAATGGACACCTCACCAAAGAAATACAGATGGCAAATGAGCATATGCACACCTCTTCCATGTCATAAGTCACCAGGGAAACTAATTAAAACTTCAAGGAGATACACTATGCACCTATTAAAACACCCCAAATCCATAATGCTGACAGTGCCGAACACTGACAAGAATATGGAGCAATACAACTGTTATTCATTGCTGGCAGGTAAGAATATAAAACGGTAAGGCCACTTTGGAAGAAAGGTTGGCAACTGCTTACAGAGCTAAACAAACTCTCATCGTATGGTCCATTTGCTTGTTGTTTACCCAGACAACTTACAAACTATGTCTACACCACACCTGCACAAAGATACTCATAGAAGCTTTATTCATAACTGCCCAGACTTGGAAGCAATCAAAATCACCTTTGGTAGGTGAATGGATAAATATACTAGGATATATCCTCACAATGGAATACTATTCTGTGCTAAAGAAAAATGAGCTATTGAACTATATGAAACAAAACATGAAGGAAGCATAAGTGCATGTTTCTAAATAGAAGAAGCCAACTTGAGATATTTTTCAGACTATACGATTCCACCCACATAACACTGTGTAAGAGGCAAAACTATAGAGGCAGTCAAATGAAATTAGTGTGTTCCAGGTGTTAGGGAGAAAGGAGGAATAACTGGTCAAAGTACATAGGACATTTAAGGTGGTGAAACTTCTGTATATGATACTATAGTTGCAGATACATGTCAGTATGCATATATTCAAATCCGTAGAATGTACAACACCAAGAGTGAACCCTAATGTGAATTATAGACCTTCGTTGATAATAATGTGTCAAGGTATAGGATGTTGAGATTGGAGAAAAGCTTTCATGTTAAAGCTAAAATTGCTCTAATAAATAACCTAATTTGGAAAAAACAGAAACATCAGAGAGGAAAAAAGGATAAAATTAAAGCATATATTTCCTTATAATTAATTTAATTTAGGAGATACCGTCTGTTCGAATTAATAGTAGCAATAATGTATCCTAGTGCAATGACAACTATTTCAGGAGTCCTCACGTGTCATGGGTGTGCTTTCCTCCATGCAATCAGGTACCAAGGATCAACCATGGTCTGAGTATATTAAATGGAAAATTCCAGAAACAAGCAATGTGTAAATTTTAAATAGTGCATCAACCCAAGTAGCATGATGGAAGCTCACGCTGTCCTGCTCCATGATCCCCAGAACACGCATCTCCCCTTCGTCAGCATACCCATGCAGTACTCATGGTACTCACCACCTCTCACCTGTCACTCAGTAGTCATTCCAATATCAGAGCAGCTGACACAGAGTCACAGTGTTTGTGTCCCTTATTTTGCTTAATAAGACCTCCAACTGCAAGAGCAGTGATGTTGACAATATTATTACATTATATTATTATAATGGTTCCATTTTATTTTTAGTTGTTACCTGCTCACTGTGCCTCGTCTATGATTTAAACTTTATCATAAGTGTGTATTTATAGGAAAAGCATAGTGTACCTAGGGTTCTATTCTATCCATAGCTCCATGGAAATACTGGGGGCCTCAGAACATATTTATCACAGATGAGGCAGGACTGCTATAGAGGCTTAGACCTTCTATAACCTAGTACCACAAATGGTGTGACTTACAATTAGTGAAATAAGCTAACCCCCAAAAGACAAATATCACATGTTGTCTCACATATGTGATAGCTAATATAAGGGGTACAAAAATGCAATTATCTAAGAGTGAAATTGACATCGAGATTTGATTATTGTCTCTAGCCCTTGTCTGTACTCCTGAAGAACAGTGGTCTTTCTACTTTCTGTTTGTTGAATTATTTATTTAGTGGAGGCAGAGGCTTGTGATTCTAAAGTAAATTGGAAATATGTCATTGTAAAAAATCAAAGAAAAGGTAAGAAAGGGAGGAAGAGAGAGATTGGGGGAAGAGAGGGAGAATGCTAAGGATTGTTATGTTCTTAAAACTGTGTCTATGAAATACATGAAATCTGTTTTCTTTGTGTAAATAAATAAATTTTAAAGGCTGAAAAAAGAAAGATAAATATATTATGTTTCCCTGGGGCTGGACGTCTGAAGTTAAAGTGTGGGCATGACCATACTCCCTTTGAAAGTTGTGGGAGAGTCCTTCCTTGCCTCTTCCTAGCTTCTGATGCTTCTCCAGAATCTTTGGCATCTTTTGCTTGCAGCTGCATAATGCCAATTTCTTCCTTTGGAACCACATTCTATTGGTGTGTACCTGTCTGTCTTCACATGGCTATCTTCCTGGAAGGATACCAGTCACATTTCAGTAAATGCCCAGCCTGTTCAGACCTCATCTTAACAAATTCTATCTGCCCTGACCTTGTTTCCCAAAAAAGATCACTTAGGAAGTGTTGAGCGTTCGGCTTCAACATATTCCTTTGGAAGGGGGTACAATTCAATCTTAAAAATTTGCATATGAATAAGTAAAATGTAAAAATGAAGCAATGTTGTAAGGCACAGGAGGGAGAAATTAGAAACACTCTGTGCTGTTAACTGCGCTATCCATGAAACAGTATAGTGTTACAGAAAGAGGACTTAGATTAGTTCTAAATGTGTATTGTTGGGGCCGGCATGGTGGCATAGCAGGTAAAGCCACCACTTGCAGTGCTGGCATCCCATATAGGCACCCATTCAAGTCCCAGCTGCTCCACTTCCGATCCAGCTCTCTGCTATGGCCTGGGAAAGCAGTAGAAGATGGCCCAAGTCCTTGGGCCACTGCACCCATGTGGGAGACCAGGAAGAAGCTCCTGGCTCCTGGCTTTGGATAGGCTAAGCTCTGGTCATTGCAGCCATCTGGAGAGTGAAGCAGCAGATGGAAGACCTCTCTCTGTCTCTCTCTCTGTCTCTCCTCTCTCTCTCTCTCTCTCTAGCTCTGACTATCAAATAAATAATCTTTAAAAAATAAAAAAAAATGAATGTGTGTTGCACATTCTAAGGCAATCACTAAAACAATTTTAAAAGGATCATAACTGATATGATAAGACAGGAAACAGAGACACACAAAAAACTCAAATCCAGAGGGGTAAGAAAAAATTTAAAGGCCAATTTTAATGCATAAAAATGTTACTAACGTGAGAGATGTTAGCTTGATTACAACAATAACTGCTTTGAATATAAAAGCTTTTTTAAGATTTATTTATTTATCTGAAAGTTGAGAGAGAGAGAGAGAGAGAGAGAGATCTTCCATCCACTGGTTCACTACCTAAATGGCCACAACAGCCGGGGCTGGGCCAGGCTGAAGCCAGGAGGCAAGAGCTTCTTCCAGGTCTCCCATGTGGATAGCAGGAGCACAGGCACTTGGGCCATCCTCCACTGTTTTTTCCTAGGCCATTACCAGGGAGCTGGGTTGGAAATGGAGCAAGCAGGATGTGAACCAGTGCCCACATGGGATGCCAGCATTGCAGATGGCAGCTTTACTTGCTACAGCACAGCTCAGGCCCCTGTGAAAGTTCAAATACACAAGTTAAAAGAAAAAGATGGTCAGAGAGAATTTCATGAACTATATGTTGTCTATAAGAAACACACTTCAAATATAAAGATACATGTAGACTAAAAGTTGAGGGCTAGAGAAACATATGTCATGCTTGGGACAATAAAAGCAAGTCAGCGCTGAAAACACCTTTGTCCTACGTGGAATACCTTGGTTCAGTTTCTGATGCTGGCACCTAACTCCAGCTTCCTGCTATTGTAGACCCTGAGCAATAATGATGATTGCTTAAGAAACAGGATTTCTCTACCTGGGTGGGAGACCTGGATTGCATGCTCGGCAACTGATTTTGGCCTTTGCCCAGCTCCAGCTATTGCAAATATTCGGAGAGAGAACAAGAGGATAGGAACTACAAAAATGATGATAGATAGACAGACAGACAGACATAGATAGGTAGGTAGATAGATGATAGACAGACATAGATAGGTAAATAATAGAGATAGATAGATAGACAGACAGACATAGGTAGATAGATAGATGATAGATTGACATAGGTAGATAATAGAGATAGATAAATAGATCTGTGTCTCTGTCTTCCTGATCCTTTTATTTCAAAAAGTTTTGAAGTAAAATAAAGTGAAAATAGATATATACTAACCTAAAAAAATCAAACTTCTGAACAGAAAAATTTTCTATCATCAAGTGGTACAACATATGTTAGAAAAGTCAGTTCTCAAAGAATACCTAACAATGCTTCCAATGTTTACACCTAGAGAAGAGTGTCAAAATGTGAGAGGCAAGCACTGACAGAACTGTAAGGAGTAGACAAATACACTAGTAGCGCTGGAGGCCCCTACTCCATTCTTTCAACAATTGGTAGATCAAAATCTGTTCCCTTTATATTAATAAAAATTAAAGCAAAGTGGCAGAAGATCAGTAAGGACATAGGACCTGAGCAGCACGTTAATCAGGTTACTCTCACTGGCATTTGTAGAATGAATATTCCACCCTACAGTAGCACCATACAGACCCTTCGAGAGTTCACATGGAACACACACTAATAAACTACTCCACGGTGTGAAGCACAACTCGAGGAAACAGCCTGACTCCATTTCCTGAGTTCTCACTACTAAAACCTCCTAAGCCTCTCTCCCATGTCTTTGCCTTCTGCACCGCATGAGAGCCAGGTGATGAGAATCCCAGGTCATCCCTGCTTTGCTACTGTGGGAGTCCCAAACCATACAAGACTTTCCTGAATGGCAGCCTTCTCTGCAGCCCTCCTTGAGCAAATTCCAGAATAGATGTACACCACGAAATCTAAGTCAAGACATGACACAGTTAGAATTCTGGCAACTAAGAAGATCTGAGTGAGGCCAGACAAAAATGACAAATTCCTGGTGAGGACATGTCTGTTTGGATGACAGCGTATTTCCCATCTGAAACCATGAATGCTAAAATGAAATACCGCAAGAATTTTCAAGCACTTAAAGAACTATCTATTGTGAATTCTAGCTCCTTACAAATATTTTTCAAACAAAAAGGGGTTAGAAGAAATTTCAAATCAATAGCGAATCTCCCACCTTAAAAAAATAGGAAAGGGAGAGCAGATTAACCAAAAGGCAAGTAGAATGAATAAAATCATAAAAAGTTTATGCTAAAAATAAAACAGGCTAGAAAGCATTACACAGAAACAAAGCACAAAAGTTACATTTTTGAAAAGAATCAACACTCACAAATCTTTGAGTACCTTGGCCAAGAAAGAAACTGAGAAGAATCAAATTATTAAAATCAGAGATGGACAAACAACACTAATATACAAATAAGAGAAATATTCTAACACTACACGTAACTGTACGGCGACAACTTGGATAATGACAAATCCCTAACAAAAAAAAAACAAAAATAATGATCAAAGCTGATTCAAGAATGCACAAATTATTACTAAATCTACAAGTAAATGAATTGAATCAGTATTTTTTAAGAACTCCTACAAAAAAATCTAAGTATCAAAAAACTTCACTGTAATATCTCTAAATGTTTAGACAAAAATTAGTGCCAATCTTTCATGAATGCTTTCAAAAATATGAGACGGGAATGCATCTTAATGTATTCTATGAGGCCACCATAAATCTAATATAAAAATCAGACAAACAAATCTATGCTGAAATAAGTACTAGATAAATATGTGTTATCAACATAGACAATAAAATCCTCAACCAAATATTGTCAGACTGAATCCAGCAGCATGTAAAAAGGATTATATACTATGACAAATTTAGATTTATCACAGGAAGGCAATGCTGGCTTAACAAATAAAAATAAATCAACATTACATGCCACATTAATAGGATAAAAGGCAAAAACACATGGTAATCTCAATAGATGCAGAAAAATAATTTGAGAAAATACAGCATCCCTTCTTCTAAAAAAAAATAAAATAGTGAGAGTATAAAAGGACTTCTCAACTTGGATCATCTATTATGAAAACCCAGACAATACAGAACCTAATGGTGATAAACTGAGAACTTCTCCCTAAGTTAAGGAAGTAAGTGATACCCATTCAAGCCAAGTCTTCTCAATATTGCAGTAGACTTTCTAGCCAGACCTATTGGTCAAAAAAAGAAAAATCATCAAAATATCAAGGAGAATAAGTAAAGCTTTCTCTATTTGTAGATGACTGATTTTATACATAAATTCCAAAAGAATACCCCCAAAATATTAGAGCTAATAAATAGACCCAACAGGTTTGCAGTGTTGAGTTCAATGTACAAAATGATTTGTAATTCTATGTACTATTAATGAAAAATACGAACAGGAAAGTTAAGAAAACAATTCTCATGTACAATGGCATTAAATGATAAAATTTAACAAAAAAATAGCAAGATGTGTACACTGAAAACTGAAAAAAGATTTACCATATGACCCTCTCATTCCTCTCTTGGGAATTTATCCAAAGGAAATGAAATCTGCATATGAAAGATTTATCTGTACCCTCACATTTACAACAGCTTAACTCACAATACCTAAGGTATGGAATTAACCCAGATGTTCATCAAGTGATGATTGGAAAAAGAATTGTGGTATATACACACAATGGAATACTACTCTGCCATAAAAAATATCCTATCTTTCAAAACAAAATGGATACAAATTGACATTTTGAGATTTTATTATTTAGAGTCCTTGTCTATACTCCTGAGGAACTGTAGTTTTTCTTCTTGTTGAATTCTTTATGTGGTAGAGGGTTGAGTTTGTGATTATAAAGTAAATTAAAGTACGTCATTGCAAAAACTAAAAGAAAAATAAGAAAGGAAGGGAGAGTGTGGGAGTGAAGGAGAGAGGGTAGAATGGGAAGCATCATTATGTTCTGAAAACTGTACCTATGAAATGCACAAATTTGTCCCTTTTTTAAAATAAAATTCTTTTAATCTCAAAAAAAAAGTTTCCATGTAAAATAGCATAAAATTTAACAAAAAAATCACAAGATATGTATATAGAAAACTGCAAAACATTGCTGAAAAATTAAATAAGATATTCAAAATGCTATTGTGTCCCATGTAATTAATTGGAAAACTTAATATGTTTAAGATGGCACAATCTCAAAGTTGATCTAGACATTGAACATAGTCCCTATCAAATTCCAATTGCTATTTTTACAGAAATGGGCAAGTTGAAACTAAAATTCATATGGAATAGCTCCATAGGCATGGAATAGTAAGACATTGGTCAAAGCACCCTAAAGAATCTTTAAAAACCCTCTTAATATTAGCACTTCCTAATTCAAAACCTGGTACAAGATGGCACTAATTAAGAAGAATGATGTTGGCATAAAATTAGAAATAAAAATAAATATGATGGAATAGAGAGTTCACAAATAAACCCATACATCGACGATACATTCATTAAATATTGCCAGGCATGCCATAGTCATGTAAGTGGATAGAATAGACTTGTTGTCAATTTTTGCTGATACAACTGAATATATACATGCTAAAGAATGAATTTGAACCTCTGCTTCAAAAGATATACAAAAACAACTCATAATTGAATCATGATAGATATAAGAGCAGAAACTGCAAAACTACTGGAAGACAGTTCAGGTATAAATCTAGATCTATATAACTTTGGATTATGGAACTGTTTCTTATATATGACAAATGTACAATCAAAGAAAAAGAGAAATTGAACTGCATCAAAATTAATTTATTACTCATCAAAAGATATCAAGAAACAAATACACCCACAACATATACATAGCAGTAATCAATGAAATTGGAAAACAATAAGCATATTGAAATTTTTAATTCTTAAAAACACAACAAATAAGACTGAAAGGAGGGGCCAGCACTGTGGCATAGTGGGTAGAGTTGCCACCTGTAGTGCCAGCATCCTATATGGATGCCAGTTCAAATCTTGGCTGCTCCACTTCCAACCTGGCTCTCTGCTATGGCCTAGGAAAGTAGTAGAAAATGGCCCAAGTCCTTGGGCCCCTGCACCCACGTGGGAAACCTGGAAGAAGCTCCTGGCTTCTGTCATCAGATCAGCACAGCTCCAGCCATTGCAGCCACTTGGGGAGTGAACCAACAGATGGAAGACCTCTCCCTCTTTCTGCTTCTGCCTCTCTGTAACTCTACCTTTCAAATAAATAAATAAAATCTTTTAAAAAATTATTAAAAAAGAATTATTAAACTTGGACTTTATTTGGACTTCACCAAACTTAAAAAAAAAAAATTGCTCTGTAAAAGACTATAGAGATTTCTTTAAAAACTAGAGAAAGAACTACCAAATGACCCAGCAATCCCACTTCTGAATATATACACAAAAGACATGAAATCATTGATCAAGGAGATAACTGCTCCATCATACTTGTCACAGCATGTTCACAAAAGCCAAGATATGGAATCACAAGAGGAGTCTATCATCAGATGAATGTCTAAAGAATATATATATATATATATATATGAACACAATGGAATACTTCTGTAAGAAATAATAAAATGTATGTCATTTGCAGCAAAAGTGATGGAACTGAATGACATCATGTTGAGTGAAAAAAAGCCAAACACAGAAAGACAAATGCCACATGTGCTCCCTCTTACACAGGAGCTAAAAGAAAAATTCAGTAGGAACAGAGTATGCCAATTACTAGAGGCTTTTATTGAACTTAGAGGCTTTAACTATAGGGCTCGGAGGAACAGAAGGAGTTTGGACTTAAAAAAATAGGGGGAAGTGGATGTGGTTCATTAATTGTGAGAACTACATCATGTTCATCATGTTCATATAAGATATTAATGATAAGGAAGTTGGGTGTGGGTACATGGAAATTGTTTGCATTACTTCATAATTTTTGTTTTGCAAATTTAAAAGTATTCTGAAACAAAAAGCTTGATTTTTTTAAGAATTATTTTATTTATTCGAAAGACAAAGTTACAGAGAGAGGTAGAACAGAGGGAGGTCTTCTGTGTGCTGGTTCACCCCTCAGATGGCCGCAACGGCCAGAGCTGCACCGATCCGAAGCCAGGAGCCAGGAGTTTCTTCCAGGTCTCCCACATGGGTGCAGGGGCCCAAGGATTTGGGCCATCCTCCACTGCTATCCCAGGCCACAGCAGAGAGCTGGATCAGAAGAGGAGCAGCTGGGACTAGAACCGGCACACATATGGGATGCTGGCACTTCAAGCCAGGGCTTTAACCCCTTGCGCCACAGTGCCAGCCCCCATTTTGTTTTGTTTGTTTTTTTCATTTGTTTTTTGTTTTGTTTTGTTTTGTTTTGTTTTGTTTTAAAAAGGACCCTGTGAAGACCATGAAAAGACAAGCTACATACTGGGAGAAAATGTTCTCAAATCACATGTTTTAGAAAGGATTTGTATCTAGAAAATATAATAAAATATAAAAAATATAAAAAAAGCCCTAAGGACAAAAATAAATAATCCATTACAAAATGGGCAAACACAGGCATAAATATGTCTCCATAAGTACAATACAAATACAGTATGCATACAAGAGCAACATCATTAGCCATGAACGAAATAAAAAATGGAGAGAGATCTCTTCAGACCAGTCACAATAGCCTGATAACAAAGCTGATAGCACCAAATGCTGGTGAGGATACAAAGAAAACCAACTACCAACACAGTGCTGGTGGGAATGACAAATGGTGCAGGAACTCTAGAAATTCTTCATCAGTTTCTGAAGAACAGCATATCCCTGCTGTACAGTCATAGTCTGGCATTTTTTTCCCCAATAAATGAAGGCTTATGCTCATGCAAAAGCCTATATTCAGAGTGGTTTTATCATTAAAAATCACCAACTCTACATGATTCAGATATTCTTCAAGAACTGAGCAGTGGAACAATCTGTGGGACATCTCTCCCATGGTACATTGTTTAGCCACAAGAAGAGAAAAGGCAGTGAGCACACAACGGCTTGGGTGAACCTTCAGGAAATGATGCTGAGGAGGAGATCACATGCTGCCTGATCCATCCAGGCATCATGCTTGAAATATCAACATTGTGGAGATGGCAAGCAGAACAGTAGTTGTCGTGTGTTAGAGACAATGTTGTTGCGATCATGAGTTGCATGGGGAAGGACCTTCTAGATTGTTTCCTGAGTAAATTTGCATGCATAGATGCCAGCACTGTGGTGTAGTAGGTTAAGCCTCTGCCTGCTGTGCCAGCATTCCATAATGGGTGCTGGTTCGTGTTCTGGTTGTTCCTGTTCCAATTCAGCTCTCTGCTAACAGCCTGAGAAAGCAGTGGAAGATAGCTCAAGTGTTTAGGATCCTGCACCATGTGGGAGACCCAGAGGTAGCTCCTAGGCTCCTGGCTTTGGATCCGCCCAGCTCCAGCCCTTGCAGCCATGTGAGGAGTGAACCAGCAGATGGAGGACTCTCTGCTTCCCTCCCTCTCTCTGTAACTCTGCCTCTCAAATAAACAAATAAATCTCTTTTTAAAAAATCCCATGCATACCACACAGTGATGTGAAACTGGTGAAATATGGGGCTGGGAAGGGTGGAAGAGATATCAGGAGCTTGGATTTAAAAGCAGGGGAAGATAGGTGTGATTCATTCATTATGACAAATATATCATACTAACACGAGGTTTTAATAATAGAGGAAACTAGGAGTGGTATTGATCAAGACAAGTTCATCATGCTTGTCTGAGATGTTAATAATAGGGGAAGTTGGGTGGGGGATACATGGGAATTCTTTGTACTACTTCACAATTTTGTTTGATAAGCTTAAAACTATTTTGAGATAAAAAGTTCAAAAAAAAGAAAGAAAAAAATTCTCCCAGAGAAAAAATGAAAAGGAAGTTCCCACAGCTACTTTCGTGGGATTGATTATATCACTTTGATAGGTAGGAGAAAGCAAAAATGGCCCATTTCTTTTAAGATTTATTTACCTTTTATTTATTTGAAAAGCAGAGTTATGGGGGTCGGGGAGAGAGCGAGAGCGAGAGAGAGAGCGAGAGTGAGAGAGAGAGAGAGAGAGATCTTCCACCTGCTGGTGCATTCCCTGGATGGCCACAAGTGCCAGGGCTATGCAGGCTGAAGTCAGGAGTCAGGAGCCTCTTCTGGATCTCCCATGTGAGTGCAGGGGCCCAAGCACTTGGGCCATCTTCCACTGCTTTCCAGGTGCATTAGCAGGGAGCTGGATTTGAAGGGGAGCCATTAGGTCTCAAGTCAGCCTGGGATGCCAGAATCTCAGGTGGCAGCTTAATCTGCTATGAAGCAGCTCCAGCCCTGCAAATGGACCATTCTTACGAAATAAATATAGAGGTCCTAGATAAGACTTATTATGTTGGGTTTGTGCCAGAACTGCTACATATTTAAACATTAAAAAGCCTATTAATGCGTTTTGTTTCATCAGAAATGCTATTAATTATAACATATTTCTTTAATGTACCACTAAAAGGAAGGAAAATCTTTTCCAAACCTACAATAGACTATTGATTGTAAGATAAATCAAAGGTTTGGAAATGTTAAAATGTGTGTCTTAGATAGATGATAGTAATTAAAGGAAAGGCTAACATTTTACACTACAATAGAAGACGTGTTTCAAATTGTACCAAAAGACACCAAAAACATTCAAATAAAGTTTACCACATATTCATCATAGTTTTAAACTAGGCAATTATACCAAGTAAGAAACAGAAAAACTTTCCTCCATTGATAAAGAGTAACTGTCAACCACAGTGGAAATTATGGGGAACCATTAACAAGGTCCCTCTTTACACAAAAGTGTTGAGAAGCACAGTCACTCAGCGACAAAAAAAGAGAATAAAGTTAGAAACGTGAGTCCCACCTCAGGAAATCTGAGCACTTCATATGTACCACTAAAGCATGTTAGAACAAGGTGGATATGCAAGAATTAGTAACATTTCCATTTACTACCAATGGCAAATCAAAATAGGCAATAAAATAGAATATTCTCATTGCAATAACCAGGTAAGTAAATTTTAGAGAAATGATTCCCAATAAATACAGCCAAGGCATCTATATATAGAAATTACAACTTAATTGAAAAATATAACAACGAATAGCATAAATGGAGATTGATCACACCAATGTCTTCAAGATTCAATAGTTTAAAAATGTCAATTCTTCCAAAATGAAGCTAAAAACTCAAGGTAAATCTAAGCTTCAACAATTTTTTTTCTGAAATTTGTCACCTTATCTTAACAGGTAGGCAAAATTCAAAAATCTTCGAATAACCAAAAACAAACAAACAAACAAAAAAGGGATGAACCTTATTAGATTTTAGATTTACAAAGCAATAGCAGTTTTTAAAACTTATTATTGCAGGAATAGAAATAAAGCAACAGAATAAAACAGGCCAAAAATAATCTGCACATAGTTGTATGTAAAAACTTGATATTTGGCCATGATTTCCTTACAAATCAGTAGAAAAGGGTGGGATCCCACTGAGTGGTACCAGGACAGTTGGCAAATGTCAAACTGACAGGGAGAGAGCAAAACTTGAAACTTTTGAAAAATATGGAAGAGTATCTTTAGGGTAGACAAAGTTACCGAAAAGGATGTATGTGAAGGAACGACCACATGCTTGACTCCAATAAGGTTCAAGTACAGATCACATTCCCCTCTTTTAGTTAAGTGAGCCAGGGCAAGGTTTGCACAGAGGCCCACTAACAGAGTGTGGTCACAACTCGCTTCTCTGAGGGGCAGTTAAGGTGTTAATGGTGAACTGTGCATGAAGGTGGCCACACAAGCAGGTTGACCTTGGAGGGACATGGTGCCACCTTTAAAACCCAGTCCCTGGGTCTGGCTCTGTGGTACAGGTGGTTAAGCTGCATGCCACAGTGCCAGCATCCCATATGGGCACCAGTTTGAGTCCTGGCTGCTCCTGTTAAGGTGCCTGGGAAAGCAACGGAAAATGGCCCAAGTCCCCGGGCCCCTTCACCCACATGGAAGACCCAGAAGAACTCCTGGCTCCTGGCATCATCCTGGTACAACCCTGGCCATTGTGGCCATTTGGGGGATGAACCAGTGGATAGAGGATCTCTCACTCTGTCTCTCCTCTCTCTGTAACTCTACCTTTCAAATAAATAAATCTTATTAAAAAAAAAAAAAAGAAGAAGAACCCAGTCCTTGCCAACGAGATTGACATTATTTCTTAAATCCACAAACATTTTCCTTACATCAGATGGGTGAATGAATGAATGAGAAGAGCTCAGTTGGGAGGTGTCATTCACCTCCAGCACCCTCAGTAGAAAGCCGGACAGGACTGTCCTGGGAACAGCTGCGCTGTGAAACCTTTACAGTCAGGCACTCACATTCACTCTGATAAAAGAACAAGCGTGCCTTCAAGATTAATCATGCAAACCTGCCATGACATGCAAGGTCAATGTTTAAGTGAGAACGGATGCTTCTCAAAGGCGATTGTTCAGCGAGGAATGGGAAAGGGCTGGAGGGATTACTTGGGGGTGACTAGCCCAGCCAAGCCAAAGCCAACTAGACAGCAAGACTTGATGCGGCACCAATGGCATGATTACAATGTGCATGATTCCCACACAAAAGCATGCCTCCTCTCATTGTCCAGTTAACCCCAAGTTCTGTGCCTTCCATGTAGTAGCATGTAATAATGTGTTACATAAGTGCATGAGTGAATGATTTGACATGATGTACACATAGGAAGGCTACATAAAAAGAGGCAAGCAAGATCAATGGGGCCAGTCTTTGATTCCATTCCTCCTAAAAACACCTCTTAGACTGAATGCTGCACTCCTTGCTAACTTAAAGATGGACGATGAGGTTCCTGGGTGCTGCCCGAGCTGAAGAATGCAGGACACTGGATTGCAAAGGCCCGCAACTTCTGCCTTCGTCCTCTCAATCCCTCCTTCCCAGAGAGAAGAGTCCAGAGAAGTGTCAGGAGGCGTTGAGGCATCTGTAGCAGCCCTGCAGAGGGGAGGCAGGGCTGGGCCTGAGCGGAGGCCCAGCAGGCACTCTGTGTGGACAGCAGGCAGAGCCTGGCGCTCACCAGAGACAGCAAGGAGCAAGCCCTGCCCTCAGTAACCCAGCCGCAGGCTAAATGCTACAAACGCAGCTGCTTGCGGGCTGATGTTCACTCAGCTTGACACAGGTGCTCTTTGAGGCTCCCTCCCCAATTAAACTCTGCAGCTCCAGCAGTCACGGGCAGCCATCGCTTTGTTTGATAACAAACATGCAATTAAGTTGCTGTGAGTCAACATGAGTTCACAATGTAAACAGGGATCATTTATGTTGATAATTCTGGAAGAAGAAAAAAAAAAAAAACAGAGAATTCTCCCTGCTCCTAGTGCAAGCCCTTATCTTATTTTTGCACATTTTCTGTCCTTAAATATGGTGCATTTGAATTGCTAGTTTTCACAGAGAATGAGATTGGGTGGTTAAAATGTAGTTCCCACACAGGGTATCATGTTGTGACTGCCAGGTAGGTGGTCTCCCATCACCAACTACTGACCTGGAAAGGTTCACTCAGCTCTCACTTTTGATTCAAGGGATGTCCCAAGACCCTGTCCTCACCTACAAAGGCCCATGAAGAGAGTTATTGATGTGGGCTCTTGTCTCACAGAAACAGTGGTAAGATTGCCAAGTGCAGACAGGTATAAAGTACACAGAGAGATAACAAATTTTATTCAAACGATGAGAAAGTGGGGGCTGCAGTTGTGGCATAGTGGGTAAGTCTGCCACTTGCAATGCCAGCATCCCATATCAAGGCTGGTGAGCGTCCCAGCCGATCCACTTCCAATCTAGCTCCCTATTGATGGCTTGGGAAAAGCAGAGAAAATGGCCCAAGTGCCTGGGTACCTGCCACTTAGGTGGGAGACCTGAGTAAGCTCCTGGTTCCAGGATATAATCTGGCCCAGCCCTGGTTGTTGCAATCATCTGGGTAATGAACCAGGAGATAGAAGATTCTCTCTCCTCTCTTTCTCTCTAACTCTGACTTTCAAATAAATAAATAAATAGATCCTTTTAAAAAAATGAGTATGTGAACACACATATATACATGAGTGTGAGTTTCCCCGTGTGGATTAATACCTGGTATGGATGGGTCAGAGGATTGCCCAACAGGAGGAAGGGGGAGGGAGGAGAGGGAGAGAGAGAGGGAGCAAGCACCACGTAACTCCTCCAGCTGTGGTCTTCAGCAAAAGACAGGGCTCCCCTCAGTTGTTGGCCCCCTTTAAGGGGTAGAGAGCGGCACCTCTACAGGCATGAAGCCACCTGGGAATTTTATGGCCCCTCCACACATTCCACATGGAGCTTAATATCCCTATTTTTATGGCATCTCCTTTAGGTCCTGGATGCCGCAGGGCATCCTGGGAAAGGGGGAGTTTTGATGGACAGGAAGGAGGACAGTATCACATTTGTGTCTTTCGAGGCTTCCAGCTCACACAGACTAATCTAGTTCCCTAGTTACAGCACATCACCATGAGATCCCCTCCTCACCCCACCCCCCACACACAGACAAATAGGGAGACAATGAATTTCCTTGCTCTTGCCAATTCTACCTCTGTAACCTGCAGCCCAGATCTTGGCTCAGGCTCCAACAAGAAGGTGGAGGCCCCTGAAACCCTGCCAACTGGTGCAAGCTGGGGGCTAGGTCAGAAACTGTATCCTGATTGCAACTCAGCTGGAAGCAGCCAGGGGGTCACGTTCCCAGGTTAAAGAGGCTGTTTTGCGAAGGTTATTGAAGTGGCTGTTGAACCAAGCCAGAACTTAGCACAGTGGAGGGAGAGGTCTTCTGAAGACAGTTTTGGTCCCAGGGAAGCCAACACACAGGACTCAGGCGAGCCCAGGCTGAGGTTCTGGGTAGGATCACTGAGGGTGGGTATGGGTCCCTGGGTTGTGGGGTTGTAGGAAATGGTACACCCAAAGAAGAAGGTGCTCTGGAAAGTATAGGGAGCTCATAGGATTTGTGCTACTGTTTCTATATCAGAGGCCAGCTTGCCTTTAGACTAATCTAAGTAACTGGTTGGCTATCTCTTGGAGTTTTCCCCATTCCCAAAACAAAACAGTTACACTCACACACACACACACACACACACACACACATGCACACACACACACATGAAACAATTGTTCCAAGCACTGGAGTCACATAAAAGTTGCTGAAGATTCTGCCAGGGGAGAAGACCTAGGGGCTTCCCCCACCAGCCACTAAGCCAACACCGTGCCGTATTCACTTCCCTGCAGCAGCTTCTGCTGTCCCTGGAGCCGCATGCCCAGGTCACCCCAGAGGCTGGCAGGGAAGCCAGCACCCCACCCCCAGAACCTCAGCTCCAGCCTGAGGCTCACCGCCACCCTCCGTTGGCTTACCATGGACTCCTGCCAGCTGCCAAGATGAGATCATACGTCTCGCTGTCTGGGACACTCGCTTGTGCTGGACTTGCCCTCTGTTGGGCCAGAGCTGATACAGCAAAGCTGTGATAAACAAGCTCCAACCTGACGTTCGAGAATCACTCTGCTCAGAGGAGTGGCCTGAGAGAATTCTGATGGGAGATTCATTAACAGGCTCAGGAGAGCTGCTCCTGGCATTTATAAAATTACAGGCAAATCACACCTTCTCTGAACCTCGGTTTCTCGGTTGCTGACGGGGAACAATGAAGAGCTGCCTACCTTATGTAGAAAGGTGAGTAGGAGGCACAAGACAGGCAGAGAAACCAAAGCATGGGGTGGGGGCACAGAGGGGCAATGCCAGGATCAGGTTCTCCAGGTACCCATTATGGCCAAATCCGTATGGGATTTGCACCAATCGCCACCTCCTTCATGCGGTGCCTCGCCTGTGCCTTTCCCGGCTGCAGCGCCTCTGGGGCTCCATGTCTACCTTACTAGTCAGCATGGGCTAGCGTGCTGAAATACAGCAGATATGGCCACTTCCACAGCTGAATCTGTTTCCCACAGTTCTGGAGGCTCGAAGTCCCAGAGCAAAGTGCCATCAGGTTGGGGCCTGCACTGTGGCATAGTGGGTAAAGCTGTTCCCTGCAGTGCTGGCATCCCATATAGGTGCTGGTTCGTGTCCCTGCTGCTCCCCTTATGATCAAGCTCTTTGATATAGCCTGGGAAAGCAATGGAGGATGGCCAAAGTCCTTGGGTCCCCGCACCCGTGTGGGAGATCCGGAAGAAGCTCCTGGCTCCTGGCTTCGGATGGGCACGGCTCTGGCCATTGAGGCCAATCAGGGAGTGAACCAGCAGATGGAAGACCTCTCTTTCTCTCTCTGACTTTGAAATGAAATAAATCTTTTTTTATTTTTCATTTTTTTTTTTGATAGGCAGAGTTAGACAGTGAGAGAGAAACAGACAGAGAGAAAGGTCTTCCTTTTTCTGTTGGCTCACCCCCAAAGTGGCCGCTACGGCTGGTGTGTTGCAGCCAGAGCGATGTGCCGATCCAAAGCCAGGAGCCAGGTGCTTCCTCCTGGTCTCCCATGCGAGTGCAGGGCCCAAGGACCTGGGCCATCCTCCACTGCCTTCCCAGGCCACAGCAGAGAGCTGGACTGGAAGAGGAGCAACCAGGACAGAATCTGGCGCCCCAACCGGGACTAGAACCCTGGGTGCCGGTGCCGCAGGCGGAGGATTAGCCTAGTGAGCCATGGTGCTGGCCATAACATAAATCTTTAAGAAAAAAAAGTGCCAGCAGGTATGGATTCTTCTGCTTGCAGAGGGCCACCTCCTCACCGTGTCCTCACACAGCCTCCCCTTCGAACTCCCACATCTCCACTCTTTCTTGATCTCACAAGGACGCCAGTCCAGCTGGATGGGAGGCCATCTCATGATCTGTTTTTATTTCATCACCTCTTTAAAGACCCTACCTCCAAGTGCATTCTGAGGCACTAGGGGCGGGAGCTCCAACATAGAAATTTTTAGAGAGGTGTTTTTCGGTGTGACTATGCTTTCGGCATCCACCTCCACCCTCTGCCCAGGTCTAAAGTTTCAAGCGGGGATGGGGCCTCTGTACCTTTATTCCTTCGGTGGTTTAATCCAGCCCCTGACCTTGGGAGGAAAGGGTCCTGGCCTTGCTCTGAGGGGGCAGTTGCGGCTGCATGGGGTGCCCAAGTTAAGATGAGGCCCCAGAGAGGGACGTGTGGTTACTGCTGCCCTTCCCCTAGAGCCGTCCCTGCGGTCTGTCTTTGGAGGATCAACAACCAGAGGCAGAACTCTCTTGATCAACAATACCCATGAGCAGGGCGCCATTGCCATTTTACTTGACTCTCAGAAGCTGGGCCGTGGGCATGGGCTTGTCCATGTGAACCCGCAGGGACAACTGTATGAGGGAGGAGTGTGACAGGTTCAAGGTGCTCTAACAAACATTAGTGACTTTGCCCAGATTTGTACAAAATGAGATTGGTTGCCAATTGCAATTATTTCCAAACTGTGTCCACAGCATCACACCCACTATCCTTAACCTCCACTAATGCCATGATGATAACCTGGCCAGCCACAGACCGTAAGGAGCAGGTTAATCTTAGCCAGATCACTAGAGGGAAAAGTCACAGCCTGCAGAAACCTCAGAGCCAGCACGCTTCTTCCCTTAAAGTCAGCATGGGACCTCATCCTCCAAGACCTAAGATCAATGCTAGCTGCTCTTCTGATGTTCAGATATGTCCCTTTC
Source organism: Oryctolagus cuniculus (assembly GCF_964237555.1). Classification (NCBI taxonomy): domain Eukaryota; kingdom Metazoa; phylum Chordata; class Mammalia; order Lagomorpha; family Leporidae; genus Oryctolagus; species Oryctolagus cuniculus. Next base: position 119,857,456 of record NC_091434.1, read on the forward strand.
AGATGCAAGGACTCAAGTTATTGCCCAGTAGGAGAAAGATCCCAGCCAGGTGAGATCAAGCTCTAGTGTGGAGGTGAGTGCAGAGAAAAACAGCAGACTCAGAAAAGGAATCCATGTGCTTTGGGGGAGCAGCTGAAGCTGCCCACACTGTCCTGGTGCCGTCTTAGGTCAATCTGAAAAATGCATCACCTCCAGAGAAGCTCAAGGTCCAGCAATGCCCCCTTGGGGGACTGGGATCCAGGAGAGGGTCCTGGCGCACCTCCAGACTCCCACAGCTGAGTTTCAGGGCCCCCCGGGTGCCTGCTCCAGTGTGAACCCTTTATCACATCTGCTCTATAGCATCCTGATCACCTCAACACTCAAGCACTTGAACAGTCATTCCTGACACCCAGGCAGTCCAATCAGCAGAGGGAGAGCGTTACTAGAAAGATGTTTCTTCAGCGGGACCCGTGAGTGCCATGCACTGATTTGGGGTGTGTACGGAGTGTGTGTTTGAGTGTGCTGAGTTGCTCACCTGGGGAGAAGAGGAAGCTGCTCTCTGCTTTCACTGTCTGATTCCCCACTGCCACGCCCCCCTGACACCAGCCATGCCACTCCATAGAGAAGGACATGGGCATCAGTGAGCACCAGGAGCCCTTGCATTGTCCCTGGCTTGCCCAGTCCTGCTGGATGCACTGCGAGGAGGGAACCCAATTTGCCCCCACTGAGCTCTGTTTGTGGAGGGCCTGGGGAATCCACCAAGCACATGCCCACTGCAGGCAGGAGCCTACAGGGCCTGCCATAGGGCCGCATCACTTCTGCAGTGAAGGCACTACCTCAGCTGGCCACCAGGGACAGGCAACACGGCAATGGCAGGAGTGCCATCAGAGGCCCAAGAGAGAGGGGAGACAGCTGGGGGGCAGGGGCTCCAATCTGTCCCAAGAGCACAGCAGGACCCCTGGTGTCAGCCTTGCATTTATTCTCTTGACAGCAAATGATGTCAGCTGGCTTCCCATCTGTGCCAGAGACGTAGCAGGGAACGTCCCTCCTCTCTCACTGCTTGTTGCCAGGGGCGAGCTGTGGAACAGCCGTGAGGACATAAGCCAGCCGGAAAAGGTATGCTCGCTGCTAGGGTGGAGTCATGTAAGGAGCGGTACTGGTGCAGGCTGAGCATGGGGTGACCACTGGTGGAAGAAATCACAGGACACTCGGGGCTCCATGAGTAAGCAGGAGTGAACTTGGCTTGGCACAAGGGCTGGGCCAGGAAGAGGCAAGGAGTTGCACAAACACCTCACATGGATGCAACACAGGGACAAGTGTGTGCATGACTCACACGGGAAACCATGGTGTGTCCATGTGTGTGAGCAGGGATGGCGCAGAATGAAACCAGGAGAGCAGGCAGAAGCCAGGACAGGGAACTTTAGGGACAGCTCGGTGAATCTTTACAGCAACTTAATGGGGGTCACACTTCATCTTTATTGTTTTAAATTATTGTTTCCAAGATTGATTGACTTGAAAGGCAGAGCAATAGAGAAAGAGAGAGAGGGATCTTTCATCACTGGTTCACTCTTCAAATGGCCACAATGGCCAGGCTTGAGCCAGGCAGAAGCCAGAAACTCCATCCTAATCTCCTATGTGGGTGGCAGGAGCCCAAGCACTCAGAAGGGCTTCCACTGCCTTCCCAGGTGCAGTAGCAGGGAGCTGGATCAGAAATAGAGCAGCAGGGATTCGAACCAGTGCTCCAATATGGGATGCTGGCACTGCAAGCTGCAGCTTAACCTCTTGGACCACAATACCAGTCCCCATATTCTCCCTTAGTTGTGTGTTTGCTCATTTGCTCCTGGGGAGCCCTGGGTACACTGGTGAGACCTGAGAGGAACAACAGGTCTTCATGAAGATGCATTTGTAAGGGTTTCCTGGGAGGGCACCAGCCTGCCTCTTCTGTCCTTTAATTTTGTAGATGAAGGCTTGCTGTGAAGCTTGCTGAAAAACATCTCAAAAATTACTGTTGAATTTCCCAGGGTTGAAATTTCCCTTAGTAGCCATTTGCATGCACAGGCTCAGACTTCCCTCTGCCATTACTGCAGGGACCAGGGGCTGCCGGAGTGGGGAGGGGAGGGTGGACGGGGAACTGTGGAGCGGCCAAGGCTTTTACTGTAGCAGGGTGAGGACCAGCTGGGCCCTAGAGTCCTCATTTTATTCACAGGGCTTCTTGATGAGAACTGGCTGGAAACAGGATTAACATTTGCCTGAAGCTGTTTTGAGGCTTAGCATACATGAGGATACTTCATCACATTCATGGAAAATTGAATTAAAAGATAAGTTTTATTTGGGTGCAAAAAAAAAATTCTTGAAATCCATCCATACAAGGGCTCTTTAAAACCTGATGGAGAGGCTGGCATTGCGCCACCATTTATGATGCTGGTATCTTATATGAATATGAGTCTCAGCTGTTCCACTTCTGATAGAGCTCCTTGCTATTGTGCCTGGGAAAGCAACAGAAGATGGCCCAAGTGCTTGGGCCCCTGTCACCCTCATGGGAGATCCAGATGGAGTTCCAGGCTCCTGGCTTCAGCCTGCCAGCCCCTGCAGTTGTGACCATTTGGGTAGTGAACCAGTCGGTGGAAGATCTCTTTCTTTGCATCCGCCCACCACCACCATCATTCTGCCTTTCAAACAAATAAATAAATCTTCGAAAAAAGAAACTCATGGAGTTGGCACTGTGCCATAGCGGGTAAAGCTGCTGCCTGCTGAGCTGGCATCCAATATGGGAACCGGTTCAAGTCCCAGGTGCTCTACTTTTGATGCAGCTCCTTGTTAATGTGTCTGGGAAGACAGTGAAAGATAGCCCAAATGCTTCCACCTCTGTACCCACATGGGAGAGTTGGAAGAAGCTCCTGGCTCCTGGCTTTGGCCTGACTCAACCACAATCATTGCAAGCACTTGGGGAGTGAAGCTGCAGATGGAAGACCTCTCTCTCTCTCTCTCTCTCTCTTACTCTTTCTCTGTGTAACTCTGCCTTTCAAATAAATAAATCTCCAAAAAAGAAACTCATAGAAATGTGTATTATAAAAAAAAAACTATGCTTGGGCTGCAAAATTTTGCACCCAAATAAACTTATGTTTTTCCCCCAAAGAAATATTTTATTTAGGGATTACAAACGTCATGCATTTCATAAATACAACTTTAGGAATATAGTGATTCTTCTCACCATACCCACCCTCCCACCAACACTCCTACCTCTCTTGCTCCTCTCTCTCCCATTCCCAGTCCCATTCTCCACTAAGATACATTTTCAATTAACTTTATACACAGACCAACTCTACACTAAATAAAGTTAAAGCTGCAGGAAGAGCCTGGAGGGAATTCAGCTTGGAGCTCTGTGGGGGATGGTGTACATGCCAAACTAGAGGAGAAAAAGTGGGGGTCACATTTCTCCCTCCCAAATCACCTTGCAATGGCATCCTGTAACAAGCTGATAAACTTATCTTTTAGTACTATTTTCCACGGACTTGCTGAATTTCTCTTGTACAGCTCTCCCAGCAACAGGATCCAGGTAAAAGGATATTTTCCCTACAAGCCATTTCCAGGTTTAGAAACGAATGTACTCTCAATTACTGGAAATTCCTGGCTTGCTAAATGTGACTGAACAAATGGCCAGAGCCCCTCTTTGATGGCAGAATGCGCTCCCTGCACAGAGGCTGCCAGAGCCCTGCATATTGGGACAAGTGGCCACGCCGTGCCTCTGCAGATTGACCCAGGCTGTGCCTGCATGTCCTGCACCAGCCCCTCTGGGAATACTGGATAATCAGGCTGTGGGAAGGTATTAGGACCCTTTCCTGCAGCAGGAAGGGAGAGAGGGAAAGAAACCAAATGATTTCACTTGTGCACTCTCTGCCAGAATCTGTGTTGGACCATAATGTTTACCATAATTATACTTCAGAAACCGTGCTGGCATTCTAGTATTTATGGTCATTTCACTTGCGACAACCTTATGGCAGATAAAAACCTCGCTTATGAAGTTCCTTACTTCATCCTCAGTCTATAGATGAGGACCCTGCCAGACCCACACTGCGCAGATTTCATGTCCCTAACAGAGTCTGGCTCTGTTTCTGGCCCTAATATAGCTCAGCCTTTTATTCGTGCTCTGATTAGAATTTCCAGATAAAATACTGGCCACTCAAATAAACTTGAGTTTATTTGAATGAACACTATTTTTTCTTCTTCTCTTAGTATGTGTGTGTGTGTTTCCTGTTGATATTCAAACAAATCACCATAGGTTTATGGCATAAAGCACAACAGCTCTATTATCTCACACGTCTGGAGGCCAGAAGTCTGAAAGGGGTCTCCCTGGACCACATTCAAGGCATCAGAAGAATCGCATTCTTTGGGGCCAGTGTCATGGGGCAGTGGTTAAGACGACACCTGCAATGCCAGCATCCCTTATGGGCACCATTTTAAGTCTTGGCTGCTCCACTTCCAGTACAACTCCCTGCTGATGCGCCTGGGAAAGCCGTGCAAGATGGCTCAAGTGCTTGGGCCCCTGCCATCCACATGGGAGAGCCAGATGGAGTTCCTGGCTCCTTGTCCAGCCCTGGTCATTGCAGCCATTCGAGGAGTGAACCAGCAGATGGAAGATCGCTCTCTCTGTATCTCCCTCTCTCTGTGTGTAATTCTGCCTTTCAAAGAAATAGTCTTTTTAAAAAAAAAAAAAAAAAAAAAAAAGAGTATCGCATTCTTTTCCAGAGGCCCTAGAAAGAAACCATTACCTTGTCTTTCTCAGCTCCTAAGGCCACCCAGAGCCCTTAGCTCCTGGCCCCTTTCTTGGTTTCAAAGCCTGCAACGGGCAGTCAGCTTCTCACCCTGCATGGCCCTGGCACAGCCCATCCTGCCTCCCAGTTTACCATGGATGCCCCTTCTGCCTCCCTTGGGACTTCTCAGAGCGTCCAGGACAATGCTCTTATTCTTACCTTAGGTTGATGAGCTATTTTCATACCCATGGCCATGCAAGGTAACATATTAATACACAGCTCCTAGGGTTTGGGACTGGTCATTGTTGGAAAGTTTATTCTGCTTAGCACAATAAGTAGATCCCAAGTACTGCAAGAGACATAATTATACCAGAATGTATCTGCAGTTGGACAGGGTCTATTGAATTTTGCCTGCTCTCTGCCCCAGGATCCTTTTCTGGGAGCACACACCATTGCTATGGGCCAGGCTTCATGACACAACAGATCTGTGAGGCTAATGTCTTCCCAGGTACCTCTGTGTTGTCTGAATCCCATCAAGTTCAAAGACTTGGACCACCAGCACCTCTTCCACAGTTTACATGCTTGGTGCAGCTTCACAATCCTCCTGTCTGATCCCAGCATGTTTCATGGGGAAGCCAGGAAGCAAGTGAGGTCAGCACCCTACCTTGCCCAAGAGAGATGGACTCAGCCCTGAGGTCCAAATTAGGCAGAGCATGGGAAAGGGGACTGTCCCAGGAGGCGTGGTCAGAGCTCACAGGACTGGAACAACTGCATGGAGTCAGCTGCAATGGAGCTGGGCGGCAAGATGAGTGAGGAGGAAGACATGGGTGCAAGGTGCACAGTGGAGCATAGGTGGGAAGCTTAGGTGAGGAGGGGGAGGGAAGAGATGCAGGAGCCGGAGGAGGCCAACTAGTGGTGGCAATAAAGACAAATTAGGGCAGGAATAGAGACAGAGGACACTGCCACTGTCTGATCTGCACATGGGCGAGGAAGGAGCAGCTTCCTGTGTCCTAGGTCCCTACCTACCATGCACAGGAACCACACGGAAGACCCTAAGGGCAGGGCACTAAGGCCAGATGACCCACTGCAGGTGGGCAGACTCCTGAGATGCCCCAGATGGAGGGTTGCACTGCAGCTGCAGTGGGATTGCACACCTTCTGGTTACTTGGGCCCATTTTACCCCAAAGAAAAGTGCTGGCTTTACCTGACACAGGTAGTAGAGATCAAGATGCACACCTATGCCCTCTTCAGAAGCAGGACTCAGGGTATGAAAGGCATTCCCTGCAGAGCTGACCATGAATGTGTCAGCAAGGTCAGCACTGCATGGTGTCCTTTGGTGTCCTCTGTGAGGAGGCTGACACAGCAGGGAATTTTTTCCAGCATCAGACATGGCTGACACCGAGGTGAAATTGTTCCTTTCTGCCTGTTTTGTTTGAAATTGGTGCTATGCTTGCCCAACTGTCTCTCTCACATTTGCTTGCATTTGTCATCTGTGTGGCTTCAGGCCTGAGTTGAACCTTCCCTTCCATCACCATCACCTCCTGCTTTCTCTGGCTTTGCAAAGCAAATCCCTGGGCATTCAACACCCTGGGAGCCTCCTTGAAGATATTCCCTTGGCCATTCTAGATAAACCTTGATGAACCAGAGTGAACACTGTGCAAGTCTCAGCCACCTCAAGGCTCTGCTACCCTCACCTTTCAGGTTAAAGAAGCAAGTCACACACTTCCATGCACATGCATGCACCATGGAGAGTTCATCTTAAGCTTGAAAAATCAACTCAAAGTGGAGACCTATGAATCTGAATTTTAAACAGGTACCTGGGTGAATCTTCTGGAAAGTTTGGGAAACACCAAATGGGTCAATGAAATAGGAGAAAAACCAGCTAAACCCTCCTTGGAAGAGTTTGATGCACCTTATGTCATCACTGTGTTCTATCCCCATGATAAATCACTAAATCTGAAGTATTACTTGGTTTCGACCACTGAGGTATAAGGAAAGGTATACTCAGAAGTTTTACATCATTTGTCAATTCAGGCCTCAGGCTCTCAGCACCATTCAGCCAAGGACCTTGCAGACATACTTGCCAAGGGGCACAGAAGTCAATGAACCCAGGGGCCAGTGCTGTGGTGTAACGGGTAAAGCTTTCCCATTAAGTGCTGCATCCCATATGGACACCAGCTCAGGTCCTGGCTGCTCCACTTCTGATCCAGCTCTCTGCTATGGCCTGGGAAAGCAGTAGAAGGTGGCCCAAGACCTTGGCCCCTGCACCTGTGTAGGAGACCTGGAAGAAGCTCCTGGCTCCAGGCTCCTGTCTTCGGATTGGCAAAGCTCCTGCCATTGCGTCCACCTGGGGAGTGAACCAGTGGATGGAAGATCTCTCTCTCTCTTTCTCTCTCTCTCTCCCCCTGCCTCTCTGTAACTCTGCCTTTGAAATAAATAAATAAATCTTAAAAAGTCAATGGGCCCTTTGATCTTCCAAGTCTGCCTAGGAGTCCTGCAGCATTGAGCCCCACACAGTGGCAGCCGTGGCCAAAGTCTCCTTACAGTGGCTTTCACCATCTCTTTCCCCAACTTCCCCACATCCACATCTTCTTACCTGAAATTTTTCCCCAAAATAAGCTGCCTGCATGTAGACTATTGCTTCAGAATACACTTCTTGGAAGTCTAAGCTCAGATAGTTATTTCTTTCTAGGTTTTAAAGTTTCAAACAGACTTTTTTTTAACTGTTTGAACACTAGTTTTACCGTTAATTCTCATAGTACAACACATTAAGGACAGAAATCCTATATGGGGAGTAAGTGCACAGTGACTTCCATTGTTGATTTAACAATTGATATTCTTATTTATGACATCAGTAATCACCCGAGGCTCTTCTCATGAGCTGCCAAGGCTATGGAAGCCTCTTGAGTTCACAAACTCTGACCTTATTTAGAAACAGACATTTTTTAAGATTTATTTATTTGACAGGCAGAGTTGCAGACCTAGAGAAGGAGAAACAGAGAGAAAAGTCTTCCATCCACTGGTTCATTCCCCCAAATGGCCGCAATGGCAGGAGCTGGGCAGATCCAAATCCAGGAATCAGGAGCCAGGAGCTTTCTCTGGATATCCCACGTGGGTGCAGGGGCCCCAGCACTGGGCCATCTTCCACTGCTTTCCCAGGCCATTATCAGGGAGCTGGACTGGAAGTGGAGCAGCTGAGACTTGAACTGGTGCCCATATGGGATGCCAGTGCCACAGACAGACTTAGTCTAAGGCACAGTGTCAGACTTTAGATGGAAGAGCTGAAGCATCTGTCTGACGATGCCATGGGCATTTTCCCCTGGGTTCTGCCTGTGGCAGATCTGGAGTCCTAGAGCAGCTGTATGATTTCTGATGGCAGCTTCATCCCTCAGTGTCATGCATGGTGATCACTCCTGTTTGTGATGAACAGCGTTGGTGGCTTTTCTGTAGACTGCGAGAGACTTGAGGCACATTCCTTTACTGATTTCTGTTTGCAAGGCTCTCTATGAGCCAGACTCTGTATTCATAGCTGGTAAACCAATGGGCAGAAACAAGGGGTTAATCCCTGAGTTAGGGTCTCATTCAGGCTCATGCCCTCCCCAGCTTAGAAAGTGTGGATGCCACAGTTCACCTCCAGTCCTGCTGCTGTGTTTCACATCTTTCTGCACCCTTGCACCCTGAGTCTCCATGGGATCACCATCCTGGCCCCCAGCCACCATCTCCTTCCTGGCAAGGGCTCTGACCTCTTCTCTAAGCTTCTGATACTTTATAAGTGACCTTTGGGGGAAAGGGTTGGTCCAAATTTACCTGGTGCCCAGGCTCAGGTAAATTGAAGTTGAGGCAAAAGTTACAATTTGAATTAGTCTAGTGTGTGTAACTATAACAAAATACCTGAGAAAAGAGGTTTATTTCACTCACAGTTCTGGGGTACCACAGAGTATGCTGCTGGCATCATCTTCTGGTCGGGGCCTCCCGACAGGTGACATCACAGGCCAGGAGTAAGTGAGTTTAGGCGTTTGGGTGTGTGTGTGTGTGTGTGAGAGAGAGAGAGAGAGAGAGACCAGATGGCAAGGAAGGGAATGAAAGACTGAGCTAAGAAGGCTCAACATGCTGTATAATAATCCACTCTTGCAGTAGCTAATCCTGTCCTTCAAGAACTAATCCACATGCTCAATCCGACTTGCCAAAATGGTAGAGTTGGAAACGTACCAGGGGATTCCAGTTCAATCCCATCAAGATTGCATGTACCAATGCCATCTCACTAGTCCAAGTGATCAGTTTCAGTTCACAATTGATCATAATGATAGGTTTAAAAGTCAAAGGGATCACATAAACAAGACTAGTGTCTGCTAATACTAACTGATAGAATTAAAAAAGGAGAGAACGATCCAACATGGGAAGCGAGATAAACAGCAGACTCATAGAATGCCAGATGTCCTAAACAGCACTCTGACCTCAGAATCAGCCCTTAAGGCATTCAGATCTGGCTGAAGAACCCATTAGAGTATTTTAGGCATGGAAAGCCAAGACACTCTGGCAAAAAAGAAAAAAAGACCTAAATGAAAGATCTCTGCAAGTGAGATCCCAGCTGAAAGAGCGGGCCATCAAAGAAGGAGGTACCTTTCTCTGAAGGGAGGAGAGAACTTCCACTTTGGCTATGACCTTGTCTGAATAAGATGGGAGTTGGCGAACTCAAAAGGCTTCCATAGCCTTGGCAACTCATGACAAGAGCCTAGGGTGATTACTGATGCCATAAACAATAGTGTCAAATTGTTAAGTCAGCAACAGGAGTCACTGTGCACTTACTCCTCACGTAGGATCTCTGTCCTTAATGTGTTGTCCAATGTGAATTAATTCTATAACTAGTACTCAAACAGTACTTTACACTTCGTGTTTCTGTATGGGTGCAAACTGTTGAAATCTTTACTTAATATGTACTAAATTGATCTTCTGTATATAAAGATAATTGAAAATGAATCTTGATGTGAATGGAATGGGAGAGCGAGTGGGAGATGGGAGGGTTGCAGGTGGGAGGGAAGTTATGGAGGGGGAAAAAGCCACTGTAATCCAAAAGCTGTACTTTGGAAATTTATATTTATTAAATAAAAATTTAAAAAAAAAGATAAGTAAAAAAAGAAAGAACTAATCCAAGCTCAAGAGAACTCATGCAGTCTCTCAACAAAACCATTAATCCATTCATGAGGATGGCTTCCTCATGACCTCAAATGCCACTTCAAAGCCCACCCAGCTTGACACCATGAATTACACCTCACATTTTGGAAAGTTCTGATAGGAGAAGCCGCATCCAAATCACAACACGATGAATGTGGTCACACAGTGCTGAGTGGCTGGGGCTGCCCTGCCCTCCTCCCTCCACACCCAGGTACACACCTCCTCCCTTGAGAGCAGGAAGCCACAGAGCCATCAGCAAAGGCAGAAATGCATCATTCCTCCTCGTCAGGATGTGCAGAATGATGCAGATACTGACTGGGCCATCTTTCATTTTTCAGGAAAGATGCATCAGTCTCGGAATTTTGAAGGTCATTGCCATGACTGCCTTCCTGCAGATGCCCACGCTGTCTGGACAGAGGCCTGTGCTCCTCACAGACAGCTGTGTATCCGTCCTCTCAGCTTCCTCTGCACCCTGGCTCATTAGCTTGCTCGGGTTCTCCCTTCTTATCCTCGGAGGACTTCTGTGGGGGAGTGTGGTGGCCAGGGTGACATCGCAAAGGTGCCTGATGGCTCAGTACGTGAGGAAGCCTGCTCTATGGACATGGACTGGCGGCTGTGCTGGTGTTCGGCCCACATCTGAGGTTGCTCAGGGGAGTTCTAAGAGCTCTTTCCTCTTCCCACTTCTCTCAGCCGTGAGAAGTACTGGACACAGGCCTCCTGGAACTGGCCAGGCCCCAGCCTCGTCTGTACAGATGTTGTGAGGTTGTTTCTGCAGGAAAATTTCTTAGAACTGGTGGGAAGAGAAGGGTCGCACTGGACCCAGCCTAGGTGCAAGATGGAGCATACGCACCAAACGTAAAATGAAACTTCAGTGACCCACTTCAGCAGCTACCCCAAGCCCCAAGCCTGAGCGGGGACAGGAAGCATCACTGGGTGACAAGCAACACTATGACATGCCTTCCACCCCTTTCTGGAGCCCTGAGGATTGTCTCATGTTCCCTCTGCCATGCATGTGCCTGCTGTGGCTTGAATGTCTGTGTCCCTGCCAATTTCATATTGAAAGGCTCTCCAGTGTAGTGGTGTCAAGCGCTGGGACCTTCAGGAGGTGTGATTAGCCTATGAGGGCTCCTCCCTCGGGAATGGGATTGAGGCACTTGTAGAAGAGGCTTCGGCCCAGGGTTTGGCTTTTTTGGCCTCTCCACCTGCTGCCCTGTGAGGACACAGAGCACAAGGAGCCATGTTCAAGCAGAGTAGCCCTCAGCAGCTACCGAATGCACCAGCACCATGATCTTGGGGCCCTCAGCCTCCAGAACTCTGACAAACGTCTGTTCCTTATAAGCTCCCCTGTGACAGGAGCACAGAGGGGTGAGGGCAGGGCCTGTGCCCGCCCCATGAGTCCAGAGGTGGCATCCTGCAGCCTCCTTCCTGCCTTCAGCTAACAGAATGACTTGGCACCAGGAATACCTGTGTGTCGTGCTAGGGGTCAGGATGCACAGTGCACTGCAAATAATTGAAGAACCTGCAAAGAGGGCCTGCAGTCCTCCTCCCAAACCCATGTGGGGGCTTCCCTTGTGACTTTGCACCTGGTCTCTGGCTTGGTACAGAGACCCCATTTCCTCACTTCCTGAGGGACTCAGCAATCTCCTTGAGGTAGGCTGGGAAAGCAGGCAACCAAGGCTGTGATAATCACACCGGAAGCAGAACAGACAGACACAAGGGGCGAGGAAGGTGAGCAAAGCACGCAGCCTGCAGTGCATGGTTGTTGTCACGGCTGCCATCCTGACAGTCAAGGTTTTCTAACCACATGACATCTAGGTAAGCGTGACATTCTTACCAATTTAGGCCCTAGGTCGGCAGTAGCATTCAAAGACCACTACAAAACTGCTGACACAGCCAAGCTGAGTGTATCAGACCACCATGTTACAGGACAATGCCACTTAAACAGAATCCCAGTGGCATCTCACTAAGGGGACTCCAGGGAGAGTATTTTGCAGGATTTCATGTGTCAGCCAGGTCACTCTGAGATGGGCCTTACAAGGAAGGGAACTGGTTGGGATGGGAAAGCGTTTTCGCATAGTAGATTTGGATCCAGAGGCACAGATGGACGAGGATCATGAAGTGAGTAATGGCATGTCAGGCTGTCAGCGTTGATAAGAAAGCTATTTGGGCATGGCTCCCAGGCTTATCGTCCAGGAACAAGCCCTGTTTAAAGCAAAGCAGGTGAATTATTTTTGCTTGGTCTAATATTGTGTAGCACAGGAACCAGGAAGTATGCTAATTACAGTTCTCAGGCACCAGATGTAGCTTTCTGAGAATCATTCTTGGGGCAATTAAATGAAAAGCGAGAATGCTGTAGAAAGTGGGACGCATTCTTCAGGTAACAGACCTGTGCCAGTGACAGCTCTTCACATGTTAACGTTAGGCAAGGCTCATGTCCTAACCTTTGTTTATCTGGTCCTTTCAGTGGCCAAATAAGACAGGGGACTTGTGTTAAGTGCTCAAAGGGCATCCATCTGGTAAGGAGCAAAGTTCCTTCTGAAGCTAACAAGGTGTGCTAATTTTAAGTCTCCAGAGCCTCCAGCCAGGCACCACTTTGTGCAAGTTCCATCTCGTGAATAAATCACATTTTCACCAAATCAACATGATTGCTTTTTGTGATGCTTCCCAGGACTGGGCACTATGCTAGAGGCTAGTAATAAAAGATAAAAAGAGAGCAGAGGCCCATGCTCTGAAGCTAAAAGTCCCCTGGGGGGAAATCGTCATTCCAGCAATGAACGTGATTAGGCAGGGCAGGTGTCCGCTCGAGATTTTTACTTCTGCTTTGTGTGTGTTTCCCTTTGGGGAAGTGGGGGCTGGTGATGAGAGCAGGCAGGTGTAAAGAGTTTTGTGGAGGTCTCACCAGGAACAGATACTACATGATGCCTGGAGTTTTCCAGATGCAGAAGGAAGAGCTGGTGCTGCTGGCTAAAGGACCACTGTGTGTTGGAGCAGTGTGCCAGCATGTTCAGGTCACTGCATCCGGGCCAGGAGGGCCCTGCATCATTTCTGTGGACAGAGCTCCTCCATCAAGTCTCCAGCTGTGCAGAGCACCAGAGCCCAACAAGGAGAGGACAGTTCTGTTCAGGGGAGTCGGATGGCAGGGCAAGAGACTACCGAGAGCTAAGCCGTGTTGGAGACCGCCTTTCCCACAAGGTTTAGGGGGAGCCCCTGGATTTAATTGATCTTCAAAGGAAAGCTTGATAAGCCAGCACATTGCAGAGGACAAGGAAGGCTAACACCTTAAGAGTTAACCCAGAGGGAGGGCGGAATAGGAGAGCAGCCTCCCACGTGGGGAAAGGGTTTGAATGCAGCAGCCACAGGGGCTGCAGCCACACTGTGTGCTTGCCACGGTGAGCTCTCAGAGACCAGCATGCAGGCTTTGGCTCCTGCTAGGCGTCTGCACTTGTAAGACATCACAGAATGAAAATGCCTTTCTCTCAAGATGCAGGCTGCGTCAGGCGTGCTAAATGTTACACTGAGCTCCGGCATGCATTATTCATGTGTCATTTACAGTGCCCGGCGCTCCTGCGTGGAATGGCATAGCAATGAGGCCGCATGGGCTGCTGAAGCCTTGCCTTAACTGATTTTAGAGATGTTCAAGTAAAATTGGGGCAGCTCCTTAGCATGCTACCTCTTCTCGTGGGGTCTAGCACATTCTAGAAAGTCCTGCTGAGAAACTTGTCTGTGGAAGTTTGCTGGCAGGAAATATGCTTATGTGAGAGAGGAGGCAGATGGGGGAAAGAAGAGGAAAAGGAGGAAGAAGACAAGAGAAGGAAATCAATGTGACCTTCTGTTTCATGAACTGGAAAGGACTGAGTCCCAGATTAAATCTCTACTTTTGGAACCATTCAGTAAGAACAGTGAATAATACCAGCAATCCTGTATCGGGTTTTTCCATGTGTCAAGAACAGTATCAGTCCTTTCAAGTAGGTAGAAATTGTTCTCCTCATTTCATAGCTGAGATTACAAATGCCTTGAAAGACCAGGAACTGGACAGTGTGACTGCAGTCCTCAGACCTCACTCTCAACACACAGATGCACACAGGTGTACACAAAAGGGACTTCAGTCCTTTTTCCCACTGCTTTCTGAGGCCAAGTCATCTGCAATGTTAGTTTCATTGCATTTGTCCAAGGCCAAGTTGGTGTGACAAGGACGTCTGGTGGGAAGCTCAATGTTGACACAGATGTTCATCTTCCGTCAAGGGCAGCAGAGGTCCCAAGAGCTAGAGCAAGACTCGAGGTTTGCACCTGTGACTTTTCACTGAAATAAAGTTCGGGGATTCACCAAGTTCTCAGAAACTTGGTGACTGAATTTACTGAATCCTAAAATGAAAAAATTTTAGTTTAAGATTTACTTCCAAGTTTGACTACTTTGTTTGAAGCATATGTATTTGAGATATTTTTTGAATTCCTGAGGATAAGATTTTATTTCTGGGGATGGGCATTTGGCCTAGCAATTATCTGGGATTAATTCCTGGCTCCAGCTTCAGATTCCAGCTTTCTGCTAATGCAATCCCTGGCAGGCAGCGGCGAAGGCTGAAGTAATTGGGTTCCTCCCATGTATGGGGGAGATCTCCATGGTGTTTCTGGCTTCTGGCTTTGGTGCCAACCCAGGCTCAGTTGTTGCAGGCATATGGGGAGTAAAACCAGTAGGTAGGAGGTATGTGTGTGTGTGTGTATGTGTGTGTGTCTGTCTCTCAAAGGAATAAACAACATTTTTCTTTAAAGATTACAAGTCTGTTAGACCAGAAAATAGATGGTAAACCTCTTTAAGAATCACCTTCGGCTGGCGCCATGGCTCAATAGGCTAATCCTCCGCCTGCGGTGCTGGCACACCGGGTTCTAGTCCCGGTCGGGGCGCCAGATTCTGTCCCAGTTGCCCCTCTTCCAGGCCAGCTCTCTGCTGTGGCCAGGGAGTGCAGTGGAGGATGGCCCAAATGTTTGGGCCCTGCACCCCATGGGAGACCAGGAGAAGCACCTGGCTCCTGTCATTGGATCAGCGTGGTGCGCCAGCCGCAGCGCGCCGGCCACGGCGGCCATTGTGGGGTGAACCAACAGCAAAAGGAAGACCTTTCTCCCTGTCTCTCTCTCACACTGTCCACTCTGCCTGTCAAAAAAAAAAAAAAAAAGAATCACCTTTGAAGAGCAGAGTCCATGGGCCAGCATGGGGTCATCCAGTGAGTGAGGAGGACCTCAGGGGTGGCTAGTCCCACAAGTCTCAAAGTGTGTCCCTGGACCAGCAACACCAGCACCATCCAGGACAATCACTCTCCAAAAAAGCAAATTCCCTGGCCCCACCCAAGGGCTGAGAGTGGATTTTTACTAGCCCTGCCTGTAATTCTGGCACTGCCCAAGCGTGAGAACTACTCAAGTGTAAGTCTATTTAAGCCAATCTCATTTTTACCCAGAAGCCTCAACCTTGGATTCAGATACATTTGCCCATCAACTGACTGTCGGTCACTATCAAATTCTATTCTAAATCTTCTACATGAAGTTTCTTGTTTAATTTAAAAAAAAATCTGGTGGAACATTTCAGCTTTACAGATGAGATAATTGAGCCTCAGTGTTGTTAAAAGGTCTATCCAGGGTACACACAACATATCAAGAGCCAGATTTCTGTGCTTCACTGTGTAAATTGGGGCATGTGTCTATACCACCACCCTGCACTCATGTGAAGGAGAATCCCTTACTAGCGAAGTCATCCTGAGGAGCAAGGCCACTGGTTATCAGCCCTGCTGAACATGAGCATTGCCGGGAGGTTTGGGGGGATGTTTTGCCCCAATGTTTTATTGTATTTTTAAATATATATTGTTTAAAGTTTCCATTCTAACTGTTTTCAAGTGTGAAAATTAGTGGCATTAAGTACATTCACAAAGTTATGATGCCATCACCACTACCCATTTCCAGAATTTTTTCATCATCCTCATGAGAAACCATACCCATGAAATTCCCCAATCCCCCTTCCCCAAAACATCTGGTAACCTTTGTTTTGCATTCTATCTGTAGGACTGTGCCTTTTGAGGTCCTTCATATGAATGCAATTACACAATGTTTATCTTCCCTTTGTATCTTGCTTATTTCATACACCATACCATTTTCAAAGTTTATCTATGTGATAGCATGTAACAGAATTCCATTTCTTTTTAAGGTTGGATAATGTCCTATTGTACATATGCACTAGATTTTGTGTACGCATTCTACTGTCGGTGGACACCCAAATTGTTTCTGTCTCTTGGCTATCGGGAATAGTGCTCCTTGAACACAGGCATACACATATCTAGTGGAGACCATGCTTTCAATTATTTGCAGTATGGACTTCACCATGGGATTGCTGGATCATATGGTGTTTCGATGTTGATCTTTTTGAGGAACAGCTTGTTTTCCACAATGCCTGAATCATTTCCCATTCCTATCAGAAATTTACCAGAATTCAAATTTCTTTATATCTTCTCCCAAATTTATTACTTCCTTTTTAAAAAGCCATCCTCCTAACAGGTGTGAAGTTGTATCTCATAGTGGTTTTGGTTTGCATTTACCCAATGGCTGATGATATTGAGCATCTTACCATGTGTTTATTGGTTATAGGTAGGTAGGTAGATAGATAGATAGATAGATAGATAGACTCACTGAAGAAGTATCTTTTCAAGTTCTTTACCCATTTTGAATTGGGTTGTTTATTGCTGCTATTGTTAATTTATAGGAATTCTTTACATATATTCTAGATATTAATTATTTACTAAATATATGATTTTAAAATATTTCCCCACTCTGTGTACTATCCTTTCATCTTCTTCAGATGTCTTTTGTTGCACAAAAATTTTTAATTTTAATAAAGTACAACTTAGTCATCAATTTCCTCTGTTGTCCATGCTTTTGTTGTCACATCTGAGAAACCCAGTGTTATAAAGCTTTTCTCATATGTTTTCTTCTGAGCATTTTACAAGTTCAACTCTTATGCTTGGATTTTTAATACATTTTGAGTTACTTTTCTGTATGGTGTAAGTTAAGAGGCAAAGATATCTATTTTGAAAGAGGATATCAGTTTTCCCTGCACTATTTATGGAAAATATTATTTTTTCCCATTTAAGAGTTTTGTGCTCTTGTCAAAAATCAATCGACAAAATATATACAACATTTTAAAAGAACAGTAACGGGGATATGTCAAAGACACCCATGAGAAAACTACAAGAGCTCTTAATGGCCAAAGCTAGAACAATTTGATCAAAATGAATAAAGGATAATTTGGATTCTGACCCAAAGTATAAAGTAAGTAGCCAAGAATTCATAGTGATATAAAAATGGTTGAATGACCAAATGTATAAATATGAGACAATAGACAAATCTCTCATTCGGAATAACTCTAAATAACTCATGCAGATACTACACACTCGAGCTATCAATAGTGGCTTCCTTCCAAACAATAACAGAAAAGGAGGCAATAACGACAGCTTTACAGTGGAGAAACTTACACACACCACCTCAACAAGCTGCTCAAGAGCACCATCAATGATAATCAGGTTGACAGCTTTCCCCTTGATATGATGTGACTTGATTTTCCACCCTGAAATCCATAACTCAGTATAATCATGGAAAACATCAAATCCCAACTGAAAGACATTATGCAAAGTACCTTACCAGTGCTCCTCTATACTGTCAGCGTCATCAAAAAGAAGAAAAACAGGAGACATGACCACAGCTGTGAGGATCCTACAGACACAAGAAACCTAAATGTTATATCCTGTATGACATTCTAGGACAGAAAAAGGACACAGGAAAATATAAGGAAATATGAATAAAATATGACAACATGGGTGCATTCATGGTGGCAAATGTGCAATATTAATGTGAGATGCCAATAATAAAGTAAGCTACATGTTTGATAGATGATAACTGTGCAATTTTTCTGAAAACCTGAAACCATTATAAAGTAAAAAGTGTACTCAAATAAGAACATCTTACCAATTTCAGTCATATCCATAAGCTATTCTATACTAAAGGATGGAGTCAGGCAAAAACTAGCAGGAAACAGAAGAATCCAGGAATAAACTGAATTTTTCAACATTTTGGCTCTTCCTCTCTCTACTTTGTGACAGACTGCCATCATCCCACCTGTCTGGTGCTCATTGCTGAATGCCATGGACAGGCAGGTGGAATGGTAATTATTCCTTCATCTGGTCTGGCGCCTCTGAAATGTATGACTTTCATCTTAAATGCATCATTCCAGAGCATCTCAAGTAATTTTGGGTTGTAGGTGAGGCACAACATATTGATATACAGCCGTGCTGTAGCTGGCTTCCCTAATGATGTCCTGGGGATAATGACTGATCTCCTGGCATCTGAGGATGTCTTGAGCCAGATCAACTCCAAAGAGAACCGAGGATAGATTCCACTTCTACAGAGAAGTGAAGGATGGGTATGGCCCCCGGTCTCACTACTCCATCTTGCCAGGTGGGAGTGCAGATGCAGTTCAAGGGGAAGCAACCAGAAGAACAATGTTCGGTCTCTCTCCTAAACTCCAAAGAGCCCCTTGAAGTGTAATAAATGTGAGCCTACGGAGAGAGAGCCCAGAATAAACAGAAAATGCCATAATCTTGGCTGGCATCAAATATGCCTCCTCTTCAATCATCTCTCGAACCTTAATAATGTAAAAGCTCTAAGAGGAGACTTCTAGATGTATCTGTGTCATCATCAAAATTTCAGGGGAAAGACGTCAGGCTCCAATTCCTCAGGTGGCACCTGCCAGCATTGACGTACAACTTCAGTTCTGTCTCAGCTGTTCTTGACACAGTCATCTCCTCCCTTCCCTCCGCTGGCACAGAACCTATTCCATCAACCTGGGCGTTTTCAATGCCAGTGTCTGGAGGACTCTGATTTATTCACCTTGGGTGCCCATCCCAGGCTCTCGGAGAGCAGTTGCTGACTGAGGGTAGAGTGAGTGGAGTCATCCAGCCCCCCAGGAGCTTGGGCCTGATGCTGAGGGACGAGGGTCCATGGATCACGACCTCTACAGCTTGTCAGGCAGCACTGCAAGGTGCAAATAGCTTTTCATTCTGTCGGGTTCTTCGACACATATGCTGCTTTTGGCGTCGCTGTTCTTGCCGCATAGAAATCTGCAGAGCACCTCATTTCAAGAGACACTGTGCTACAGGGCGGTGCTGTATGAGGCTTCCAGGGAGAAGAGGCCCCATGAAGCTGCAGTCTGGGTATATGAAAAAGTCCCTTCTCTCCTCGCGCTTGACAAGAGAGCAGAGTTATTGCCACGCAGGAACATACATCAGGAGGCTGACATTCACAATGTAGGCTTCCTGAGGAATAATTCTGACTCTGTAGCCAAAGAAATGATGCCATTAGCCTTTTCTTGGAAAAGAGACATTTTTAAGGATGTGCCCAAAAGCGTGGCTGTGCCATTCTTGTCACCCTGCCCTTTGATTGGTACACACTCATCACCCCATGCGGGACTCTCTCCTCCCGTGAGTTGTTAGGAAGCATGAAGCACTCAAGGTGCTTTTGAACAAACTTTGTTATCCTTGTCCCCGAGGAAAGCACCCACACAGGAAGATGCTTCCCAGGGAGAAGCATCGTCCTCCTCTCAGTTGGAAAGGAGAAGGGGGTGAGAGGCAGTGTTTCCTCTCATAAGTGATGTCATCCATTACAACGGCGCCTCTCTTTTTTCCCCTGTGTGCTTATAAATAATCAACTTAGACTTATTAAATCAGCTCCAACAGTTAACGACGAGGCCAAAGAAACTCATGACTTGGTTTTGAAGAGGCACAGGCCCCTTCCTGGAGTGTCATATTCTCTTTGACATTCCACCGTGCTGTTTGAGAGGTAATGGGAAGGAGTGTTCTCCTAACACCAGGGGAGCTGGTTTCAAAGTGGAGCCTGAAGATTTAGCTGTGCCATTTCCACTCACAGCAGTGACAGGACTGTAACTAAATCCCCACGTGCTGTGCTGCAAATTTCCTGCAGAGCCTGCAGTGGGAGGGGTAAGAGAGTCTGACGTTTAGTGCGTCCCTGGGGCAATGTTTCTGGATGCAAGCTAGAAGGGTCTGATAGGAGGGCCAATGGATGGCGGGATGCAGCCTCTTTCTCTGACCCAGAGAGCTCTTCAATCCAAGACCAGTTTCTGTCTCATAGAAAAAGAAAAGAAAAGTCAAATCCTGAGACTCTCTGCCTGGGATTTTTGGTATCTTTATTGAAGGAAACTTTAAAAAAAAATTGCGAAGATGGTGCTGGTGTTGTGGCACAACAGTTTAAGCCACCACCTATGATGCTGCATCCCATATTGGAGCGTCGATTTGAGTCCCAGCTGCTCCATTTCCAATTCAGCTCCCCGCTAATGCACCTGGGAAAACAGATGAAGGTGGCCCAAGTACTTGGGCCCCTATCACCTACATGGGAGACCTAGATGACATTCCAGGCTGCTGGCTTTTACTTGGCCCAGCCCTGGCCATTGCATCCATTTGGGGAGTGAACCAGTAGATTGAAGATCTATTTCTCTCTCTCTCTCTCTCTCTCTCTCTCTGTTTATATCTTTTCAAATGTGGAAACTGCCTCAAAGAGTATTTTCCAAATGTCCATGTGAGAGAAATAATCTCCTAATTCTCAGACATTTTGTATTCAAAAATCTCAGCTATTTTCAATAGAATTGGTGGGTTTTAATCAGATCCCTGATCTGAGTACCTGGACTACTTAGATCAACCATAACTGACTATCAAGAGACACAGTAGCTTGCCAGCGATCGTAAAGCATGAGCTGTTTCAAGATCACTGATGCCCCTGATTTATGCCTACAGTCATTATTTGCTGACCCCCTCCTTTGCCCAGCCAAGTCCTCCCCAGATTTGTTTCTGAATTTTCCTCAAGGAAGAGAGACTTTGCCTATACATGGTTCTTCCCATAACTGATTATTTCATTTGTATGACGTTTTCTCATTAAAATCTCATGAATGTGATCTTTGTTCAAAACATGACTCCAGAGGCTGGCGTTGTGATGCAGTGGGTTATGTCACCAGCATCCCATATAGGAGTGCTGGTTTGAGTCCTGGTTGCTGCACTTCCAATCTAGCTCCCTGCTTGTAAGCCTGGCAAGGCAGCAAAAGATAGCCTAAGTCCTCAGGCCCTTGCTACCCACATGAGAGACCCAGATAGAATTCCTGCCTCCTGGATTTGGCCAGGCCCAGCTGCAGCCTTTGCAATCATTTGGGGGAGAGAATCAGTATATAGAAAATCTCTTTCTCTCTCTGTCTTTCCATCTTACTCAGCCTTTCAAGTAAATAAACTAAAACCTTTTAAAAAGATGAATCCAAAGCACTTTGACCCTCTTCTCCTCCCCCTTGAGTCTGGACTTCCTGACTGATTAATAAAAAGCAGGAGAAATAATTCTGGCTGTCTTCCTTCCTGTCTTTCAGGATGCTGACTCTTGGAACCCAGCCACCATACTGTGAGACTGCTCAGCCATCCCACAGAGAGCACACAGCCAGGAACTGACTGTCCCCATGCACTCTCTAAGCCTATGAGTGAGCTACTTTCAAAATGGACGCTCTAGTCCCAGCTGAGCTATCCCAGGTGAAACAAGCAAGACAAAGCTGCCCCTGGGAAATCTTCCCTAAGTTGCATTCATAAATAACTGCTTTATTAAGCTACTGGGCTTTAGGGTGAGTTACATAACTGATACATATTCTGTTAACTAAAAGTGAGATATGAATTTTTTTTAAAAGACACATGGTGGGACTGGCATTGTGACACAACAGGTAAAGCCACTGTCTGCAACACTGGCATCCCATATGGGCACACTTCCCATCCAGCTCCATGCTAATGCACCTGGGAAAAAAGCAGAAGATGGTCCAAGTGCTTGGGTTCTTGCACCCATGTGGGAGACCTGCATGCAGCTCTTGGCTCCTGGCTTTGGCCTGCTCATTTCTGGCTGTTGTGGCCATTTGGGGAGTGAACCAACAGATGGAAGAACTCTCTCTTGCTCTCGCTCTTGCTCGCTCTCTCCTTTCTCTCTCTTCTCTCTGTGTGTCTCTCCCTCTCGCTCTGTAACTCTGCCTTCCAAATAAATAAATAAATCATAGAAAAAGACCCTTGCTATTGACTTGGAAACTGTGTATTGCATAGAAGCTAAAAGGATATTGAGAAGACTTTTGATGTATACCTAAGGAGTCACAAAGCAATATAAAGGAAGTACCATTTGAGGCCAAAAGAAATGGAACCCTGTGGCAGGTGTTGTGGCCCAGTGGGTTAAGCTGCTTTCTGCAATGCCAGCATTCCATATGGGTGCCAGTTCGAGTCCCTGCAGCTACACTTCTGATCCAGCTCCCTGCTAATGTGTTTGGGAAAGCAGTGGAAGATGTCCCAAGAATAGAACTGGGGCTGGGGCCAGCGCTGTGACATAGCAAGTTCAAGCCGCAGCCTGCAGCACCAGCATCCCATATGGGTGCCAGTTCAAGTCCTCGCTGCTCCACTTCCAATCCAGCTCTCTGCTATGGCCTGGGAAAGCAGTAGAAGATGGCCCAAGTCCTTGCCCCGCTGTGCCACGTGGGAGACCCAGAGGAAGCTCCTGGCTCTGGGCTTCGGATCAGCTCAGCTCTGGCTGTTGCGGTCATTTGGGGAGTGAACCAGCGGATGGAAGCACTCTCTCTCTCTCTCTCTGGTTCCACCTTACTCTGTAATTCTGTCTTTCAAATAAATAAAATAAATCCTTAAAAAAAAGAGCTGGAGCCAATGTGGTGGTGTAGTAGGTTAAGTCTCCCTCTGCAACACCAGCATAACATATGGGTGCAGGTTCAAGTCCTGGATGCTCTGCTTCCAATCCAGCTTCCTGCTAATGTCCTGGGAAAGCAGTTAAAGATGGTTCAAGTGCCTGGGCCCCTGCACCCATGTGGGAGACCTAGGAGAAGCTCCTGGGTCTTGGCTTTGGATCAGCTTATCTCTGGCCATTGCAGTCATTTGGGGAGTGAACCAGCAGATGGAAGACCTCTCTCTCTCTCTCTCTCTCTCTCTCGCTGTCTGTCTCTCCCTCTCTTTGTTTGTAACTCTTCTTCTCAAATAAATAAGTAAAATTTAAAAAAATATATATATTATATAGGAACAGAAATTTAAACAAAAAAGTTGATTGCAAAAATTTACACAATAGTAAGTCTACTCAAAAACTCAAGGATTTAACAATTGAAATCTCTACACAGGAAGCTAGAAGCTGTACCTGACTTCTATTCACTGCCTATGATAAAATGCCTAGCATAGAAATGAGGTGGAAATTAAACTGTTAAATTCAAACGA
This sequence comes from Oryctolagus cuniculus, assembly GCF_964237555.1. Lineage (NCBI taxonomy): Eukaryota > Metazoa > Chordata > Mammalia > Lagomorpha > Leporidae > Oryctolagus > Oryctolagus cuniculus. Next base: position 119,880,676 of record NC_091434.1, read on the forward strand.
GGTAAGACTTGCTGGATTTGAAAATAGATTGTTTATTTTCAGCATCTCCTGAAAACAATTTTCAGAGTAGAAAGGCCTTAGACCAAATATCAATTCCAAGTTGGAACAAGGCAAATCTTTTTTTAAGACCTCAAAGATATTTAAAGTAGTGCTTTCATAAAGCCCCTCAGGCTAGCAAAAGGCCATCTGAGGATTGTACGGATATTCTCTGCCGAAATTCTTCATTAAATAGTGGAGCCTCTGGTAGCTGCACAGGCACTATCCTGCAGGAGAATGAAAGGGACCATGTGGTAAAGATAGGGTTACTGCAATAGGCTTACAGTGGTGGTTTATGTCTGGTAGGATAAACTCCAGTAAGATTTTTTCCACTGCCAGGTGTTGGGTCTGTGGGAATGATCTCTTTAGTTCACAGATATTCTGACTGAGAACAGAATCCAAGGACATGTAGGGGCTTCATCTGAGTATGGACCTGATCAGGTAGCTGCATGCTGGATCTTGAGTCTGCGCTCATGCTGTGATGAGATGAAGCTTTGGGGACATGTGGTACATAAAGGAATAGAAAGAACTTGAGTTCAGAACGTAGATTCGGAGTGCAGGAACAGCTCTGGAAAGAAATTACGAAGGTGAAAACTCTGGCTGAGAACCAAAGTTTCTGGAGCCAGGGCTGTGGCGGCATAGTGAATAATGCTACAGCCTGTGACGTCAGCATCCCATATGAGTGCCAATTCAAGTCTTGGCTGTTCCACTTCCAATCCAGCTCCCTGCTCATGTGCCAGGAAAAAGCAATGGAGGATGGCCCAAGTCCCTGGGCCCCTGAACCCATGTGGGAGACCAGGAAGAAGCTCCTCGCTTCTGGCTCCTGACTTTGGATCAGCCCAACTCCAACCCATGCAACCAGATGGGGAGTGAACCAGCAGATGGAAGACCTCTCTTTGTCTCTCTCCCTCTCTCTCTCTCTCTCTCTCCCCCCCTCTGTGTAATTCTGCCTTTCGAATAAATAAATAGGTCTTTAAAAAAGAACCAAAGCTTTGAAACATTGTGAACAGAGTTAATGCAAGAAAAAAATGAGACTATGGGGAAAAAAACAGTTGGCTTTGTGCAACTTTACTTAACTGTATTTGCACATCTCTACCTCTGGTCCCAGAGTTTTGAAAACTAATGATCTCACCACTACAGTAACTGTAGGAAACAGGAACCTAGAATTCACTAATGATGAAGAACAGGTTTGGAATGTCCAACAAAGTCTTATTCCATGCAACTGTCTATCTTTTTCTAAGATTTGCTTAATTGAATAGTGGAGGGGAGTGGGAGAGAGATATCTTACATCCTCTGGTTCACTCTCCAACTGGCCACAGTAGCTAGAAAATGCCCAAAAAGCTATTATGAAAAGAAACGGGACAGTACAATCCATGGATGCTTTAAAAAGCAGTCAATATCAACTGATCTGGGAATCCCAGACACTAGAATTAGTAAAATAAGACTTTAAAACTCTTGTTGTTTTCTTAAAGTAAAACTAAAACACCTACTACAAATATATTCAAACAACTGAACTATGTTTAAAGAGTTAAAGAGGGGTGAGCCACCGCTTGGGATGCCGGCACCTCATATCGGAGTTTAGGTTCAAGTCCTATCTACTTTGCTTCTGATCCAGCTCTCCTCTAATGTAACTGGGAAGCAGCAGATGATGGCTCAAGTACTTGAGTTCCTGTCATCCATGAGGGAGAGCCAGATGGAGTTCCTAGATCCCTTAAGCTCTGGCTATTATGGCCATTTGCGGAGTGAACCAACAGAAGACTCTTTCTCCCTCTCCCTTTCCCACTCTCTCTCTCTTTCAAATAAATACATCTTTTAAAAATATTTTAAAATGAAAAAAATAGCAAGACATTCTCAGATGAATGAAACCTGAGGAAAGTTGGTAATAAATGACCTGTCTTACAAGAAATACTTAAAGGAGAGCTTCAAGCTGAAGTAGAAAAATACCATGACACAGTGACTCAAATACTCATAAGGAAACAAATCACCTAGATAAATATGAAAACACTGTAAATGTATTTTTGTATATACCATTTTTCTACTTTTGTCTAATTTTTTAAAAAATGCATAAAGCAACAATTTTAAAATTGTGATGATAGAATTATAATGCATATACATGTAATTTGCATGAAAACACTGGCACAAGTGAGGGGGGAGGAGATGAAACTTTATTAAAGAAATGTTTACATGATTAAGTTGGTACTAACTCAGATTGTTTTAAGACAAACTATTACTTTGTAGTTCTTACGGCAACATGAAGAAAAAGTATAAAACATAATAAACAGAAAAAATAAGTGGCATGTTAGAAAATATCTATAAATCACAAAAGTAAGTAAATAAAGTCATAATGAGACAAAAAACACCTAAAACACAAAAATAACAAAATTTCAAGTGTAAATTTCACCTTTCCAATAAAATAATAAATGTAAATGGATTAAACTCTGCATCCAAGAGGCATAGTGGCGTAGCAAGTTAATGCCCTGGCCTGAAGAGCCAGCATCCCATATGGGTACCAGTTCAAGACCTGGCTGCTCCATTAAAAATAAAGATAAAATAAATAAATAAATAAAAAGAAAAAAGAAAAAGAAAAGCATAGTCCAAGTATATGATGTTTGTAACTGACACACTTGAGACTGAACAATAGGCTTGAACTGGTAAGAAAGAATACGCCACACAAACATTAAACAAATAACTACTGAAGTGAACATGTCAATATCAGAAAAAAAAATAGTAAGACAAAATTGTTACCAGAAACAGGGATATTTTGTAATGTCAGAGTTCAACATGTTAGGAAAAACATCTTAAACATGTATGTACATAAAAAGAAAGTCCTGAACTACCTGAAAGAGAAAATTATGGAACTGAATGGTAGTTGGAGATTTCAAAGCCACACTTTACCTCATGGATAAAACTAGACATAAGATCAATAAATAGAAGGCTTTAACAGCACTTCAGCCAACTGCATCTGGAACTCACAGTCATCTATGAAAGTGTCGACTTACGGTAACACAGTCTTCTCTAGTGTGCATGTAACTTTCTCCAAGATAGACAGTATGCTTGGCTATGAAACAAGCTTCAGTAAAAAGACTTAAAAATCAAAATATGTTCTATGACAATAAAATTGAATCAGAGATTAATAAAGGAAAAAATGTGGAAAACTAATCAACACACCAAAATGACCAAGTGTGAGGAAGAGTGATGTCTCCTGACTTGTTATGGGGCTCCAGGTGGGCAGCTACTTCACAGCACCCATACGAGTGAAGTCTAAAGATGGCCCTTTGCAGCCAGGACCTGGGTGGGAACAGGCGCATCATGGACTGGGCTGTTATTCCAGGGCAGTTCAGTGGTGTGGTATCCCAGCAGTTCCCCAAACTGGGTTCAGGATCTGTCTGGGCCTTAAGGCTTTCCAGATGTAAATCACTCAGGCGTTTGTGGTATACATGGAGATTGACATCTGCTTACTCTTTTCCTGCCAAGAAAAGTACCTCTTGGCTCAGGTGGATCTTAAAAGAGAGTACAGCAGATGTTGTGTGCTTAGTCCTCTTTATAAGACCATCACATATCTCCTCACTCTGCAGCAACTACTCATGTACTCCCTTTCTTATCTCACTCTCTGTTCTGTGCTGCCAGAGCTGGGGAAATGATGGTGGCAACAGTCCCTCTTCCTACTTGTCTAATTCAGTTTCATAGGCTGAATGCGAGGTCCTTCCTGGCACTGGATTTCACCATGATGGACCTGGTTCTAAGATCTGGACTCAATACCTTCTCCTTATTTTCTACTTTGTTTTTCTATTCTTTATCTCATTCATTTCCAATACAGTATTATTCTCTTCCTTCTGCTTATCTTCCCACCCCACCCCACAACCAGTTTCTTAAGTTGACTCTTTACTAGCTGAATTAACATATTATTGTGATATTATTTCTTCTATAGACATTTGCTAGAATTCACCAATGACAGTATTTAGACATGTAGTTATCTCTAGGGAAAGAAGATCTTTTTAAAAAATAAGAATAGGTTAGGAGAGGGAGGAGGAAGAAGAGTAGGAGTATGGGCAGGAGTGAGGGTAGAGTAGAAAGTATCACTATGTTCCTGAATCTGTATATATGAAATACATGAAATTTGTATACCTTAAATATAATTTTAAAATAATTAATGTCTTAAATATACATGAGGCTATTCATTTTTTAATTTCCATTTTAGTTTTCTAAATTTGTTTTTGAAGAACTGTGTGCATTTCACAGTATCTGTCAAAATTATTAGAATAAAACTGATTAACATCCTTTTAAATTTTTGAAAATAGAGCTACTCTACAACGTACAGATCTCACAGCTAGGTATATATTCAAAGGAAATGAAATAAACCTGCCAAAGATATAGCTGCTGTTGTAATGCTGTTCACACGATTATTGTAGCATTATTCACAGTAGCTAAGAATGAATAGAATCAATCTGAGTCAGTCAATTAATTAAAGGGTACAGACAATGTTATAAACACACACACACACACACACACACACACACACTATTCAGCCATGAAAAGGTTGAAATTTTGTAATTTCTGACAAGATGGATGGGCCTAGAGGACATTATGTTAGGTGAAATCGATCAGGGACAGAAAGACAAATACTGTGACATCCCATTCATGCAGAATCTTAAAAAGTTGATCCTGGGACCAGCTCCATGGCGCAGTAGGTTAATCCTCTACTTGCGACACTGGCATCCCATATAGGAGCTGGTTCTAGTCCCAGCTGCCCCTCTTCCAATTCAGCTCTCTGCTGTGGCCTGGGAAAGCAGTAGAAGATGGCCCAAGTGCTTGGGACCCTGAACCCACATGGAAGACCGGGAAGAAGCTCCTTGCTCCTGGCTTTGGATTGGTACATCTCCAACTGTTGTGGCCATCTGGGGAGTAAACCAATGGAAGGAAGACCTCTCTCTCTCTCACCCTTGTACTGTCTGTAACTCTACCTGTCAAAAAAATAAAATCTTTAAAAAAAAAAAAAAAGTTGATCCTACAGAAGTTGAGAGTAGAATAATAGCCACTAGAACTAGGGGACAGGACAGGAAATTGGAAAAAAACAACAGTTTAGGCAATGGGTAAAAAGTAACAGCTAGATAAGAGATAAGAATTCTAGTGGGATTTTTTTGCATATTATGGTGAAACAGTTAACAATAATATATGTTTTGGAGTAGCTTGAAGAGTGAATTTTGCTCTCATCCCAAACGATTGATAACTGTTTGATATGATATTTTTGCTACTCTAATTTGATAATTACACAATGTAAACATGAATAAAATATCACATTGTGTGTAATAAATATTTACAATTATGGGTACAACAAAAATGAAATAAAACAATAAATAAAGAGAAAACCTACAAAATAGAAAAAAATATTTAGGTAGACTAACCAAGAACAAAAGAGAGAATGCTCAAATTACTAAAATAAAGAATGAAAGAGGAAGCATCATTACCAAACTAACCTAAACAAAAGTGATTATGAAAGAATACAAAAAAATAAATGCATGCAAAAATTAGATAGCCCAGATGAAATTAGATAGCCTAGATTCCTAGAAAGAGACAACATCTCATACTAACTCAAATAGAGAAATCTAAAATACTTACAGCACATATAAATTGAACTAATAATTCAATTAAATATAAGAGGGGGAATAAGAGAGGGAGGAGATGTACAATTTGGGACATGCTCAGTCGGACTTGCCCCAAATGGTGGAGTTAGAAATGTGCCAGGGGATTCCAATACAATCCCATCAAGGTTGCATGTACCAATGCCATCTCACTAGTCCAAGTGATCGATTTCAGTTCACAATTGATCACACTGATAGGTCTAAGAGTCAAAGGGATCACACAAACAAGACTAGTGTCTGCTAATTTTTAAATTTTTCATTAAGAAAAGCTCACTCCCAGATGGCTTCACTGGTGTCAACCAAGTGTTTAAATCAAAATTTACCTAATTTCTCACAAGTTCTTCAACAAAACTGGAGAAGAGATAACAATCCCCAAATCATTCTATGAAGCTTATTTGACACTGGTAATAAAAACAAATAAATCACAAGGAACAAAAACTAAAGTCCAATACATCTTATAAACATGGACACAAAAATTTCAAAATACTGGTAAAAAAAATCAACAACATATAAAGTTCTCATGAACCATGACCATTGGAGGTGTTTCCTGGAATGAAAGGTTGGCTTGAGATGTGAAAATAAATCCATGTGAGTCACCATACAAATTATACAAACAACAAAAACACATGAGTAGCTGATTAGACAGCAAAAAGGAAAACTATGTCTATTTGTAAATACATGATCCTGAATACAGAAAATTTTAAAAACTCTATCAAAGAAAACATGATATTGTAACCAAAAAATGAATTCAACAAAGTTGTAGGATAGAAAATCACCACATAAAACAAGTATATTTCTATATACTGTCAGTGAACAACTCAAACATTAAATTAAAAAAATATATCTGCAATATTATTAAAACATATCTAGGAATAAATATTACCTCAAAATGTATGACTGTACTCTGAAAACTACAAAATACAATGGAAATAAACTAAAAAGATCTAAATAAATAAGAAGACCTACTATGTTCATGGATCTGGGGGTTTGAAATGGCCAAAGTGGCAGTACTGTCCATGTTGATCAACAGATTTAAGGCAATCTATATCAAAATCTACACTGGCACTCTTTCCAGAAATCGGACAGCTGAATTTGAAGTTTTTATGGACTATACAAAACAATTTGAGAAGGAAGAAAGTTAAGATGGTTCACATTTTCTAATATAAAATTTACTACAAATCTATAATAATAAAACAATGAGATACTGGTATAGTGCTACACATATAGTCTAGAATTTGGAATCCAGAAATAAACCCTTACAATTGATTTTGTGCCAGGGCCTTTATATAGTTCAGTAGTAAGCAAGTTTTCAACAATTTGTTCAGTGCTAACTGGATATCTCCATGCAAAGAATGAATTTGTTCCGCTTCTTTCATATCATACACAAAGTTAACTCAAGTGGTCCAAAGACATAAACTCAAGAGGTAAGACTGAAATATTTTAAGAAACTGTATAAGCAGGCCGGTGCTGCGGCTCATTAGGCTAATCCTCCGCCTTGCGGCGCTGGCACACCGGGTTCTAGTCCCAGTCGGGGTGCCGGATTCTGTCCCGGCTGCCCCTCTTCCAGTCCAGCTCTCTGCTGTGGCCCGGGAGTGCAGTGGAGGATGGCCCAAGTGCTTGGGCCCTGAACCCCATGGGAGACCAGGAGAAGCACCCGGCTCCTGGCGTTGGATCAGCACGGTGTGCCAGCCGCAGCACGCCGGCCGCGGAGGCCATTGGAGGGTGAACCAACGGCAAAGGAAGACCTTTCTCTCTGTCTCTCTCTCTCTCACTGTCCACTCTGCCTGTCAAAAATAAATAAATAAATAAAAAACTGTATAAGTAAACCTCTATGACTTTGGATAAGAAAACCATAAACATCTAAAGAAAACTCAGAGAAATTGGATTAATCAAAATTTAAAATGTCCATGGTCTAAATGATACCACTAAGAGAATGAAAAACATCGCACAGAAGGGGAGAAACTATTTGCAGATTGTATGTCTGACAAGAGGCTGTAATACAAAATAAATTAAAAACTCTGACAATCCAATATTAAAAAAGACAACCCAGGGGCCAGTATTGTGGCACAGCAGGTTAAGTTGATGTCTGTGTCACTGGGATCCCATATCAGAGTGCCAATTCAAGTCCTGGCTGCTCCACTTCTAATCCAGCTTCCAGCTGATGTGCCTCAGGGAACAGCAGATGATGGCTCATGTGAGAGACTCAGATGGAGTTCCTGCCTCCTGGCTGTGGCCTGGCAAAACTCTTTCTGTTTTGGGCATTTGGGGAATGGATTGAAAGATGGAAAATAAATCTCACTCTCTCACTCTTGCTCTTGCTCTCTCTTTTCTTCTCTCTCCCTCTCTCTCTCTCTGCTTTTCAAATAAATAACAAATGAATCTTTATTTTTAAAAGAGGTGAATGCAGTGCTGTGGTGTAGCGAGTAAAGTCATCACCTATAGTGCCAGCATCCCATATGGGAACCAGTTCAAGTCCTGACTGCTCCACCTCTGACCCAACTCTCTGCTACGGCCTTGGAAAGCAGTAGATTCCCCAAATACTTAGGCCCCTGCCCATGGGAGACATGGAAGAACCTCTTGGATCCTGGCTTTGGATCCACACAGCTCTGGCAATCTGGAGAGTGAATTAGTAGATGGATGATTTCTCTTTTTCTCTGCTTCTGCTTCTCTGTAGTTCTGTCTTGCAAATAAATAAACAAATCTTTTTTAAAAAAGAAAACTCAATTTAAAAATAGGATAGGATTTGTGAAGATATTTCTTCTTCACGGGTACATGAAGACAAGTCACCAGAAGGCACTTGAAAAGATGCTCAACATCATCAGTCATTAGTGAAATGCAAATCCAAACCACACTGAGAAACTCTTTCACATCACCTAAATTGCTGAAATTTTTAAATGACAGGTAATGATCAGTTGGCAAGGCTGAGGGGAGATAAGAACTCTCAGACATTACTGGTGGAATGTAAAATGATGCAACTGCTTCAGAAAATATTCGGGAGGTTTTCTAAAAGGTAACAAGAGAGGTATCACTTCACCCAGCATTTTCACTCATAGCTGTACACCTAAGGCAAATAAAGACATATGTCCTCATAAAACATGTTTGAAATTCTATAGCAATACATGCATCATAGAAAATATGATGATGGTATATCTTTACAATGGATCATTATTTGGAAATAAGATGGAATAAAGAAGTTCTTGGCTTCTGACTGGCTGTTGCAGCCATCTGGGGAGTCAACCAATGGATGGCAGGTTCTCTCTCTCTCTATATATATATATAGATATATAGATATATCTCCCTCTCTCTCTTTATGTAAGTCTGACTTTAAAATAAGTCAATAAATCTCTTCACTTTTTTTTTTTACTTAAAGAAGAGAATGAAAGGAGTGAAACAATCTTAACAATGGTTCATTATTTTGATAGGCTCAAAGTCAGATTTTCATATTTTCTGAATGAGCACCAGTTAATTTTATAATGGAGAACTCTTTTCTTCCAGGTATTACCAATTTTTACTTAAAACCCTTAGTATACTTTAAAGGATACTAAGTAAAGTAGCCTATATGTTAAAACATGTCTAAACATGCGGGTTTAAATGTACTTTGATATATATATATACACACACACACACACACACACACATATATACTAATTCATTGTCCCTAGAGTGTATATGTGCTCCCCTTTTTTCACTTCCTTGACAAAATTTGCTACTTTCTGTCTTTTTGATAATAGCCGTTCTGAAAGGGATAAGGCAATATCTCATTGTGGTTTTGATTTAATATTTAGTAAAGTATAGTATATTTAGTATCTACATATATTTATGAAATTGAAACTAAAAAATAATACAATAGATGAACAAAATAAAAAGCTGAGGTTTTTTGAAAAGATAAATAAAATATATCAATCTTTAGCCAGGCTAAGAAAAAAAAAGACCAAAAACTTAAATAAATAAAATTAGAGATGAAAAATGATACATTACCACCAATGCCATGGAAATACAAAGGATCATAACAAATTGGAACTCAGAAATTAATCCCACATACATGCGTTCATCTGATTTTTTTCACAAAGGCACCAAGAACATATGGTGGAGAAAGGATAATATTTTCTATAGAAGGGGCTGGCAAAATGGAACATACATACCTAGGAGACTGACAATAGACACTACCTCTCAATGCACACAAACATCAGTACAAGATGGATCAAAGCCTAAACATAAGATGTAAGACTCTGAAATTGCTAGAGGAAAATGTAAGGGAAACACTTCAAGACATTGGGATAAGAGATGATTTCTTGGTTAAGACCCCAAGTGCAGGCCACAGAAGTATAATTAGACCAATAAAATTATATTAAACTCAGAACTTCTGCATAGCAAAGGAAGCAATTAATAGAGTTAAGAGATATCCCACAAATCAGGAGAAAAGATTTACAAACTGATTGTCCAACAAGGGGATAAAATCCAGAATATTTTAGTAAATCAAAAAACTCAACAATTAAAAGAAAAACAATCCATTTGAGAAATGGGCAAAGGACAAGAATAAACAATTCCTGAAAGAAAAAATACAAGTAGCCAACAAATATGTGAAGAAATGCTCAATATCACTAACCATCATGGGAATGCAAAGCAAAACCACAATGAGATATACCCTTGTGCCTATCAGATGGCTGTTATCAAAAAGACAGAGAGTAACAAATGCTGATGAGGAAAAGAAAAAAGGGCAACACGTACACTCTGTGGGTGGCAGTATAAATTAGTGCAGCTACTATGGAAAACTGTATAGAGATTTCTTTAAAAGCTATAAATGAAAATGTCATAGGACCGAGCAACCCCACTACTGGGAGTGTACTCAAATGACACTTTATTGAAGAGATACCTGCTCCACTGTGTTTATAGCAGCACTGTTTACAATAGCCAAAATCAGGAACAAACCAAGATGCCCATCATCAGATGAATGGCTGAAAAAAATGTGATATATAAATACATAATAAAATATTATCCAGCCATAAAAAGGACTGAAATCTCATAATTTTTAGCAAAATGGATGGAAATGGAGGACATCATGTTGAGTGAAATAAAGTAGACACTAGAAAGACTATACCACATGTTCTCCCTTACGGGTGGGAGAGGAGAGGAGAGGAGAGGGGAGGGGAGGGGAGGGGAGAGGAGAGGAGATAGAAAGAGAGAGGGAGGGTGGGAGGGAGGAAGGAAGGAAGGAAGGAAGGAAGGAAGGAAGGAAGTTAATCTGAACACAAGTTGTTGATTATTAGAGCCTAGGATAGGAGAGATAAAAGGAGTTTGGATATAAAAAAAAATAGGAGAAGCTGTGGCCATCCCAGAATTCTCTGAAAACAAGCAATCTGATAGGCATGCTCCTGAACAAAACAAAGTGAAGAGACAGCCAATGGAATCAGAGAAAACATTTACAAGCTATTTATCTGACAAAGGAGTAATACACAGAATATATAAGGAACTCAGAAATCTGAAGAAAAAATCAAAAGGAAATGGACAAAGAATCTGAATAGACATTCATCCAAAGAAGAAAGAGAAATGGACAATACATGAAAAGTGCTCAATGTCACTAACCATCAGGAAAATGCAAGCCAAAACCACAGCGAGGTATCATCTCATTCCACATAGAATGCCTAGTATAAAAAAGACACTGTTGGTGGAAATGCAAATTAGTAAAGCCATTATGGACAACAGTAATAGAGGTTCTTCAAAAAACACAAACAGGGCTATCTACCGTATGACCCAGCTATCCCCATTCTGGGTATCTTAGCCAGGGGAAATGAAATCAGCATATGAAAGACACATATCTTCATTCCACCTGTGGATTGCAGGACCATTCACAATGGACAAGGTACAGATTAGCCTACGTGTCCATTAATAGATTAGTGGATAAAGAAAACGTGGTATATGTACGCAATGGATGACTATTTGGTGTAAAAAGAATGGAATTCTGTCATTTGCAGCAAAATGAACGATACTGGAGTTCATTATATTAAGTGAAATAAGCCAGAAATGGAAAAACCAATACTACATGTTCTCTTTCATATGTGCACTTTTTTTTAAGGTTTCTTTTATTTATTTGAATGAAAAAATGACACAAAAAGAAGGAGAGGCACAGAAGAGAGATCTTCCGCCCACTAGTTTGCTCCCCAAATGATCACAATGGCTGGAGCTGGGCCGGGCTGAAGCCAGTAGCCTGGAATTCCACACAGGTCTTCCTTGACTGAGACTCACAGAGAATCCAAGGTTCCTGAGTCCATATGAGCATGTACACTATGAATCCCTGCCCAGGGCAGATGGGCTTCAAGACTCTAGACAATTCCTGATCTGTCTGAAACTCCACCCTTTGTCTGTGAGATGTCAGTAGCGACAGAGTGGTCTCTGCCCAGAGGGTTCTAGGGAGCATTTGTAGGAATGAGACGGCTGAGCAGGGCCTTAAGAGGAGCAATGGTGCTCCGTGGGCACACGGGGAGGTACAGTTGATGAAGCAGCAGGCATGTGCTGGATCCCGGGCCGATCTGTAAGGCCACCACGCGCACACTGGGCCTGCAGAAGCGGCCGGAGACGGTGACTATGAGGGGAAATGGACACTATCTTCGCAGGCCTCTGGGCTCATCCTCCCAGGGCCACCTCCACAACTTCCACCGCTCCCTGACCTTCCGCGCGGGCCCTGAGGGATGCAAGGTCAGGCCTGCCTGAGGAGCACCCTACAGGACCTCGCTTACTACAAAAATCAGGAGCCCCCCTCCCTGACCTCAGCGCCCCCTGCTGGAAGCTGGGGGAACATCATAAACCGTCCTCCCTTCCCAGCCATTCCAGGACTCTGCCTGGTTTATTTTGATTTTCTTTACGTGTCTTCTAGTGCCAGTTATTCCCCATAATTCGAAAATGCCATCAGCTCTATTCTTCATGCCAAACGGTTCTGCTTGGAATAATAATACTCTTTAAGTGCCCGTGGGGAACGTTAAGACCATAAGAATTGATTTCATTAAAAGCTTCATTCAACTGGGCTTAAATGAAACTGAACCGACAACTAAGCTGGATAATTCCAGTTCAAGCCCGTTTGGTGGAAACACCACTGGTACTTTCCTGACTCAGGCAATGGTTTTTGACAGACAGCAGCTTGTGCTCCTGACAAAACACTCCTTTGAGAACTGACAGTGACAACAGGAGCTTGATGACCAGAGAGTGGGGTCCCCCGCCGCACCTTGGATACTTCAGAGACACTGGCTCACAAAGGAACTCACCCAAATATGAGCAGCTCATGTGGGCATCAGAACAGCTCTGTGGGATAGACAGAAGAGCTCTTCATACTCCCATTGTACAGAAGGGGAAGTTGAGTCTAGAAAATCATTGAGTCACCCAAAGTCCAATGAACAGCTGCTGCTACTAATTACCCAACAGCCAGTGCCCTATAGGGTGTACTATGTGTCTCCTTGTATCTCCTCCTCTTTTTTTTTTTTTTTTTTTTTTTTTGCTGGGAGGAACATCACATGCTAATCTAATTTTTTGTGATGAGAACACTTAAAATCTACTCCTTTAGCACCTCTGAAGTACAAACAGTCCCCAACTTATAATGGTTCAACTTTAGGATATAGGAAGCCACAGTTCCAAGCCATCCATACCACCACTGACACAACTCAAGCACTCACAGTGTACCGTGGGTGGTGCTTCTAAGTCGAAGTGTTCTGTAGGTCAGGTGCATCAATGCATTTCAACTGAGCGGTACTTTGAAGTGAGCTATGGCCTGACCTGATCCACTCTATTTTGTCTCTACATGATCTCTATTCACTCGTTTGTCCTCTTTCTAACCAGTTGCACAACTAGCCTTGTAAGAATGTCATCTTATGTAAGGACTGTTTACATTAAGTGCTGGGAAAATGTGTAAATCCCTCCTCCCTCCGAGAGAAGCGTAACCTTGCTTGTTCTGGCTTCTGTAATGAATGCTTGGCTTTGTAATTAACTCACAATAGGATGTGGTTTTTGCCTTTATAAGCTTACCTCTGAGCTCAATCGAAGCTGCGTGATTTGGAGAACACCTGCCCCCGTGCAGCTGCCGGCTTTGCAGGCTTTCAGGAATAAAGACTCTATAATTCGATCCTGAGACTTTGGCATCTTTTGTAACTCGCTGTTCCAAGATGCAATACTTTGAACTTACTACAGGTTTACTGGGACACACATAGTCTCATCATAAGTGGAGAAGCCTCCATATACATTATATTGTTAAACTGTAGTCATCATGATGGACCACGGCTCTCTTGCATTTATTCCTCCTGATGAACTAAAATTTAATATCCTTTGTCCAACACCTTCCGAATTTCTCCCAACTGCCAAGTGTGCCTGGTAACCAACACTCAGCTCTCTGCTTCTGTAAGATCATCTTTTTTTTTCTTCAGACTCCAAGTATAAATGAAAACACATTGTTCTTATCTTTCTGGGTCTGGCTTCTTTCACTTAGCATAATCTCCTCTAGATCATTATGTAGTGGCAAATGACTGAATTTCCTTCCTTTAAAAGGATGAATAGTATTCCAGTGTATGTTTGCATCCCAATATTTATCCATGCTTCTGTTGATGGATCCTTAAGATGATACAACTATATCTTGCCTATTGTGAATAATGCAGTCATAAACATGGGAGTTCTGATATTGCTTCAAGACATTAATTTCAACTGCTTTGAATATAGACCCAGAAATGGAAACACTGGATCATAAAGTAGTTCTATATGTTCATTGTTTGAGTCATCCCTTTTCTACTCTAATTCCAAGTATTGTGTTCATGTAACCACACATTTACATGTGTCATTCTTAATTTAAGCAGAAAGAGTTTACAATTTTAGCAGTCAAGCACTAAGGAATCCAGTGTACCTGCTGCTCACATCACAGCTCCTTGGCCTCTGCCTGGGCTCCTTGCATATCCCCACTGACATACGTAGGCATTCCTTCAGCAGATAAATATCAGATGCTTACTGTAGGCTGGGCACTGCTTTAGCTGCTGTGTTCAATGTCAAGAAAAAACAACAGGATATGCACACTTGGGAAGTTGCAAAATTTGGGAGGTCACCTGCACCGAGTAATATTCAAAATAAAAAAAAATGCAGTTACAGAAGAGAGAATTCCTTTCGCTTGTTTGCCAAAATTAAGAATTGAAAGTAAGAAAAATAACTTACTTGGGTGATGTCACTACTTTAAAAAACAAGTAAGTGAATCATGTGCATATCAAACTGTTCTAAGATTCCTGGAAGACGCTAACCAGGACAGGATCACACTGAGAGGAAGAAACTTAGCCAAAATACACCGCGGAGAGCAGCCATGCCAAATCCCATGGATATTCAAAGACAAACAAGGTGTGAAGGTTGATGATATGAAGATGAAATCATTCATGTCAGAACCAGACACAGTCCGAGCTGGGAAGTAATGAAAGAACTGCCTGTCTAAGTATGTCCTCAAAGGCCTTCACCAAGCTGCACCAGAAATTTCTTCTTGTTCTACACGCACCCTGTGTTTACAGGGCTCCCACATAAGCATAGATTTCTCTAACAGATTATCTTTCACATTGTTTGAGATGGCAACAATCCAGGCAGGATGCTCCCGACTGAACACTTGCCTGGCAACAGTATCTTCCCCACTGAGCTGAAGCCAAGTCCTGTCTTGGGTCTGTAAGACCAATGGACTTGGTATCCATGTTGCTTATGCAAATCTCACCCACTCAGCCTTTCAAACACTCCTGAGCTAGGTATCTAGGACTCCTCAAGGTCAACCTCAGCCTCTCAGACCTGGCCTTGGCCAGTGTGTCCCTGCTGCACCCTGGCTCACCCTGCACCTTGATGTTTCCATGGACTCATCTTTTTGTCTTTCTTTGGGACCTCATGGTCCTCTTTGCCAAAGCTTCCTCCTTATCCTCTCATCTGTATGATGGGCTCTGTTGCTTCTTCCAAGACTGATGCTGATGTCTTTCCATTGCTGTGCACCCTCTGATCCTGACTGTGAGGTAGGAGCCACTATCAACCCCAGCCACCTCCCACTGCACCTCTCTCCTCTCCTCTGCAGCTCCACCAACTGTTTTTCTGCTTGTTTCTCCCAGGAGAAGAGCAGCTGCTCACAGTCAGCTCCCCCTACCCCGTTCATCTTAATGTTCCAATTATTTCAGCAGAGCGACCTGCACAGGTGACTACAGGAAGTTCAAGGAAAGAAGGATGAGAGTGAGAAGAAGAGGAAGGGAGAGGAAAGAAAAGGAGAGATGGAAGGAGGGAGGGAGAGGGGCAGAGATAGTGAGGGAGGGAAGAATCTCCATTAGAATTGCTGCTACCCCTGATTGGAGGGGAAATATCTGGACATTCAGCCAGCTGAAAGTCTGCAAACCACAGGGCCAAGGCCAACATGAGTTCAAGATCCAGTACTGACCTACTGTGCATGCCAGTTGTGTAGGTGGCTCAGGCTCAGGCAGGCAAGATAAGCCATCCATCCACTGCATGAGGTGCACTGCTCCCAAACAGCCCACAAGCCCGAGTGAGAGTCATAGCCTACAGATGCACTCTGGAGCCTGAACCGGAATCTGCAGCACAAAATGAAAGATGCGGCCGGTTTGCATGGTTGATGATCCTTAGGGGTGAAGTGTTACCTATAGTCAAGCCACATTACTAAGGGCATAGCAGGACAGGACCCCTGCTCACTGATCAGACCCTCAGCGAGTGGAACTTATGAAGGCTCTGAGGGACAGGTGTCCAACCCTGCCCCCTCTCAAATCCTCTCATTCATGGAGACTATGGAGACAGCAGCACTGCCTCTCCACATGCAGCCAATCTTGGCGTCGGCAGAGTAGAACACTGCTCATAAGGGTAAAAAGACAGATCTACATGCAGAGGGGCAGAGAGGCCTCTTTGGAAAATGGTGCAGACGAACTGAATGGGTTTCCCACCTTCTGACAGCAAGAAGTGAACAGCCTCTTAGAAAGGTTTGGAAGTCTGCTGAGTAAATATAGAAGCTGGCATCACACAGAATTTGCTCCCTGGGAGGGAAAGGTCAGGAGAGAAATGAAATATGTGTTTGCCAGAGGAGGAGTGGGTAGTATCGCTGTGGCTTCAGCTACAGGCATGACTGTGGGAGACTGCTGACTTCATCATTTTCAGCAAGTGATAAAGGAAGAGGAAGGAGGAAAACAAGTCACCCGGAATTTTTGAACTAGCCAGAAGCATGAGTAGAATTCAGAGGAAGAGCCAAAGTGTCCAGAATTCTGCAGGGTGAGCAGTCATTGGTTCTATCTATGTACCAAGGCAGGTTGCAATGAACTAGGGACCTGATCACCTGTCTGTGACTCCTGGGTAAGGGACACTGGGTTCTCTAGGTCTGTGAAGACACATCATGCCTTTTCAGAGGATGGAGTCATGCATTACCTGTGTGACCTTCAGGTCATCAACAACAGGAGATAACCAAGTGCACACCATCTTGGCCGTGGGGAGAAACAATGAGTGTGGATTCCATAAAGGCAGTCTGAGGGCTGAGGTGAAGCTGCGCCCTCCCTCCTGTAAAAACAATATTTTGCAAAAAGAACTCTGGACATGAGCCATGTTTGCACCAATCTGGGGAGAATCCATTGCAGGACAACTGCTAAGGAGTGGAGCTCGGGACCATGTAACCTGTCACATCCTCATCCTCTCTAAGCCCACAGGAGCGTTGAAAACCAGCAGCCTGGAGGCAGGCAGTGGGGTTAAGCAGGTTGCCCCACCTCTTGAGACACCAGCTTCCACTTGAGTCCTGGCTACTCTGCACTTATAATTCAGCTTCCTGCTAATGAGTCTTGGAAGCAGCAGAGGATGGCACATCCACTTCTAATCCAGCTCTCTGCTAATGGCCTGGGAAAAGCAGCAGAAGATAGTGCTTGGGCCCCTGCCACCTACATGGGAGACCTGGCTGAAGCTCTTGGCTTCTGCCTTTGGTCTGGCCCTGCCCCGGTCATTACAGCCATCTGGGGAGTGAACCAGCAAATGGAAGATCTCTCTCTCTCTCTCCACCCCCCCTTCCCCTCATCCCACTTCCCGCTCTCTCTAACTGTGACACTTTCAAATGAATAAAATTTTTTTAAAAAGAATGCTTGGTAACCACTTGAGGAATCCTACTATTTAAAAAAAAAAAGAAGGCAAAAAGAAAAAAGAAAAACAGAAAATAAAAAAAAAAAAAAAACAAGCATAGCAGCAGGGAAAAACCAGGGTAGATTTAGAGTATTTAAAAAAAAGTTCCATCCTCAAAGCATCATTACTAATTGATCCGTCTCACAGGGCTGTAAGAAAACAAACCATTCACAAGCCATTTATCAAAACACTAATGGTTTAAATGCCCTAGCTGTTGGAGGCTGTGATGCCAATTAGGGAAAATGAGACCCTGACCAAAGCATTGAAGGAAGATACATGGAAGACAAGGCCAGGGGTCGGGGGAGGCGGTGTTTGGAAAAACGCTGACCTCTTTTCCAGTTTCATTAAGGTATGATAGGCAAAAATTGTATATATCCAAAGTATGTAGTGTAATGTGTTGATATATGTGTACATTGTGAAATGATGAAATGAAGCTAATTAACACATTTATGACTCACATAATTACCTTACTTGCATGTGTGATGTGAACACTTAAGATCTACTCCCTTCACAACTTTAAAGAAAACAGCACATATTTATTAACTACAATCATGCCACTAAAAACCAGGTCTCCAGAATTTACTCATTGGAACACTGAAAGTTCATACCCTTTGACCAACATCTCCTCACTTCCTTTGCCTGCAGCCCTGGAAACCTACCATTCTACTCTGTTACCACCATGAGTCTGATTTTTAGATTCTCACATACAAGTGAGATCATGTAATTTTCATCTTCCTGTGCCTGGTGTATTTCACTTGTTGATGTTGTCACAAATGACAAGATTTTCTTTTTTAAGGCTGAAAGACAATTTATAATATACAAAGAAATACACACATAATGCAGCACATTTTCTTAATGAATTCATCTGTTGATGGACACATATGTTGTTTCCATGTCTCTGCTATTGTGAATAATGCTGAAATGAATATAAAAATGCAGATATCTTTTTGAGATACTGATTCTATTTCTTTTGGATATAATCCTAGAAATAGAATATAAATTTCAAAAATCACCAACAAAATAATTAGCAAATAACTCAACAATATGCTAAAAGGATCAAATGCCATGAACATATGGTGTTTGTTTCTGGAATGAAGTGATAGATTAACATAAGTAAATCAACAAATGTAATACACCACACTAATGAAGAACAAAAGTCATATAATCATCTTACGATGGCCTCAAAAATACGGTAAAATCATTTGACAAGTCATCATCATTTCATAATAAAGACTCAATAAATTATATGTAGAAAGAATGTACCTGAACACAATAAAGGCCACCATCACAAACCGACACCTAATATCATACTCAACAGCGAATGTTGAAACTTTCCCTCTACATTGAATAGCAAGACAAGTATTCTCATTCCCACTACTTCTATTCACTATATGTAATGGAAGAACCAAAGAAATTAGTCAAGAAAATAGATAGGCCGGCGCTGCGGCTCACTAGGCTAATCCTCCACCTTGCAGCGCCGGCACACCGGGTTCTAGTCCCAGTCGGGGCACCGGATTCTGTCCCGGTTGCCCCTCTTCCAGGCCAGCTCTCTGCTGTGGCCAGGGAGTGCAGTGGAGGATGGCCCAAGTGCTTGGGCCCTGCACCCCATGGGAGACCAGGATAAGTACCTGGCTCCTGCCATCGGATCAGCGCGGTGCGCCGGCTGCAGCGCACCAGCCACAGCGGCCATTGGAGGGTGAACCAATGGCAAAAGGAAGACCTTTCTCTCTGTCTCTCTCTCACTGTCCACTCTGCCTGTCAAAAAAAAAAAAAAAGAAAAAGAAAATATATAAAAGGCTTATATATCAGAAAGGAAGAAGTAAATGCATTTTCTAGATGTCTTCTTCTGACCACTATAAAAGATGACAGTCACATGAAACAATCACAAGAATGTGTGTTGATTGATTTAGACTGCAAAAGGATATAAATACATGGAAATAATAGCACAAATAATAGGGAAGAAATACAGCTATATAGGAGCAAAATGTCTATATACAGTTTAATTAAATTAGTATTAATCTAAGTTAGATCATCATATATCAAGATGTTAAGTGTAATGTCCAGGGAAGCTACCAAGAATAACTCAAAAATTATACAAAAGAAAACAAGGAAAGAATTTATATACTGCATTAGAAAATATTTAATCAGGATAAGATAACAAGAGAAAGATAGAAAATCAAAGTTGGTAAGACTCACAGAAAACAAATAGCAAAATAGTAAACATAAAGTCTACCTTGTCAGTAATGATACCAAATATAAATGAGTTATGCACTTCAATTAAAAACAATTTTAATAGATTGGGTAAAAAATAAAAACATTATCTAGATATATTCTGTATATAAGAGACACACTGTAAAAGAAATGAATAGATTGAAAGTAAAATGACAGGACACAACATGCAAACAAGCAAGAGCTGCCTATCCCAACACCAGGTAAAATATGCTTTTTATTACATTTTCTATTGATTACCATAAGAAGAATAGATTTCATGTATTTAATAGATATGATTCCAAGAAAATAATAATGCTTTACTTCCTCTCTCCCTCCTCCTTCCATTCTTTCTCTTTCAATTTTTGAGATAGGATACATTTTTTTGACAGGCAGAGTTAGACAGTGAGAGAGAGAGACAGAAAGATCTTCCTTTTTCCTTTGGTTCACCCCCGAAGTGGCCGCTATGGCCAGCACATTGCAGCCAGCTCATTGCGCTGATCTGAAGCCAGGAGCCAGGTGCTTCCTCCTGGTCTCCCATGCGGGTGCAGAGCCCAAGCACTTGGGCCATCCTCCCCTGCACTCCCAGGCCACAGCAGAGAGCTGGACTGGAAGAGGAGCAACCGGGACAGAATCTGGCTCCCCGACCGGGACTAGAACCCAGGGTACCGGCGCCACAGGCAGAGGATTAGCCTAGTGAGCGGCAGTGCTGGCTGAGATAGGATACTTTTAATTTACTTTATAATCACATACTTAGAGCTCTTATAACTAAAGAGTTCTACAAGTAAAAACATGCTTTATCTTATTTTTTAAATCAGAGTAACAGAGAAAGAGAGGGAGAGACACAGAAGTTTTCCACCTCTCATTTGGTTCACTCTCCAAATGACCAAAACAGCCAGAGCTGGGCATCTGAAGCCAAGAGCCTGGAACTTCTTCCCAGTCTCCCACCTGGGTTCACGGACCCAAGCTCTTGGGGAATCCTTTACTGCATTCCCAAGCACGTTAGCAAAAAGATGGATCAGAAGTGAAGCAACTGGGAGTCAAATCGGTGTCCACATGGGTTGCTGATGCTGTAGGCTGTGGCTTAACCCTATACACCACAATGCCAGCCCCATAAAAATATGTTTTAACAACATTGTTACTGAAGACTTTTTTGTAAGCATATAGTTAACCAATTAAAGTGATACAATCATAAATATATGTGCAACTAATAATATAGTCTCAAAATACAAGAGAAAAACCTGACAGAATCAAAGAAAGACATAATAATTTAACAATAATAGCAAAAGACTCCAAGAACTCCCTTTTAATATTAACTATAACAACTAGACACTACATGGAAAGACTGAGCACTAGAGAGGACTTGAATAACACCATGAAACAACTAGACCTAGAAAACACTGATAGAACATCCACCAACAATAGCAGAATACACATGGTTTTCAAGAACCCATGGAGGCAGAAGCCGCACCGCAGAGTCTGCGCGCCAGCGCTGGAAGGGGAGGTGAGATAAAAACCTTGGTAACCCAAGACATTGGCGGGGAAAGGCAGAAAGAGCCTAGAAGGAATGAAAGCCCCACAAAGTTCACCAGGCGGACTGGAGGAGAGAAAAAACGAACAAATAAGGGGAACCGGCACGGACATTAGCCTCTCTCTCCACTCACCTTACAAAGCCAGGCAAGACAAAGAGCAGGCACCATTTTACGTATGTAAAGAGGCGCTGGCCATTAGCCAAGCAGAAAAACCTGACTCTGGTGGGGAGAAATAACAGGAGGTTAAGACTTAGTTAGTGAAAGTGAGGAGCTAACAAGCTAAGACTGTGAAAATCTGAGGGGAGCGTGAAAGAACTCACCGAGGACACAAACTCGGTAACTTGGGCAAACTGGTGAGAGACTGTTGAGAAATTTGAGACCACACTGAGGGCCGCATAAACTCTTTGTGTGGTCCCAGGGGTAACCAGACAAATACCCACAGGGGCCAGATTTCATACATCAGCTACCCTCAATTCCACTCAGCTGTGTGGAACTACTTCCCAACTGAGTCAGAAAAAAAGAGAGAGAGAGAGAGAGAGAGAGAGAGCAAGCATGAGAACAATCTGGGTGAGTCACCTCTGGCACACCCTTAACCCTGAAGAACCAAACAGAGCTCTCTGGCCACACCCATCAGAGCCTCTAAGGATCCATCAAAGCAGAGAGTCCACTTAATGTAGAGTCACAGTATAATGAGAAGAAACCAAAGAATATCTCCAATATGCCAAACAACAAATGCAGAAACCGAGGTAACAAGAACAAGGAAGACACCATGACACCCCCAAATGAAATAGACACCCCAATTCAAGATTATGAAGATGATGAGATAGAAGAAATGCAAGAAGCAGATCTCAAAAAGTGGATAAGAACATTAAGAATTTCTCAAAAACAAATTCTCGAACTACAGAAATCCTTAATGGGCAAGATAGAAAATCTCTCTTGTGAAAATGAAATATTAAGGAGGAATCAAAATGAAATGAAACAACTAGTAGAACATGAAACTGTGATAGTGACGAGAAATCATAATGAAATGAAGAATTCAATTGATCAAATGACAAACACATTAGAGAGCCTTACAAACAGAATGAGTGAAGCAGAAGAGAGAATATCGGACTTAGAAGACAGAGAACAGGAAAGGATACAGTCAGACCAAAGAAAAGAAGAGGAAATTAGAAATCTAAAAAATATTGTCGGGAATCTTCAGGATACTATTAAAAAACCCAACATTCGGGTTCTAGGAGTTCCTGAAGGCATGGAGAGGGAAAAAGGATTAGAAGGCCTTTTTAGTGAGATACTAGCAGAGAAAGAGAATTACAGACCAATATCCCTGATGAACATATATGCAAAAATCCTCAATAAAATTCTGGCCAATAGAATGCAATAACACATTAGAAAGATCATCCACCCAGACCAAGTGGGATTTATCCCTGGTATGCAGGGATGGTTCAATGTGTGCAAAACAATCAATGTGATACACCACATTAACAGACTGCAGAAGAAAAACCATATGATTATCTCAATAGATGCCAAGAAAGCATTTGATAAAATACAACACCCGTTCATGATGAAAACTCTAAGCAAACTGGGTTTGGAAGGAACATTCCTCAATACAATCAAAGCAATCTATGAAAAACCCACAGCCAACATCCTATTGAATGGGGAAAAGTTGGAAGCATTTCCACTGAGATCTGGTACCAGACAGGGATGCCCACTCTCAACACTGCTATTCAATATAGTTCTGGAAGTTTTAGCCAGAGCTATTAGGCAAGAAAAAGAAATTAAAGGGATACAAATTGGGAAGGAATAACTCAAACTATCCCTCTTTGCAGATGACATGATTCTGTATTTAGGGGACCCAAAGAACTCTACTAAGAGACTATTGGAACTCATAGAAGAGTTTGGCAAAGTAGCAGGATATAAAATCAATGCACAAAAATCAACAGCCTTTGTATACACAGGCAATGCCACGGCTGAGGAAGAACTTCTAAGATCAATCCCATTCACAATAGCTACAAAAACAATCAAATACCTTGGAATAAACTTAACCAAGGATGTTAAAGAGCTCTATGATGAAAATTATAAAACCTTAAAGAAAGAAATAGAAGAGGATACCAAAAAATGGAAAAATCTTCCATGCTCATGGATTGGAAGAATCAACAACATCAAAATGTCCATTCTCCCAAAAGCAATTTATAGATTCAATGCAATCCCAATCAAGATACCGAAGACCTTCTTCTCAGATCTGGAAAAAATGATGCTGAAATTCATATGGAGACACAGGAGACCTCGAATAGCTAAAGCAATCTTGTACAACAAAAACAAAGCCGGAGGCATCACAATACCAGATTTCAGGACATACTACAGGGCAGTTGTTATCAAAACAGCATGGTACTGGTACAGAAACAGATGGATAGACCAATGGAACAGAAATAGAAACACCAGAAATCAATCCAAACATCTACAGCCAACTTATATTTGATCACGGATCCAAAACCAATCCCTGGAGTAAGGACAGTCTATTCAATAAATGGTGCTGGGAAAATTAGATTTCCACGTGCAGAATCATGAAGCAAGACCCCTACCTTTCACCTTACACAAAAATTCACTCAACATGGATTAAAGACTTAAATCTATGACCCGACACCATCAAATTACTAGAGAGCATTGGAGAAACCCTGCAAGATATAGGTACTGTCAAAGACTTCTTGGAAAATACCCCAGAAGCACAGGCAGTCAAAGCCAAAATTAACATTTGGGATTGCATCAAATTTAGAAGTTTCTGTACTTCAAAAGAAACAGTCAGGAGAGTGAAGAGACAACCGACAGAATGGGAAAAAATATTTGCAAACTATGCAACAGATAAAGGGTTAATAACCAGAATCTACAAAGAGATCAAGAAACTCCACAACATCAAAACAAACAACACACTTAAGAGATGGGCCAAGGACCTCAATAGACATTTTTCAAAAGAGGAAATCCAAATGGCCAACAGGCACATGAAAAAATGTTCAAGAACACTAGCAATCAGGGAAATGCAAATCAAAACTACAATGAGGTTTCACCTTACCCCGGTTAGAATGCCTCACATTCAGAAATCTACCAACAACAGATGCTGGCGAGGATGTGGGGGAAAAGGGACACTAACCCACTGTTGGTGGGAATGCAAACTGGTTAAGCCACTATGGAAGTCAGTCTGGAGATTCCTCAGAAACCTCTCTCTATCAAGAGATAATCTCATCTTAATTCAGGAATATTTGTACATAGAAACAGTATAATAGTGGTTATAATGAAGGAGAGAATGGAAAGATATAAGCCAAATTGTATCAAGCTGCATTTATGGAAAATGACCTGTCTAGAAAGTCTAGAGATATTATGCCCACTATGAGAACTATAGTCAATATTATTGCACTGTCTAATGGAAATCTGCCAAGAGAGTAGGTTTTAGGTGCTCTTAGCCCCCTGCCCCCAAACACACATAGGTAACTATGTGATGTGATAGATATTTTAATTTGCTTGACTGTACTAATCATTTCACCATATAAATCAAAATACCATGTTGTACATCTTAAATATACATAACAAAAATTAGAAAGATGTAAAATCAATGTTAACATTCATTCTTTGGAAACCAAAAAAAACTAAAGCAAGGTTAAAGTAAATATTAAAGTGGTCCTAAGCGAAATAGAGAACACAAAAATGCCAAAAGTTAATTCTATGTTAAAAGTCAAGAAATCATCTAGAACACCAAGAACAAAATAAAATAACCACATTAAGAATGGAAGAGGGAGCATTCTTACTGACTGATGTCACAGATATTAAAGCAAGGAGAGAGAGGGAAAAGGGGAGAGGGAGAGAGAGAGAATACACAGGGTGGAAGTGGGGGGAGAAAGGAAAAACAATGAAGGAGGAAGGAAAGAAGGAAAAAAGGAAGGAGAGAGGGAGGGAGGGAAAGCAAAAGAAAACGTAAGGTGGAGGTATTGATGTGGGAAGGTAAGTATCTGGAGGGAGGAGCTGAGTTTTGTGTTTTTTTTGTTTGTTTTTGGGTTTGTTTTTTTTTTTTTGACAGGCAGAGTGGACAGTGAGAGAGAGAGACAGAGAGAAAGGTCTTCCTTTGCCACTGGTTCACCCTCCAATGGCCGCCGCAGCAGGCACGCTACAGCCGGCGCACCACGCTGATCTGAAGGCAGGAGCCAGGTGCTTCTCCTGGTCTCCCATGGGGTGCAGGGCCCAAGCACTTGGGCCACCCTCCACTGCACACCCGGGGCACAGCAGAGAGCTGGCCTGGAAGAGGGGCAATCGGGACAGAATCCGGCACCCCGACTAGGACTAGAACCCGGTGTGCCGGCGCCGCAAGGCGGAGGATTAGCCTAGTGAGCCGTGGCGCCAGCCCAGGAGCTGAGTTTTCACAGCTATGGGTGAGCTGCATGGTAGTGTAGCCATGAGCTGGCAGCTTCAGCCAACCCATTCAGCAGCAGGGGTGTTCTGCAGTTTCATAGCCCTGGCTTGACCTGTGCAGGGTAGCTCTGCAGCCAACCCCAGCCTAGCAGGCCAGCCCAGCCTGCATGACAGCCCCTCTCAGGCACCATCTGGGCCTGCCTTCCTTGCACCATCAAGCCCCACTTCCTTCAGAGTGTTGGAAACAGCAGGTTTACCAATGTTGCAAACTTAGAACCAGCACCAGCTGAAAACATCCAACATGGCTGCAGGATGTGTTCCTGCTATAACCTTTAGGTCATATCATGTCATTGTAATAAAATTACCAAGGCTGGCACCACCACTCCCATCATGCATCTGATGCCATGGCACTTGGAGTATTTCCCAAACAGGGCTTAGGATGAGGGTAGTCAGGTTTCTGCCCCCTTTTGAATATTCAATTATGCTCCACCCTCTCCAAAACCACTTCCTCTGCCTTCCAATTGTACAGTCTGAAATGAGTGGACAGACGGGGTTTTCTTCTATTTGAATTTTTTCTATGCTTGGGATCTTTTTGTGTTTTAGTGTTTTTTTCCTTCTTTCTTTCAGGCTTGCCTGAACTTTTCCTGTGCTTGGAATAAATCCTGTTTCCTTGCACATCTTTATGCCTCCACTTGGATTATTTTATGTGTGCAGGGAAGAAAATGGAATAAATACAGACAGGGACCCCACTGCCCACAGCAGTATGAAGAAATCTATGGCAAAAAAATTTTTAAAAAGGTAAGCTAGATGAAATGGACAAATACCTAGGGAGAATTAGCTGCAAAAATTGAAGAAAAAATAGAAATGTGACTAAACCTACAACAAATGAAAATACTGAATTCATAATTTTAAAATTTCCCACAAATAAGGCACATATTGAGATGCCTTCACTGGTGATTTTTATCAAACATTTAAAAGGAATTATTAACCATCTCTCACAAACCCGTCTTAGATAAGGGAGCATGTCCCGAGTCATTAGCTGACAAGAGAATGAGACAGGATATTCAGTAAAAAAGAAATAAGTATCTC
The DNA here is from genome assembly GCF_964237555.1 of Oryctolagus cuniculus. NCBI lineage: Eukaryota > Metazoa > Chordata > Mammalia > Lagomorpha > Leporidae > Oryctolagus > Oryctolagus cuniculus. Next base: position 119,907,707 of record NC_091434.1, read on the forward strand.
TTGTGAATATAGATGCAAACACCTTCAGTCAAATAGTGGCAAAAAGAATCCAAAAAAACTAAAAGAGATTGTAGTCATATATTTATCAGAGAAATGTAAGTTCGGGTGGGGAATAACATGGTATAAAATCAATTAATGTAAGAAATTATACTAATAGAATTGGGGCATAATCCATGATCTAAAATCTATCTCAATAGAAATACAGAAAGCACTTGACAAAACCCAGCATCAATTTGAAATTTTGAGAAAAATGCAACACTAGGAATAGAAAGGAACTTCCTGCATGAGAAACCTAGATCTAAGGTCCTCTATCGTTGTTTTTATCTGACTTTATCCTGGGGTCAGTCTAGGGCAACTGGAAAAGAAAAATAATAATAAAGGACCTCAATATTGAGATAAAAGAATCAAATCTGCCTCTATGTATAGATTACACAATCCTATATGTAGAAAGTCCTGGAGAATACACATCCACAATCTATTAGAACAAAGAATCAAATTCAGAAAGGTACAAGAAGTCAATTATATTCACCACCAATGAGCCATCTAAAAAAGAAATTTTGAAAATTATGTTCATAGTGCCATCAAAAAGACAAAATACTTTTGAATAAACCCAACAAAAGTGGTGCAAAATTTGTAAAGTGAAAACCACAAAACATTGTTGGAAGAAATCAGAAGTAGAAATAAATGAAAAAGAATTTCAGGTTTATGGATAACAAGACTAAGAAAGCTTAATATTTTTAAGATGGCATATTGATCTAGGTTTCACATTTAGATTCATCATCCAGATTTTTTAAGATGGAAAATTGATCTAGATGCAACATAAGCTCTACCAAAATTCCCATTACATCTCTTTGCAGAAATAGAAATGTTGATCCTAAAACACAAATGGATATGCAAGGAATGAAAAGCCAAGTGATCCTGAAAAATAAGACCAAAGTTGAAGAACTCTCATTTCTCAGCTTCAGAACTTACTACTACTGTGCTGCAGTAAATAAGACTGTGGCATAAGAATAGACATATAAATCACTGGGACAGAAGTGAGACTCCAATGACCATTACATTTGTACTTAATTGATTTTTTATTTGGGTGTCAAGATAATTCTGTGGAGTAAAGTAATAGTCTTTTCTTTTTTTTTTTTTTTTAACTTTTATTTAATGAATATACGTTTCCAAAGTACGAATAATGGATTACTATGGCTTCCCCCCATACCGTCCCTCCCACCCACAACCCTCCCCTTTCCCACTCCCTAATAGTCTTTTCAACAAATGGTGCTGGGAAACAGGACTCACCTCACATCATATGCAAAAATTATCTTAAAATGCCTAATGCTCCCAAATGTAAAATCAAAAGCTACAAAATGCTTAGAGGAACACTCAGGAGTAAGTAAATCCGTGTGACCTTGAGTTTGTCAATAATTTCTTAGATGTAACACCTAATTTATAAGCAATATTAGAAATGGAAGAAACTCGGAGAGAGCAAATGGGATCAGAAAAATTGACGCTGTCATTTTTGGAAGACACAATCTGCCGCAGTGTGTGAAATTAAATTCTTAGTGGGACAGAGAATTGAGGTTACTGGAGATGCTTCTGCCTTGGAAATTATCGAACTCCAAATTAGAAGCTGAGATTTCTGGACTCCATTCCAAATTCTGGTTTGAAAGTCTGTACTTGAACCAATTTATGTGATAATTATTTATTAGCTAGTGCATCTAGCCCATCATTGGTAAATTGATTGATTTGTTCTAAGAATCAAAACAACTGAAATGGCTATGGCAGGGGAGAGTGGGCATTCCATCTAGTCACAAGGCTCTGGAACCCAGCGCATGAGCACGCATTGTCCAAGCTGGACAGCTCATCCCAACTTCAGGATGTGAAAGTTCTACAAGACAATGCAATAAGTGTTAAATTGTGTGTTCGAAATACGAATATTAAAGATCACCAAGACAAGCAAAAGTGTGGCTGACATTATTGGGGTGGAGATGGACCTATGTTTTAAAGCATGCAAATCAACTTGGAAGCCAGGATTTTTCTTGTGTTTGTTTCCTTCTGTCCTATCGGGAATAAGCAAACAGACCCTGGAGTGTATGAAACAGTAAGAACTTAAAACAAATACATATGAGTGGACATGGAGTATATGAGAAGTGGGACAAGGGAGAAAGTGTTTCTATGTGGGGCCCTGTTGTTTGGAAAAGCATGGATCTGACTGGGACTGCAGAGCCTAAAACTCCAACCTACCATGCAGTGAGACAGAAAGATGGACAACTTCAGGGAGGAAGCAATTTAAGTTTGCCCACCTGTAGCCATTAATCCAACCATATTCATTAAGCTAGTGGCCCTCACAATCACCACTGTCGCCCAGAAGTGCACCAATTCTCAAGTATTTAATATCCCAGCCTTCCAGCAGTAAATATTCCCAGCCTCAAGAAAGACTCCCACCCTGACTATGGGGTATAATTGATTGTGCAGTGACCAATTTCCTGGCAGTTAATCTAATTGATTGCATTGGCCAACCTTAGTCAGCAACTGCTGAGAATTTATAATTATCAACTCCTGAAATCATTTATCAGAATACCAGGGGAGTGGCAAAAATAATAGTGCTACACTTTCTAGAACTGATTAGATTTAGCCTGCAATTGCAGAGAAGAGACAAATAGCTTTCCTCTGCAGGGTTCACAAGGTGGCCAGGACAAAAAGCTGGTGACACTACACATAGAACCCTGACTGTGCTAATTTATCAATGTCAACTTAGTAGGTACCTTTGCATGCATGAAGAAATGGCATTTCTTGATTCTTGACTGACACAGTCTCCTAGTTCTCATCTTTACTCTGTGAAACAAAACTTGATTTAATACATATTTACAAAGTAGCTTCTAAGAGTCAGGCATTGAAATAGATAGAGGTGAGTAAGTGTGCATCTTGCTTGGATCTGTCTTTAGGTTTGCCTTTGCTTTTATTTTGCTCTAATTAAGATGTAGATATTACCTCCTGCTTCAAACATTTCAGTGGTTCCCCACTGTCTTCAGGAAAAAGTCCAAACTCCTTGATACAGCATCTCAGTCTCCTTCATTGGATTATATCCTTTCCTTGCCAATTTATTTTCTTCTCTTGCCTGCTCACCCCCAGAGCCCATGTTCTGAGCCAAGAGTTCTTGCCCTAAGATGTGTGAGCATTCCAGATTCCCTAGCAAGTGCCTGCTTGTGTATCTAGATCCCAGCATAAGGTCAAGAGCTAAAGGATGACACAGTTCTGCAATCAGATTTCTCTTAATAAAGAGGAGGAAGCAAGAATGTCCCATTTAGCTCTTCATCATAAACATTGTACTAAAAACCTCAATCAATGGAATGAAAATAAATAGGAGGCCTACAGATCAGAAGTTTTAAAATAAAACTATCTTTATTCATAGATTACGTGATTACCAAAGAATAAACCACCAAAGAATCTACTGAAAACATCATAGGGGGCCAGCGCTGTGACGCAGCTGATTAAAGCCACAGGGTGCAGCACCGGAATCCCATATTGACTCCGGTTCGAGTCCTGGCTGCTCCTCTTCCCATCCAGCTCTCTGCTATGGCCTGGGAAAGCAGTAGAAGATGCTCCAAGTCCTTGGGCCCCTGTACCTATGTGGGAGACCCAGAAGAAGCTCCTGGCTTCGGATCAGCTCAGCTCTGGCCATTGCAGTCATTTGGGGAGTGAACCAGTGGAATGGAAGACCTTTCTCTCCCTCTCTTTCTCTCTCCCTCCCTGCCTCTTTCTCTCTACCTCTCTGTAACTCTGTCTTTCAAATAAATAAAATAAATCTTTATAAAAAAACATAAACTAAAATGCAAACACAGCAAAGTCAGAGGCCAGAAGGCCAAAATATAAAAGCTAATTACTTTCCTAACACCAGAAATGAATTATCAAAATTTAAGATAATACCATTTATAAGATTCAAGCAATGACATAGTTACATATCTAAAAGAATATGTACAAGATCTATAGGGCAAAATTACGAAACCATTAGGAAATAAGTTAAAGAAAAATTAAAAATGCTATTAAAGTGTCAATTATCCCCAATTTACTGTATTAATTCAATGCAACTCTCATACAAAATTTCCAGGAATATATTTTGTAGATACAAATAAATAGATTTTAAGTTTTAAATGCAAAGTCAAAATGCCTGGGATAGCCAATAAATTACTGAATATAAATAAGCATCAGTAATTACTTCCCTATTTTAAGAATTATTATAAATGTTGACTAATAAAGACAGTACAATATTAGGGGATAAAATAGACACATCTATGAATGGAGTAGAACAGCGAGCCCCAAAATAATCACATGCAAAAGTGGTCGACTGACTATTGACAAAGGCACAAAGTCAATGAGATGAAAAAAGAGTAGTTTTTCAACAAAAGGTTCTGGAACAGTTGGGCATCAACACACACACGAGAGAGAGAGAGAGAGAGAGAGAGAGAGAGAGAGAGAAGTCACAAATCTTATACTTCACATAAACCAAAATTACAAATATTTTAGAGTCACGGAAGAAAATCTAACTAAACTTGGATTTGATGATAGGTTTTCAGAAACAACATCAAAGTCATCACCCAAGTATGAAAAAAAAATTCATAAGTTCAGCTTTGAGAAAGACACCATTAAGAGAATGAAAAACTAAGCCACAGACAGATAAAATATTGAGACAATCTATATCTGATAAAGGACTTCTACTGTGTATTAGAGGTCTTCAAAAACTCAGGTAAACTGGATATTATGAAAAAACTGTGCATGAATTTCCAATTTTTGGACAGGGGGCTGGCGCCATGGCTCACTTGGTTAATCCCCTGCCTGCGGCACCGGCATCCCATATGAGCACTGGGTTCTAGTCCCAGTTGCTCCTCTTCCAGTCCAGCTCTCTGCTGTGGCCCAGGAAGGCAGTGGAGGATGGCCCAAGTGCTTGGGCCCCTGCACCCGCATGGGAGACCAGAAGGAAGCACCTGGCTCCTGGCTTTGGATCAGCATAGCTCCGCCCATAGCAGCCATTTGAGGGGTGAACCAACGGAAGGAAGACCTTTCTCTCTCTCTCTCTCTCTCTCTCACTGTCTAACTCTATCTGTCAAATAAATTTAAAAAATGTTTTGGACAAAATACATTTATCTTTTAAGCCCATTTTCAACAAACTTTTTGAAGTACCCTTACAACTCATCAATAATAAAACCAAAAATTAATAACTAAAAACTAACAACAGATATCAACAGAAAGCTTAAAGGAGAAATAGAGTGGGTGACACACAGCCAGCCCAGCAGTGAAGACGTCTCTTGGGACACCCACACCCCATGTCAGAGTGCCTGAGTTGGAGTCCCAGCTCCATTCTTGATCCTAGCTTCCTTCCAGTGTGCACCCTAGGAAGCAGCAGGTGATGGCTCAAGTAGTTAGGTTGCTGCCACCCACATGGGAGGCCCTCACCGAGTTTTAGGCTCCTGGCTTCCCCCTGCCCCAGCCCCAGCTATTGTGGACATTCGCAGGCATTTGGGGTGTGAGCCTTCAGATGGAAGATATTTCTCTGTACCTCTCTCTCTCTCTCTCTCTCTCTCTCTGTGTGTGTGTGTGTGTAGCTCTATTTCTACCTTTCCATTTCTCCATCTCTGACTTTCAATCTAAAAACTAGAAAATAAGTATACAAGATACATTCAACATCATTTGCCAGGCATATAACATTCCACATTGACTAAAATGGCTAAATTTGAAAAATATAGACAATATTGATTGCTAGTGAGAATGCAGAGTGTGGACACTCTCAGTCATTGCTGATGGGAATGCAAAATGATGTAACCATGTTGTTTTGAAGTTTGCTACAAAGGTAAACATAGTCTTCCCATATGACTGAACAAATACATCCCCCCTTATAAATGCAACCGACTGGAAAACTTACATCTTAGAGAAATGGTTGATTTACGACTAGGGAAAATATGCAACATGAGTGCTAAGCACTTTCTTATGCCAAAAAGTAAGGGGGTGTATGTGTGTGTGAAGACATACATACAAACACATATACATACATACATATCTACATATATACACATGTATACATACACACAAATACACACAAAAACACATATATGTACATACACAATGATGGAAGTTTGTCAGATGGACAAAGGGACCAAATCAACCTGTGTCCTATGGCCAAGGGTGAAACAATTTGAACAAAATGAAGTAGTATTGGATGTAACCCAAAGTATCAAATAAACATCCACTAGCCCTTCCTTATGAACGTGTTCTAGTCAGCTTGAACTGTTATAACAAAATACCATATGTGGGGCAGCTTAAGCAATGGAGCTTTATTTCTCACAGTACTAGAAGCTAGAAATTCCAGATTAGGTTGACAGCATGGCTGGGTTCCAGGAAGGGATCTCTTCCAGCCTATAGGGCCTCCCCTGCACTGCTACTGAAGGTGGGTGGAGGGGAGGGGTATGCTCTCTAGTGTCTCTTCTTATCTCATTTTACCAACCCCACTTTCATGACTCCATCTTAAACTGATCACATCTGGGGCTGGCATTGTGGCAGAGTGCATTAAGGTACTGCCTGCAATGCCAGCATCCCATATTGGAGTGCTGGTTCAAGTTCCAGCTGCTCTGAATTCCATCCAGTGCCTACTAATACTCCCGCGAAAGCAGTGGAAGGTAGCCCAAATGCTTGGGCCCCTGACATCCATGTGGGAGACCCAAATCAAATTCCAGCATCCTGGCTTCAGCCTGGCCCACTCAGGCCATTGCAGCCATTTGGGGAGGGAACCAATAGATGGGAGATCTCTGTCTTTCTCTGTATCTCCCTCTCTTTGTTGCTCTACCTTTCAAATAAGTGAAATAAATCTTTAAAAACAGATTGCATCTTAAAAGGTTTATCTCCAAAGTCACACTGGGGGTTGAGGTTTCAACATGAACTTAGGAGTGACACACTTCAGTCTATAGTAATAAATAGACAACTCAATAAATAGAGGAAAATTTAAAACAAAAACTCCCTTGCAACAGAATTCCAAGTAATATGTATAGATATTCTGTCTTCAAAAATGTGGAGTTTAACTACCTATTCTTCAAGTGTGGATTGTGCATTGTGAAATTCTTCCAGACAGGATTGAAAGAAGAAAATAATAAATTTACTGTGGAGAGACTTGACAAGCGCTACCTCAGTTAAGTGATCAAGGTTAGAATCAACAGTGATAAGTGACACTGAGAGCAAGCAGCCTTGAAATGACGCAGTGAAAATGGCACTTTGTCTCTGGTCTATCCTTGCTGAAACACATAATCCCAGTACAACTCAGAGAAAAACAAATCAGACGGATCCCAGTAGAGGGACATGCCATAAAATACGTGACTAGTGCTTTTCAAAATAGTCATCATATATGGGAAGAGCTGAGAACCTGCCACAGCCACGAGGAGCCTTGGGAGACGTGATGACTAGAATATGATGTGGCATCCTGATGGGTAATTTGAAACATAGAAAAAGGCATTTGGTAAAAGCTAAAGAGAATTTAATAAACTATGAATGTTAGTTAATAACAGTGTGCCAGTGTTGGCTCATTAACAGTGACAATGCATACCACTAATGCAAGATGTTAATAATTGGAGAAATCGGGTGTGATATATATGGAATCTATCTGTACCATCTTCTCAAATTTTCTGTGAATCTAAGTAGGCTATTAAAAATATGTCTAAAGGTAAGCATAAAAGACAAAAAGACAGATTTTTTTTTTCAAACACAAATGATCACCAAGTCTTGTTATGCATGGTCGGTCCTCTTCTTGGGTATGATCATCCATTCATTCTCTATGAACATTCCTATAAAGTCATCTGTCTATACACTTTTTAAATGGTTAATTAGGAGAGGGGGCAAGCATTTGGCCTAGAAGTTAAGACACCAGTTAAGATGCCGGTGTCTTACCTCAGGGTACCTGGGTTTGATATGCAACTCCACCCTAGACTTCAGCTTCCTGGTAATGCAGATCCCCTTGGGGGCAGCAGTGAAGACTCAAGTCACTGAGTTCTTGCAACCCACATGGGAGATCTGAATTGTATTCCCACCTTCTGACTTCAGACCCAGTCTTGACACGACTGTTAGGGGCATTGGAGAGAGACCAGTGAGTTCAGTCCACATGGTACATTAGTACGAGTAAAACAGAAAGAGTCTGTGTGAAAGAAATGGGAGTTAAGGTGAGGGAAGTAATGTTAAAGGGCTTTAATTAGGTATTGTGCCATACAGACAGTTTGATAAATATTTAGGGTTTATTTTGTAGGAAATGGGGCATTTCTAGGAAATCATTGTAAGAGACCTTGTATATGACTCCCCATATCCATTTTACCCACCCTTATTGTGTAGCAGCAGCAAAAACTGGAGAATAGACCACTAGCTCCAGAATTGGGTCCTCGTCTGTCTATAGCAATCTTGATCCTCTTAGCTGCCTTGCTATTTTGAAACGGGAATGCAAATCTCTAGCAAATTTGATTCAATGAAACCAAACAGGATGCTTGTCAGTGATTTCAGAATGGGAAGCCCAGCTTACTCTTTTTTTTTTTTTTTTTTTTTGACAGGCAGAGTGGACAGTGAGAGAGAGACAGAGAGAGAAAGGTCTTCCTTTTGCCGTTGGTTCACCCTCCAATGGCCACCGTGGCCGGTGCACCGCGCTGATCCGATAGCAGGAGCCGGGTACTTATCCTGGTCTCCCATGGGGTGCAGGGCCTAAGTACTTGGGCCATCCTCCACTGCACTCCTCGGCCACAGCAGAGAGCTGGCCTGGAAGAGGGGCAACCAGGACAGAATCCGGCGCCCCGACCGGGACTAGAACCCGGTGTGCCGGCGCCGCAAGGTGGAGGATTAGCCTAGTGAGCCACAGCACCGACCGCCCAGCTTACTCTTATGATAGAATCAGAAACACTGAGGCCCCAGCTGTTGCAGCAGCTCATGAAATGACAAGAGGAAGAATCCAGACAGAATACAGAACTAAGACAATGCCTTTGATCAAGCTGTCCATGAATTACAATCTACCACTGCACTTCCAGTACTGAAAACCAATAAAATCTCTTACTGTTCAATCCAGTATGAATCATGTGCCTTTTCCTTGAGGCTAAGAGTGTCCTGTCTAATAAATGGCTTAACATGACCATGGATTATTCACTTTAAACATTGATAAAGATCATTTTGTCTGATAGTGTGACTACTCCAATTTTTGCAATTGCTGACCCTTCATGATTTTTACCATATCTTAATCCTTTTCCAAAATTTGTAATGCAACAAAGATGATATCTTAATAATCCTGGGACTCTGGCATGGATATTGACACCGAGGCTGGGTTCAAACTTTTTCCAAAGTATGTCAAAAAGAAGAAGACCCACAACCTATCAAGATGCCTACACCTCTCTACATTACCCTCCTTGGAAATCAATGGCTGAGAAGGGGAAAGAAGATTCTGAGGGCCATACAGGTAAGGGACAGGTGAAGGACAGGAGGGAAGACAGAGGGTACTGAGAGGCAGAGAGGGGAACCTTAGGGACAGAGGATGGATCAGAGATGTGAAAAATCCGGGCCAAGGGGGAAAAGTTCATGCCCATGTACTGGGGCCATGAAACCCAGATCCTATTGGGTTTTGCCAACCCCTCTAATGTGTGTTCCTGCCAACTGTATAGTTACATGAGCAAAGCCTTATAGAGCACAGGGGGAGTAAGGAAACATGGATTTCCCACTCAGTAGATGGGCCCTTGGCAAATTCAGCATGACCAATCTACCCACTATCACAAGCCAGACTGCAAACTCCACAGAGAAGCCCATACTTATAATCCTAGTCCCTGGTGTTCTGGTAAAACATACCATCCCCAAATCCCTGAGTCCAGATCCTCTGGGAGCTGTGTGTCAATACATCCACTTTCTGGAAAACAGAGCTACACATCCCTTCAGACACACTCGCTGCACATCAGAATACAAGCTCAATGTCAGATCATCAGTGAGTGAGCTCAGGCCGAAAATGACAGCAAGGTCATAGGGCCTCATTCCCTGGGGATGCGGCAGGGAACGGGGGATGTTGAATAGCGAAAAGGCAGCATGCCCACTCCTTTTCTGGCCTCTCTTGCATTCAGAATGACTACAAGATAAACTGTTGAGCACCACAGTTCAGCCGATATTCTAGAAACTCAGAGTGCATTTAATGAGACATTTCACCTTCTTTTGTGTCTGTCTCAGCCACCACATAACAGAGTGCAGGGACCTGGCTTTATAAGGAGCTTGTAAAAATACAATTGGGGAAAAAAAGAGCAGTTGCAACAGCAGGATCATTCTGGCATTGGAGGAAAAGGCAAAAATTAATAATTTCTTAATGAGTTTTGGGAACTATAATGCAACACTTAATTGGTAACATTCCTTTGAGGGAATAAGCATCATGATTTTAAAAAATAAAGACACAAGACGTGCTCAGTGCATGTCTCTTGCTTTACATGTTAGGCCTTAAGAATGCATTTCAGCTTATCACTGGCAACAGAAAGAGTGATGGGTATATTCATGAAACAAGGTCATATTTACATGTCTATATCAAAGGCGCATTATTTATTTCAAGCAACTTCTACTGCGATTGAAATCACTGCCATTATAAATAAATAATAGTCTTCCATTTCACAACTCAAGGCCTAATAGAAGCCCTCGCTTTCCACGGATGAAGTGTGCAATATGGTGAATTAGTTCAGGGTACTCAGCACAAAGAAAGAGCTAGATGGGCAGGTGCATATGGAGGCCGTCAACTGCTTTGTGAAATCAGACAAATTATTTCTCCTCTGTGAGCCTCAGGTGCCTCCTTGCTCCAGTACTGTATCCTAACAAGGCCCTATAGCATCATATTCTGTATGCTTAACTGATACCCAGTAAGTGACAGCAGTGACAAAGATTATAAATGTGAGACATCCCATCCTGGTGGCAGGCATGGAATAAGCTCATCTCATTACATACCAACAAACATGGAATCAATGAGTGTCCTTTTCTTCCCTTCTTTTCTGATCAGTTTTCACTATACAGGTAGAGATAAAACTTTAATTGAGAAATCTATGTCATTGTCTTGCAGGAATGGCCAAATTTGGTTTCTTTCAGTATGAGAGCATGTTTGTGGAAAATAGAATTAAGTGAAAAAAATAGAATTAAGTGATGTTTATTTTGGTGCAAAAAAATGAAACTAATGCATATTTTCTTTCATAATATGCATTTCCAGGAAGGTTTTGAAGTGTCCTCTCTATAGACCTCTAAGTGTAAAAGTTTAAGTCAGTTCTCTCAGGCTTGTCCAAAGGCCACTTGCCATGGATGTTCTAATTTCATTTTTCCTCATTGCATTTGTTGGGAGCAGGAAAGCAACTTCATGTGTTGCATCTTCTAGGAGGCATCTCATATCAGTTATGTCCCATCAGGAAGAAAGTGGCGCATCTATGTGGATTCTCTAGGGGATAATTAACAAAGAGACTGTTTACAAAAGTGTGGTCATGGTATAGGAAAAGCATAAGAAAAGGTATGGGGAACCAGAGGTAAGAGTAACACCAGGTCAAACTCACAGAGTGAAGAGAGGGAACAGTATCCTGGAGATAGTAGCCATATTGCCAGTGCTGATTGCATGGAGAAAAAGGCATCAGGAGAATGAATGCCCCACCCCACCAGCCCATCACCCTCTGGTCCCCTGGTACCTTCCACTGACTGAGTTTAAGTGGAAGGGAGCCCGTTCCAAGCGAGGCAGAGAGAAAGTTGCAAGTGTTGCTGTCTTGTAAAATAACCCAGTGTTACCGACTTTATTTATTTATTTATTTTTTGACAGGCAGAGTGGACAGTGAGAGAGAGAGAGACAGAGGGAAAGGTCTTCCTTTGCCATTGGTTCACCCTCCAATGGCAACCGCGGCCACAGGGCGCACCCCACTGATCCGATGGCAGGAGACAGGTGCTTCTCCTGGTCTTCCATGGGGTGCTGGGCCCAAGGACTTGGGCCATCCTCCACTGCACTCCCTGGCCACAGCAGAGAGCTGGCCTGGAAGAGGGGCAACCGGGACAGAATCCGGCACCCCGACCGGGACTAGAACCCGGTGTGCCGGCGCCGCAAGGCGGAGGATTAGCCTAGTGAGCCGTGGCGCCGGCCGTGTTACCGACTTTAAAACAGCACCTGTAAGTCACCAGCCCAGGCATGAGCTAGCTGGGTCCCCTATTTAAAGAGCTCATCAGACAAGGTGTTAGGACAGAGCACCCTGTTTTCTTCCTGGATGTTGGTCGGCTCTCTCGCACCACCTGCAGTTCTTGAATCTCACCAGTTCAACTTCCATATGGTAGCCAATGCATTGACTGCCCCCCCCCCCCATATGTAGATGGGAGAATTTTCCTCTTCTCTCAGGACAGCCAAGGAAGGTTTCTCTGGATTTAAAGTTCTCTCCATTTTTCAGTTGTGTAGCTACAAAACCTTGCCCATGTCTTTCAGTATTTATTGGAGACTACAAACGGATCCCAGGATTATGAGAGTTTTCACAAAGCCTGTAATGACTGCTTCATTTTACTAGGATATAGGGGTTTAGGGGGTGGTATTTGCAGATGGGAGGGAGACTTTCCACATTACTTACACTCTTGCATTTCCATAAGATTTCACCAAATCCTCCCTGCCTGTTTCCTGGAGGCAGTGCTGCCCAGAAATGAAAGAACAGCCCTAGATGATGATTCCTGTGTGGGCTCCTGGGGATATAAATGGCCTCAAGCTACATAGAAATGAATCACCACACTTGGCAGCTCCTTCCTCATTGCTATTCCAACATCCCTTCTGGGTAGGTTTTCAAATAAAGTACAGGGAGAGAAAAAGACATGCACCACATGCCTATGCCCCCACAGGGAACATATGATTGCTTAAGAAAAGAATTTGGGCAGGTGAAGAGTTTGAATGCACTTGTCATTAATTTTGGCTTCCAAATTTAATTCATATCTCATCCTTCACACTCCGTTTAATGAAGATTTTTAAGTTTTTGGCACATGTAGGATGAATTTTTTAAAAGCCTTCTTATATGCTACAAAGAATAGATTTTCCCTCACTCTAGAGTTCCTAGTCATCACAAACTTTACCTATAAACAGGTGCCCCTAACTTATTGCACATTTCTTCCCATCTATAGAAACAGAAACAGGGAATTCATTACTTTGAAAAGCCATCATTAAGTGAACAGCAACATAATATAAAACATAATTAGTATTTCTTTTATATCTACTATTTTTCAGACACTTTTCAAAGTTCTGGAACTAAAAACATAGAAAGATAGCATTTCCTGACTGTTATCATTAATTTTATGGGTCAACTTACCTAAGAACTTAAGTCTAGGTGTTGTTATTGAGATATTTTTAATATGAGCAATATTTAAACCAGTAGGTAAAGTTGGGTAAAACAAATTGCCATTCATAATTTCAGCAGATCTCTCCAATTTGTCGAAGGCCTTAAGTGAAAAGACAGAGGCTTTCTGAAGAAGGAGTTCTCCTCAAGATGATGACATAAGCACCCTGCCTCAGCTCCAGCCTTCTGTGCTGTGGAATGCAGACTCAAGACAAGAACACCAGGGCCAGTGTTTGATGCCAGGCAGAGCATCTGTGCCCCACATCAGAACGCCTGGATGCAAGTTCTGGCCCTACTCCTGACTCGGCCTTCATGGGACTCCACATTCTGTGAGGCAACCCTGATGGCTAAAGGAGTCGGGTCCTGCCACTCACCAGGACTGAGTTCCTGGTTCCAGCTTCCTCCCCAGGCAGGAGTCATTGCCAGCATGTGAAGAATATGTATTCTTCTGTAGGGTAAAAAGTTCTGTAGGTATCTGTTAGGCCCGTTTGATCTATTGCATCTGTTAAAACTGCTGTTTCCTTCCTGATTTTCTGTTTGGTTGATCTGTTCATGGCTGAAAGTGGGGTATTGAAGTCCTCCAATACTATTGTATTGGAGTTTATGTCTCCCTTTAGATACTTTAACATTTCTTTTAAATAACCAGGTGCCCAATAATTAGCTGTATGTATATTTCTAATAGTTATATCCTCCTGTTGAGTTGATCCCTTAATCATTATATAGTGTCTTTCTTTGTCTCTTTTAACAGTTTTTGTGTTAAAGTCTATTTTGTCTGATATTAGGATGCCTACACCAGCTCTTTTTTGGTTTCTGTTAACATGGAATATTTCTTTCTACCCTTTCACTTTCAGTTTGCATGAATCTTTGTTGGTGGGATGTGTTTCTTGTAGGCAGCAAATAGATGGGTTTTGTTTTTTAATCTATTCAGCCAGGCTGTGTCTTTTAACTGAAAGGTTGTAGCCATTTACATTCAAAGTGACTATTAATAGGTAATGAATTTGCCCTGCCATTTTTCCATATATATTCCTATTTTTTATTTTAGATTTTTTTGTACTTTTACTGGGAGATTTTCTTCCTTTACCTCCTTTCATAGTGATGACCATGTCATTTAATATTATATTCTTTTATTCAGATTTCTGTGTGCAGCACACCATTAAGCATCTTTTGTAGAGCTGGATGGATGGTGACAAATTCTTTCAACTTCTGTTTACAATGAAAGGTCTTTATTTCACCTTCATAATTGAGAGCTTTGCAGGGTACAGAATTCTGGGTTGACACTTTCTTTCTCTTAAGACTTGGAATATATCTTACCATTCTTTTCTAGCTTGTAGGGTTTCTGATGAGAAGTCCACTGTGAATCTAATTAGAGATCCTCTAAAAGTAATCTGGCTTTCTTTCATGCACATTTTATGTTTTACTGTGAAGAATTTGATTACAATGTGTAGTGGTTTTTGGTCATGTCTATTAGGAGTTCTATGTGCTTCCTGTACTTAGATGTCCCTTTCTTTCTCCAAATTAGGGAAGTTTTCTGTTATCATTTCACTAAAAAGGCCTTCTAATCCTTTCTGTCTTTCCTTGCCTTCAGGAACTCATATGACCCATCCATTGGGTTGCTTGATAGTATCCTATAGATTCCCAACAGTGTTTTGTAGTTTTCTAATTTCCTCTTCTTGTTTCTTGTCTGACTGTATAATTTCCTGCAATTTGTCTTCTAATTCAGATATTCTTTCTTCCGCTTCATTGATTCTGTTGTTAAGGCTTTCCACTGCATTTTTTATTTGTTCTATTGGATTTTTCAATTCCAAGATTTCATTTAGCTTTCTCTTTTTTTTTTTTTTTTTTTTGTTGTTGTTGTTGTTGTTGTTGACAGGCAGAGTGGACAGTGAGAGAGAGACAGAGAGAGAAAGGTCTTCCTTTGCCGTTGGTTCACCCTCCAATGGCCGCCGCGGCCGGCGCACCGCGCTGATCCGATGGCAGGAGCCAGGAGCCAGGTGCTTTTCCTGGTCTCCCATGGGGTGCAGGGCCCAAGCACCTGGGCCATCCTCCACTGCACTCCCTGGCCACAGCAGAGGGCTGGCCTGGAAGAGGGGCAACCGGGACAGAATCTGGTGCCCCGACCGGGACTAGAACCCGGTGTGCCGGCGCCGCAAGGCGGAGGATTAGCCTAGTGAGCCGCGGCGCCGGCCCATTTAGCTTTCTCTTTAAGATCTCAATTTCATGGGAGAAATTTTCTTTCATGTAATGTATGGATTTCTTTTTTTTAAAGGTTTTTGTTTAATAAATACAAATTTCATACATACACCTTTTAGGAAATTAGTTCTTTCATTTGCTTCGGATTACTTCTAAGAAATCCTGTGATCAATTTTTTGAACTCCATTACTGGCATTTCTTCAAGCCCTTCATCTTCACAATCTAGTATTAAAGCGTTGTATTCTTTTGGGAGTGTCATGTTGTGTTCCTTGTTCTTGTTTCTGGAATTGTTGTGTTTATTATTTTGGATTTGGGAGATACTCATTGGTTTCTTCATTTTTTTGCTGTGGTGGCATTTATCTTTGGACTATGTCTGTGTGCATTAGTGGAGTGTTTGCTTTCAGGGAATACCAAGAGGTGGATGGTGGGTGTGTCCAGGTAGCTTTGTTCAGTGCTCCAGGGTGAAGGGAGTTTTAAGGTGAAACCCAGGTTGGGCATGGTAAACCTCCTCTATTTTTTTTTTAATTAGAAGGTAGGTTTTTCTGTTCTGTTGGCAAATACTCAGCTCATTTCCTCTCCTCCAAGGAGACCAGTGCTTGGGTGCTAGTCCCAGTAGGTGTAATACTCGTTCACACTTCCACAAGGACCACACAAAGTACCTGTGCAGTCCACAGTGTAAGCAGATTCCTCAGGAATGTCCCTCACCAGGGAACCACGGAGCCCTGAGCATTATCTCCCACAGTGACTGCCAAAGTCCCAGCCACACCCTGAGCCTTCCCACGCAGCCTCAGTGTTTTCACAGCCCACACAGTCTCAGTGTTTTCACAGTCCTGACTCACAAGCCTCCCACAGTCACGAGCACTCAGCCCCCCATCAGTTCTCCCCACCGGACAAAGGAGTCTCTGCTCGACCTGTTGCTGGGCATGGATTCAAGCTGGCTCAGCTGTTACTTATGTCCAAAATGGCACTCACTCTCCATCAGCTTTTCACAGGATGCCATTGCAGGACTATTGGGGAGAGAAAAATGTGCTCCCCCTTTTTTTTTCTTCTCTAGTTTGTCAGGTACACTATTCCTCACAAAGCTCCAAGCCAGACTCCCTCCAGGCTTTTCCTATCACCAGTGGCTTGGGCTGCTGCAGTCTGGTCTCACCTCTCTCCAAAGCTGGTGCAGAGTTCTCTCAGCTGCTGGGGTCCTGATTTTTGCATGTCCACACCCTCCATGTAGGTCCGCTGTGTCTCTATAATTTGCATGGAGTTTCCTCTGCCATTTTCTACCTGACTCTTCCTTGAGACTCCACTTTTTTAAACTATCTTCTCCTAGCCTAGAGTGGTAAGCTCCTTCCCTACTCCACCATCTTAATCCAAACAGCCCCATATGTTAAACTTCCTAAATTGCCCTAAAGATCTTGAATATTCTATTATTTCATTCAGATTGGGAAATACCTATTGACATAAGTTCAAGTTCAATGATTCTTTCTTTGACCTAATCCAGTCTACTGATGAGGTTCTCAAAGGCATTCTTAATTTTTGTTACAAAGCTTTATTTCTAGAATTTTCCTTGATTATTTCTTAGAGAATTCGTCTCTATGCTTACCTTGCTGATCTGTTCTTGAATATTGTCTACTTTTTCCATTAGAGCCCTTAGCATGCCAATTAGCTGTTTTATATGTCCTATCCAATAATTGCAAAATATGTGTCTTCTCTGAAGATAGCTCTAACAGTTTCTGTCTTTTTCTGTTTTTATTAATTTTTGTTGTGTTTGTAATTGAATTTTAAATACAGATATTTATAACAAGAACTCAAGTATGGAAGTTTTTAGTATTTTTTTTCATCTATTTAACAGTAATATGTGCATAATAGGTTTCTCTGGATGCCAGAGGTTTCAGATTTCTCTAGTGTCCTTTCTTGGTGTGGGGCTTCTCTAAAGACTCCTACTTAAGAGGAGCTTGTACTTTATAGCTCTGTTATACTGAAGGTTCACTGTTATTATACTTTTCACTGTTCACTGCTATTATACTGAAGGTCTCTTGATGCCACGTAAATTGTGGTAGAAGGAAATAATCTATGATGTAATCATGAAAGACTGAAATTCAGGCTTTTTGTAAGTCAGTCCCTAAGTTGTGACTTTCACAGTATTCCTTAGCTTCTTTCTTGGGTGTGTAAATAAAGTTAACGTGAGCTTAAGTTGGGTAAGTGCTCTTCTCTTTATGTGGAATAAATTTCAGGCAATATATTTTTCATGGCTAGTATGCCCCTGCCATAAAAGAAATTTTGGGTGTATTTCAAAATGGATAATTTCCCCTACTTTTGCCAAAGTCACAAGGAAATCTTTCTTTTTAATATTTTTTGTTTATTTATTTTCTCTTTAAAATGTAAAGTGTCGGGGCTGGTGCTGTGGCACAGCAAGTTAAAGCCCTAGCCTGTAGCGCCAGCATCCTATATGGGTGCCGTTTTGAGTCCTGGCTGCTCCACTTCTGATCCAGCTCTCTGCTATGGCCTGGGAAGGCAGCAGAAGATGCCCCAACTCCTTGGACCCCTGCACCCATGTGGGAGACCCAGAAGAAGCTCCTGGCTCCTGGCTTCAAATCAGCTCAGCTCTAGCTGTTACAGCTATCTGGGGAGTGAACCAGCAGAAGGAAGACCTATCTCTCTCTCTCTCTCTCTCTCTCTCTCTCTCTCTGGTTCTACCTCTCTCTGTAACTCTTTCAAACAAATAAAATAAATCTTAAAAAATGTGAAGTGTCAAAAAGATTCAGAGATCCATGTGCTGTGTGCTGGTTCACTCCCCCAAAGGCCCACAACAGAAAAAGGCAGGTTGAACCTAGGAGCCTAGAATGCAATATGGTTCTCCCACATGGATGGATGGCAGGACCCTAAGACCTGATCCATCATCTGCTGCCCCTTGGAGCATACAATAGCAGGAAGCTGGACTCAATTCCAGGCACCTATGTGATTCAGGTATGCTGAGTGATGTCTTAACCCCCATGCCAAAGGCCCACCCCATTAAATCTTTCTTGATTTCATTATGTGTTCACCACAATTACTATTTAAGTGTTCCTACTGATTTATGGATTATACAAGTTCTGTTCCAGGTAAGCAGATCTTCACTGAGATGCTTTGAATTCACCTGTCTCCCATGATTCCAAGGAGGTAGACTGTCCTGTGACCTCAGTTCCCTGATAAATATAACTGAAGAGTTTCATCACCACAGGATCATTTGTGATCCTTTTTATAACCACAGCCCACTCACAGCTGGTCCCTGGAAACCAGTGATCTCTCGTCTATTTAAAAAATGTCATTTCAACGAAACTATATAAATAGAATCACAATATTTAACTCTGAGGATTCTCACTCAGAATAATTCCCTGGAGATCCACCCAAGTTGTTGTGTGCATCAAGAGCCCTCTCCCCTTCATTGCTTTTATTATATGGTCTGTATGTTCCACAGTCTTTTTAAAACATTTACTTGTTGGGGTACCTATGTGCTGAATCCAGGTTTTTTGCTGTTACAAATAGATTTGCTCTGGAAATTCACATTCAGATTTTTTTGCGTAAATACAAATTTTTATTTTTCTGATCTAAGCCTAAGAGGGCAATTGTAGGGAAGTACAATAATTTCACATTAGTTGAACAAAACACTTCCAAACTCTTCCAAGTTGGTGTACCATTTTACATTCCTACCAGCAAAATGAAAACGTGGGTGAGCCATTTCTTTTGATCCCTCATGGAGCCCTGTATTTGTGACTATTTTTATTTTAGTCATTTGATAGTTGTGTGCTGATATTAATTTGCATTTACTGACCACTAATTATGCTGAATATCATTTCATGTACTTATCTGCCATCAGTGGAATGCCTTTTAATGTCTTTTACCCATTATCTAATTTGATTGCCTTTTCTCTTACTTTTTGAGTTTTGAGAGGTTTTCAAAAATGTGCTCTAGGGGCCAGCACTGTGGCACAGTGGGTTAACGCCTTGCCTGAAGCACCAGCATTCCATATGGGTGCCGGTTCGAGACCCAGCTGCTCCACTTCAGGTCCAGCTCTCTACTATAGCCTGGGAAAGCAGTAGAAGATGGCCCAAGTCCTTGGGCCCCTGCACCCACATAGGAGACCTGGAGAAAGCTCCTGGCTCCTGGCTTCAGATTGGCACAGTTCTGGCCGTTGCAACCAATTGGGGAGTAAACCAGCAGATGGAAGGCCTCTCTCTCTCTCTCTCTCTCTCTCTCTCTCTGCCTCTCCTCTCTCTGTGTAACTCAGAGTTACAGGAGCTTTGGCAATATATATTTACTAAATAAAAGTTTAAAAAAGGCTTAATAGGCAAAAATAAAATAAAAATAAATAAATAAATAAATCTTTAAAAAAAATTAAAATAAAAAATGTGCTCTAGCTATTAGTCCAGTGTTGAACACATGATTTGCAAATATTTTCTCCCAGTTTTTAACTTGGTTTTCACATTCTCTTGATATTTTCAGACAGTTAAATTTAATAATCTTGATGAGACAAATGTACAGACTTTTCCTTTTATCCTTTTATAGCTTTTTCTTATAGTATTAAGCCTAAGAACTCTGCCTATCTCTAAATTACAAATATTTTTTCCTATTTTAAAATAAATTTCCAAATTTTTTTATTTTACATTTAACTCCATGATGTTTAATTTAATGGCAAGCAGACATTTGGTTAAATATTGTTCTCAGTGCATCTCTAAGGGTATTTCTGGGTTAGAAAGCATTAAATAAGGAAATTGAACAAAGCATTTGTCCTTCTCATACAATCTATTGGACAAATAAGTAAGAGAAAAAGTGGATGATGGGAGAATTCTCTCATTCTCTGCCTGCATTAGAGCTGGAACATGAACCTTCTGCCTTCAGACTCACACTCCGACTGGAACTTGCACCATTTTCTCTCCTGCTTCTCTGACTTTTGGACTAGGACTGGATTTTACCGTTGACTCCTCTGGCAAGCACACACGTGTGCACTCACGTGCACACACACTTGTGGGGATTTCAAAACATTCATGAAAGATGGAATCAAAAGATAACAATAAAAATGTAAACTTTATTTAAGGATGTAAACTTAATCAAGTTCAAAACATTGGTAAACAATGACAGCAGTAATGTAGTTCACCCTTAAAGAACTAATGGTTTTGGGAATTTAACAATATCAAGATAGTGGATTTTTTTTAACACTCTTAATGGAAGAAAATTGGATTGTCCTTTAAGGACTTTTTAAGATTAGAAAACAGAACAAAGTCCGAAGGAGCTAATTAAAGACTATTAGATGAATGCTTAACTACTATCCATTGAAATTCTCACTACCCCTCTCTCGTTCTGGTGAGAATTACTTTTATGAGAAGAATGGAAAGGAACATTTGAGCAGTGGGAAGGGACTCTCTTCTGCAGAAGCTTGGCTCTCTTTCTCCAAACACCCTCATAATAAGCACAAGCTGTCATTCTTCAGTCCTCCGGAGAGTCAACCAGCAAAATGTCTTGAACATCTGGAAAATGCTGTTTCCATAAGCTTTGCTTTTGGTTGGTCTGCTTTTGCTTTGACTGGACTACTTCATTCTTTAAAAAAAAAAAAATTATTTATTTATTTATTTGAGAGGCAGAGTTAAAAAAGAGAGGGGGGCAGAGAGACATAGAGAGAGGTTTTCCATCTTCTGGTTCAATCCCCAAATGGCCACAATGCCCAGAGCTGGGCCGATCCAAACCCAGAAACCAGGAACGTTCTCTGGGTCTCCCATGTGGGTGCAGGGGTCCAAGCACTTGGGTCATCTTCTACTGCTTTCCCAGGCCATTAGCAGGGAGCTGGATTAGATGTGGAGCAGCTGGGACTCGAACCCGTGCCTATATGGAATGCTGGCACTGCAGGAGGAGGCTTAACCCACTATGCCACAGCCCTGGCCCCAAACACTTCCTTCTTTTGGTAGCAATTGCTCTCACTGTGGCCTCATTATCCATACTGGCAAAGCCATGCTTCATCTCCTGTTACAATTCTTCCAAGAAATGCTTCAGGATTTTGATCTGACTTGTTTAAATTTTACTTTGAAAGCTCTACCTTGTCTTGCAGGTTATCTGGGTACAACGGCTTTGGCATCCACAGAGCAGAAAGTTTAATATTTCAGTCAGAATTGTGTGAGCTGAATAGTTGACATATCTATGGTGTTAGCATTGCTTCAGCTGTTAATTGTGAGTTCTCTTCAATTAGGACACACAGGGATTCATTCTATCCACACAAATTCATTTGGATGGCCTGGTGCTGCAAGCTTCATCTCTAACACCATCTCATCTCTACCTAAAATGTGCTATCTTTTTGTAAATTGCTGATTTCCTTGGGGGTCTCTCCTCATAAACGTTTCATAAGACTTCAGTGATTACACTGTTCTTCCACCTGAGCATCACCAAAAATCTGATGTTTGTTCTTGCTTCAACTTTAACAGAATTCATGTTGCTCTGATAGGGGCTCTTTAAAATAAATAATAATAATATAATATAAATAATAATATAATAATATAAATAATAATATAAATTTTATTTATTTTAAAGACAGAGTTACAGAGAGAGAGAGGGAGAGACGGGGCGGGGAGAGAGAAAGAGAGATCTTCCATCTGCTGGTTCACTCCCCAAATGGCTGCAAAAGCCAAGAGTGGGCCAGGCCAAAGCCAGGAGCCAGGAGCTTCTCCCAGGTCTCCCATGTAGGTGCCAGGGGCCCAAGGACTTAGGCCATCTTCTGCTGCTTTACCAGGAACATTAGCAGGGAGCTGGAATGGAACTAGAGCAGCCAGGACTGGAACCACTGCCCATCTGGCATGCCAGGACTGTAGGCAGTAACTTAACCCAGTGCGCCACAGCGCTATGCTCTTATGGCTCTTTCCAAATTGATGTTGTATCTTCTGTATGCCTCAAAGTAGATCCTTCTCAGACTTGTTATAATAAGTTGGTACAAGCATATTTGGGTATCAAAAAATTGGAATGTATTATAGTTTTTTTCCATATGCATTTCCCATAAACCTTTTGTATTTTGGGAGGGTGCTGGTGAGGGGAAGAGTTCTCTTTGGAGAACTTCATCCAATGTAGTCTATGATCCATTTTATTTTTTTTAGCTTTTATTTAATAGATATAAATTTCCAAAGTACAGCTTTTGGATTACAGTGGCTTTTTCTCCCCATAACTTCCCTCCCACCCGCAACCTCCCATCTCCCACTCCCTCTCCCATTCCATTCACGTATGATCCATTTTTACTTGCTGAAAAAGGTTTTAATCCCCAGAATCGCTTTTATATTTTTGTAAAAAATCAGTCGAGATGACATCAGCAGGTTGATCAGCAGTTTGGTCAGCAGCAATGATCTCCAAAAATCGGCTCCTATTTGCAGAAGAGCAAACACTAGCAGAAGTTGTAAATATCATCAATGTCAGGACTCACTCAAAAGACTGGTTATTCAAGAATACACTGTATTTGAGTAAGAACAAGCTTCATGGCATTTTAACTTCTCTTATTCCTAATCTCCTCTTGCTAGTCCTGTGGTTTCCTGATAAACCAATAACTGCACAATCCTGGCCAAAACCAGCAACTTTAAATCAACTAGAGAGGAAAGAGCATATTTGGAACTCCTCAAAATCATCTTTATCATAAAATGGTCATATTTGATGTGTCTGGATGTTCCAAGGAAAGTCCCTGTCACAGGCCTTGTCTCTATGCAAACTGAATCAAGTTATCCCAATTTAAATAATATTTTCCAAGGAAGTATTTGTAGGCAACAGGCAGACAAAAACATCCTTAGATATCTGCCTAAGGAGGCAATAACATTGAAATCAAACAGGAGGTGACTATATAGTTTTGGATTCATTAATTAATTTTCACGCAAAAGGCATAGTGACAGAAAGAAAGAAAAGGGAGAGAGAGAGGGAGAGATTTTATATTTGCTGATTCATTCCCAAAATGCCTAAGCCAGTCAGGACCCAGTAACTCAGTCCAAGACTCCCACATGGGTTTCAGAGACCCAACCTGCTATATAGGATGTATATTAGCAGGAAGCTAGAAGCAGAGTGAAGCCAGAACTCAAGCCCAGGCACTCTGAAATGGAATGTGGTGATGTCTTAACTGCTGTTCTGCCTTAACTGCCTTGTTCTGACTTAATACTCAGAAAGCAAAACTAGGGTCGGCGCCATGGCTCACTTGGTTAATCCTCCGCCTGCAGCACCGGAATTCCATGTGGGTGCCAGGTTCTAGTCCCACTTATTCCTCTTCCAGTCCAGCTCCCTACTGTGGCCTGGGAAAGCAGTGGAGGATGGCCCAGGTACTTGGGCCCCTGCATCCGCATGGGAGACCAGAAAGAGGCACCTGGCTCCTGGCTTCGGATTGGCGCAGCGCCGGCCGTAGTGGCCCTTTGGGGAGTGAACCAACAGAAGGAAGACAGTTAAAAAATAATAATAAAGAAAGAAAAAAAGTAAAACTAAGGAAGTAAATGTCCTTGGGGTTTTAAAAAGCCATGATTATTTTGGGTAATCTAGAAAACCACACACTTACATCCATCTGCACATATGCCAAGGGTTGTGTGACAGCTTAGGACAGAAAAAGACCCTATTCTCTTCTCTCTGGCTGGCTTTGAGTCTCATCACAAGCAGGAAATGAAAGTGAATGCAGAATTATACACTGTCTCCCTATACACAGAAGGATAACCTAAAATGCTCATGGAGCTGTTCAGCAAGACTGGATAGCGTAGCAGTTCTCAGTCTTTGAGGAAACATCTGTCCAATCAGCAGCTGATGATGAAGCTAACCAAGCATAGACCTTAAGGACCTCAGAGAGCAAAGACTGTAGACATCACAGAATCAATTTTGGAAAGTCACCAAGCAAGCTAATTTAACAACAACAAATGCAAAAAAACACCAGATCCTAAGCAGGCAAGAAATCCAGAGCTACAATATAACAAAATTACTTTAAATATTCAATTTTCAATGAAGAAATTATAAGACATATAAAAAGCAAGAAAGTATAGGCCAAACACACGGGAAGGACACGGTCAATAAAAATACCCATAAGGACAGAGACTAAACTAAGGAGATGTTAAATCAGCTATAGTTAAAGAACTAATAAAAATCATATCTAAGGAAAGAAAATAGATGGGGCCGGCGTTGTGGCATAGTGTGTAAAGCCACGGCCTGCAGTGTCAGCATCCTATATGGGCACCAAGTCCCACTGCTTCTCTTCTGATCCAGCTCTGTGCAATGGCCTGGGAAAGCAGATGAAGATGGCCAAGTCCTTGGGCTTCTGCACCGACGTGGGAGACTCAGAGAAGCTCCTGACTTCCAGCTTTGGATCAGCTCAGTTCTGGCTGTTGCAGCCATCTGGGGAGTGAACTAGCAGAACAGAAGACCTCTCTCTCTCTCTCTCTCTCTCTCTCTCTCTCTCTCTGTAATTCTGTCTTTCAAACAAATAAAATAAGTCTTTAAAAAAATGTAGTGTCAGAAAAATTCAGAGATCTTCTGTGTGCTGGTTCATTCCCTCAAAGCAGCCATTTGGGGAGTGAACCAGCAGATGGAAGTCCTCTCTCTGTCTGTCTCTGCTTTTGTAACTCCACCTTTCCAATAAATAAATAAATTTTTAAAAAAGAAGAAGAAAGTATATTACAATACCAATTTGTCACCAAATAGCATTATCAATAAAAAAAGACTATATTTATTCTGAAAGCACCAAAGTGAACCCTGGAGTCAAAAGGGGTAACAACTGAATTGAAAGTTTTACTAGAACAGCTCAACACAAAAATTCAGTTGACAAAATAATCAGAGAATTCTACAATAACTCAACTAAGATCATCCGAGAGCATCAGAAACCAGCTGGACACCACCAAGCCTATTAACAAACATAAAATGAAAAAGGATAAATACAGTTTAAAAAAGAATATTTGAAGAAACAATGGATTTAAATCATCAACATTTAATGAGAAACATTAATCTATATATCCAAGATGTCTGATAAAATCCCAAATAAGAGATCCGTGGCTAACATATCATAATCCAACAGTGAAAAAGAAAGATAAATACAAAACCTTTAAATCAGGAAGGAAAAAGAACTTGTCCCAAACAGAGAACTCTTTATTTTTTAATAAGATTAATAGCTTATCTTACCAAAAAAGCAAGGTAGGTTAGAAGTCAGTGGGATAGTGTATTGCTGGAAGGAAAGACTGTTAGGCAAGAATTCTGTATCTCACAAAATTATCCTTTAAAAATTAAGGAAAAGTTTAAGATACTGCTTCATAGACAATGCAACAGCATTTATCACTTGTAGATCTTTCATTCAAGGATTACTAGTGAGAGTCCTTAGGGTAAAAATGAAAGGGCACTTGATAGTAACTCAAACATATATTAAGAAATAAAGAGTACCAGTAAAGATAACTACACACAGAAATGTAAAACAGCTATAACTACACTCTTTGCTTGTAAATCCCTTCTTTCTGAATTAAAAGAAAACTCCATAAAGCAGTAGACATAAAACTGAATGAATGGGCATATAATATCTAAAAATGTAATTTGTATAAACATCATAGCAAAAAGTAATGTGGAAGAAATAAGAGTGTAAGAGCAAAATTTTCTTTATGTTACTAAATTCACTTTACTATTAATCCAAAATGTGTAGCTTTAAGCCAAAATGCTTATTGAACTTTACAGAAGTGGTTAAAAAACTCAAAAACCAGAACTCAAGAGGCTGGCATTGTGATGGAGTTCCAGGCTCCTGGTTTTGGCATGGGCCAGCTATTCTGAGTATTTGGACAGTGAACCAGCAAATGGGAGGTATATCTCCTTTTCTCTCTCTCTGTCTCTCTCTCTCCCCTCCTCCAACACACCTTTCAAATAAATGATATTTAATTAAAATAGTGATGGTTAATACTAACATGAGACAGAATGCACTTCATGTAAAGATCTTACTGCTGACAAAGAAGAACATTTTGCAATCATAAAAGGTCAATTCATTAAGAATACATATCACTTATAAACATTTATGCACCTAAAAACATAGCAAAAAATAAAACAAACATTAAAAGAATCTTAAAAAGAAATATACAATTAATAATTTTTAGAATATTTTTTAGAATATTAATTTTTAGAAGATAACTAAGGAGATAGAAGTTTTGAACTACACATTAAGTCAACCAGATCTAACAGATATCCATGAAGCACTGCATTCAACAACAGCAGTATACACATTCTTCTTGAATGCACATAAAACATTCTCTGGGCCAGTGCCGCGGCTCACTTGGCTAATCCTCCGCCTGCAGCGCCAGCACCCCGGAGTTCTAGTCCCGGTTGGGGTGCTGGATTCTGTCCTGGTTGCTCTGCTTTCAGTCCAGCTCTCTGCTGTGGCCCGGGAAGGCAGTGGAGGATGGCCCAAGTGCTTGGGCCCTACACCCGCATAGAAGACCAGGAGGAAGCGCCTGACTCCTGGCTTCGGATCAGCGCAGCACACCGGCCTGGCCGTGGCAGCCATTTAGGGGGGGGTGAACCAAGGAAAAAGGAAGACCTTTCTCTCTGTCTCTCTCTCTCTCACTGTCTAACTCTGCCTGTCAAAAAAAAAAAAAAAAAAAAAGAACATTATCTGGACAAACTATATTTTAGAACATTAAAATGTCCCAAGAAACTTGAAAGAATTGAGCTCATATAAAATGTGGTGTCTGACCCTATTTTATGGTCATGGAATGAAACAAAATTAGAAGAGATAATTTAAAATCAACAAAAGAAGAACATTAGTAAATAGCACAAATGTATAGAAGATAAACATCACATTCTTAAATAACGGACCAAAGAAATCACAAAGAAAATTAGAAAATGCTTTTAGATAGATGAAAACAAAAATACAACATACCAAATTTTCTGCAATTCATTTAGAGCACTGTTTAAGTAAATTGTCAAGTGGTAGACACCTACATTAAAAATAAGAAGTCCACTCAATAAGTTATTTATCTACCTTAAGAAAATTCAGCTGGCATTATGGCATAGCTGGTAAAACTGCTGCCTGCTACGTCATCTTCGTTTCCTGGTGGCTCCACTTACAAACCAGCTCCCTGCTAATGACCTGGGAAAAGGAGCAGAAGATGGCCAAAGTGTTTGGGACCCTGCCACTCACATGGGAGACCTGGATGAAGCTCCTAGCTCCTAGTTTTTTCCTGGTCCAGTGCAGGCCAGAGGATGGAAGATTCTCTCTCTCTCTCTCTCTCTCTCTCTCTCTGTTTCTCTCTCTCTCCCACCTCTCTGTAACTCTGACTTTCAAATAATAAAAATAAATAAATCTTTTGAAAAAAGAAATTTTAAGAAGTAACAAAAACTAAACTAAAAATAAATAGAATGAAGAAAGCGAAGAATGAAGAGAACAGGAAGAAAGCAGTACAGAAAAGTTGTGAACACAAAAGTTGTGTCTTTGGAACTATGTACCAAGTTGACAAACCTTTAGCTAGACTGAAAAGAAGGCAAATCAGTTAATGGTATGAAGTAAAAAAAGAGGGGGCATTGTTACCACATATACATAAATAAAAAAAGATTATAAGGGAATACTATACAGAAATGTATGCAAAATAGCAACCAATCTGGAAAAAGTGGACCAATTACTGGAAAGAAATGAACTTCCAGGGTGGGTGTTTAGTGCAGTGGTTAAGATGCTGTTTGGGATGCCTGGAACCCATATCAGACTTCAAGTCCCAGCCCCAGTTTCCTGCTTCTGTGCACACTGGGAAGATGGAAGAGGATGACTTAAGTTCTTGGGTTCCTGTCATCCATGTGGGAGACCCAGACTGAGTACCTGGCTCCTGGTTTAAGCCTGGTGCAGCCTTGGCTATTGCAGGCACTTATAGAGTGAACCAGAGAATGGAAGGAAGGTCTCTCTCTCTCTCTCCCTCCCTCTCTCTCCTTAATTCAGGCACACCCCTGGATGTCACCTGAGCTCCCCTTCTTCAACTGTGGTCTAAAAGCCTCTGGGTAACAAGCAGGTGCAATCCCAGGGCTCATCTCCTTGGTTCCCACTGTCTCAGGGATCTCAGTCCTCCTTGGAATGATGTCTGCTGTCTGAACCCATGGTTTTCTACATACTCTCTTGTTTCTGTTATTCTTGGTTCAGGTAGGAGGGCTAAACCCAGTCTGTGGTAACTGACCCTGGCCAGAAGTGCAAGTTTATATCTTATCTTTTAATTTAGTTTATGGGGTCTCATGTGGAAAGTTTAAATTTTCAGTCAATCAAATTATCAATCTTTTACTTTATAGCTTTTTATGAAGCTTTATGTCTACTTAAGAATAAGTGTCTATGTAATGCTCCTATTTGATTTAAGAAATATGATTATTTAAGAAGGCATTCTCCAATGTTATAAATATATTTGCATATATTATGTTTAATAGCTCTATGGTGCACATATGCACAAAAATATATGCAAAATAATTTTGTGAGAGGTTTTTAAAATCCATCCTGGATGTGTTTTTTTATAACTCTTGAGATTGAAAAACCGAAAATAGTCAATTATCCTCAAACCTTTTGCTGTATGGATTTTTTCACCATTGATCTGAACTGCCACATTTATTACAAACTGAATTCTCAAATATGAATTAGTCTATTTCCAGAATATTCTGTTCTATTGACCTATTTTTCTTTGCTGTCATTCCTCTGTGACTATTTGCAATAATTTTAGCTGTTCTTGAGCTTTACAGTCCCCAGATAAACTTTATAATTATTTTCTCCAGTTGATTATGACACTTTTCAGAATTTTGATTGAGATAGCATTGAATTTAGAGGCAAAGTTGTGTAGACTCCAAATTCTAAAATCGTGAACTTTTGTTTCCAGGAATGTGCTGTGTCCATTTACTTGGTTCTCCCTTTTCTGCTTTCTTGTAACGGTTTATGGGTTTTACATTATGCATTGTGCATTTCATGGGAAGGTTGTTTCAGCTCTTGTTATAGATTTTTGTAGCCACAATAATTGAGATTTTTCCTATTTCATTTTTCTAATTGTGTGTTATTGATGAAAGTATTGGAAAATCATTGCTCTTTCTACTTACTATGCTTTCACATTTATTATCCCTACACTCCTGAATTTTGTTGGATTGATCAAGTTTTCTTTCTCCTATTTTCCCCCTGTAATGGCCTTTTATGGACATTGGGAGAGCCCTGGCTGTGTGCTTATCCTGATCCAGACATTCCTTGCCAGCCTGTCCTTGGGGTGTACCTGTGTACTGTCCTATGTGTAGCAAGGCCAGGATGTGCCAGCAACCCACGTGACACATCCAGGGAGACAGCTTGAGCCTGGGAAGTTCCCCCTGTTGCTCCTGCTGCAGAAAGGAGACTTTAAGGGTGTGGTTTTCCAGAGACAAATGGTGAGATGGCCTGTGCTTCCAGAGGTAACCCACTTTCATATTGGCAGCAGGTCCCCTACCAGCCTGCAAACCACCATCTCTACACCTGGGGCCAAGGATGCTGGATCACATTTTCTAAAACTATTTCCACTTCATGTTTTGGGCAGTCACTTCCTCTTGCACCACCCAATCTGACTCCTGTTTTTTCCTAGATACCCAGTATTTCTGGTTCACAGAAAATACCTCTCTTGTTTTCTAGTGTTGCAGGTTTAATTGTCTACATTTAAAAATTTATTTATTTGTTTATTTGAAAGACAGAGAGAAAGAAAGGGGGGAAAGAGAGAGAGGGAGAGAGAGAGAGAGAGAGATCTTTCAGACACAAGTTCACTCCCCAAATGACTGCAATGAGCAGGGAGGGGCCAGGCTGAAGCCAGGAACCAGGCGCTCCATATAGATCCCCCGCACAGGTGACAGGATCCCAAGCACTGGAGCTGTCTTCCTGCTTTCTCAGGTGTGGTAACAGAGAGCTAGACTGGAAGTGGAGCAGCAGCGACTTAAACCAGTGCTAGTGTGGGATGCCAGCATGGCAGGTGTTGGCTTAACCCACTTCAACACAACACCAGTCCCATAATTTTCTGTTTTTTTAAAACTATTTCCAGGGAGATGATGTGGAAGCAAGTGGATGAAGTGTGTTGTCAGTCCCATTCACTGGATCCCTTTCCAGTAAGGTCCCACCTGATGTGCTGGCCTCTCCTTTTCATCCCATATTCTACTGTTAGTATTCACATCTGGCTATGTTTGCTGTTCACCCCTATGCTTCTCCCACTCAAATGCTAAGTGTTGCAGGAGAAAGCCATTGAACTCTACCGAGCTCCAAACCTCCTTCCCTGAAAACCACCTTCCTCACTGCTTGGCTCAGGTTTGTGTTTTTAATCAGCTACACATGCATGAATGAATGAGGATAGTGACTTGTCTGTTAAATACTATTCTTCACACAATCAGATCCTGAAAAGGCTCATTTCCAGACTACATTTATGTTTTTAATGAAAATATTCAAACTAAGAAAATTAAGCTTAAAAGTATAATAAGCTCCTATATATCATTGCAAAAAATCAGTTATTCACATTTTTGCTTTTCTTGTTTCATATGTGCTTTCTCCTACCCCCCGTCTACACTCAATTTGTCCTTATTAATATTGCTATCACAGTTATTTTTACTTTAGATAAAGTATGCATACATTAGCATTGCAAATCTGAATCATAAAATTCTGATACATACTTATATTTGTGTAACCCAAATCCTTGATAATTTAGAACATTTTTTATCACTCCAGAAAGTTTACTTCTGTTCTTTCCTATTTAGTCCCTCAGTTCCCCAAGGCAACCACAGTTCTAATTATTTTCACCCTGTATTGATTGTGTCTGCTCTGGAACTTTGCATAAATACAGTCTCACAGTGTTCTCTGTTGTGTCTCACCTTCCTGGAGCAGCAGTCTGTGAGTTTAACTATGTTGTTGTGAGTCTCAGTAATTTGCGCCTCTTCATTTCTGAGAAGTCTTCCATTGTAGGAATATATCATTATTTGCCTAGCATCTTTGGATGGATATTGACTTTCTCCCCAGGTTTTGTCTATTATGAATGAAGCTGCTATGTTTTTTATATACCAGTGTTTGTCTGAAAGCACAGTTTCATTTCATCCTCTTAGATAAATAACTAGAATTAGAATAGTGAGGTCAAAGAGTGGGCGCCTGTTCAAATTCACAAGATTTAATTATCTTATACTGTAGTATTTTCTTATAAGCCATATCATTTCACATTCCCATCAGGAACATATAAGAATTTTGGCCAACAGGCTCTGCATTCTTGCCAACATTTCGTGCTGCCAACCTTCTTAGTTTTAGACACTCTACTACAGACAGAGTGGTACCTCACTGTGGTTTCACTTTGTATTTCCCTATTGACCAATAGAGTTAAGAACCTTTGCACACTTATTGGCCATTCATATATCTTCATTAGTAGATTGAAATACTTCACCATTGTTAACACGGCAGTCCTTGTCTCACTGAGTTATTTGAGTTCCTTACATATTCTTGAGACTCTTTGTTAGAGATCTATTTGGTGAAAATTTTCTCTCTAAGGCTTGCTATTTCATTTTAATGATATAATTTGTATGAGGTATAATTAATCATCTTTGTATTTTCTTTTGTGATTATAGGTTTCTGTACTCACCTACAAAATCTTCACTTATCCCAAGTCACAAAAATATTTTCGGGGCCGGTGCTGTGGCATAGTGGGTAAAGCCTTGCCTGCAGTGTGGGCATCCCATATGGTTGCCAGTTCAAGTTCCTCTGCTCCACTTCTGATCCAGCTCTCTGCTATGGTCTGAAAAAGCAATAGAAGATGGCCCAAGTCCTTGGGTCCCTGCACCCACATGGGAGACCCAGAAGAAGCTCCTGGCTCTTGGCTTCGGATCAGCACAGCTCCAGCCATTGTGGCCAATTGGAGAGTGAACCATTGGATGAAAGACCTCTCTCTCTCTCTCTCTCTCTCTCTCTCTCTCTGCCTCTGCCTCTTCTCTCTCTGTGTAACTCTGACTTTCAAATAAATAAATCTTTGGAAAAATATTTTCACGTATTTTCTTCAAAGATCTTTATAGTTTTAGCTTTTTTGTTTAGGTCTGTGATTCTTCTTGAGTCAATTTTTGAGTGTGATGTCAGGAAGAGACTTGACATTTCTTCCTTCTATTTATCCAGTCATTACAGACATTACAGAACAAATTGTTTAGTCTTTTCCCATGCATTGCTTTTCTGTCTCTGTTGAAAATCAATTAGCCCTATCAATGTGGGTATATCTTTGGACTCTCCATGTGTCCCACTGATCTTTTGCCTATTCTTATTCCAATAACATCTTGTATTTTGTGCTATGACTCTAAAGTAAGTCCTGGGATCAATGTCACTCCTATCCACATATGTTTGAACCTCTGTCCTACCCCCACCTTGTAGTACACTTCCTAGTACTTATCCATTTTTTGCTTCTTTTTTCCTTCATTTACCTAACAGGCATTCACTGGGTGTCTAATATGTGAGTTCTGGATACCTGAACAAAACAGATAAATATTCACCTTCCTAGGACTTTAGCTTCAACATCATTCTTCACTCCTGATCTCACATTCACATTATGTTGGGAATGGAGACCAGCATGACTCCTAGGGCTTGTCTCAATCTCTGCTTCAGGCTATAGTTTGTGTTGACAACACTCCCCCATATTCTCTCTCTCTCGCTCACTCTCTCTCTCTCTCTCACACACACACACACAAGCAGATTGCATCAACCTGATCAAGCATAGACTGCATTCTCCACGCCAGCCCCATACCTATAACAGGGACCCTGGTTCCCCACTTCTGGTTTCAGGACCCCATGCCCATCTTTGATAACCCACTACTGCTTTCCCGAGAGTAACTGATGCAAACCCATCAGCACTCTTCAAGACTCCTAGCTCCACCCCCCTCTCAGGCCACCTCTTGGTAATGGAACATTCTTCACTGAGGAGATCCAGCTCTCCCAGATGGAATTTTCCCAACTTTTTTTTTCCTGTATAGCTATGGATTTAGGTCGGCTGCAAGAAATCACCACCCAGTTGTGCTAAATTAACAATTTTTTCCCCTGATAACCTTTACGGTCATCTCATTCTCGTGTGAAGTCTGCAGCTGCAGTGACCTCTTCAACCCAATGGGATAACTCAGATGGGAACATTCCCAACAGATGAGAGATCTAAGGCTCTGAAGCATGAGACGTGACCCCCTTTTCATCGCAGAGCCACTCACTGGGACCATTGGGGCAGAGTTTTAATTAATATTTTTTGGAACCCACCCATACTTCCTGTCAGACTTGATATTACTCAGATGTTTCTGTATTACTTGATATTTGGATTTATGAAACATTGATTTACCATCTACCTTTTTTAAAATTAACTAAAAAATCTTTTTTTTAAATATGTGCTTATTGTGAAAATCATTTAAAGTAAATGAAAGTATAATGAAGGAACAAAAAATCACCCCAAATTCCTCCTCCAGCTCCAGCATAAACACTGTTAATATTCGGTGGGTACCAGGATAGTTCAAAATTTTCACTAAAAATATGAACTAGGGTGTGGGAAAAACAAGGTACCCTAATCCACTGCTGATGGGAAAGTAAACTAGTACAGCCATTGTGGAAGACAGTATGGAGATACCTCAGAAATCTGAATATAGACCTACCATATGACCCAGCCACCCCACTCCTAAGAATTTACCCAAGGGAAATGAAATTAGCATATGAAAGAGTTACCTTTCATATGTCGCATGTTTACTACAGCTCAATTCACAATAGCTAGGATATGGAATCAACCCGTACGCCCACCAACTGATGATTGGATAAAGAAAATATGATATAAATACACTATGGAATACTAGTCAGCTATTAAAAAAAATGAAATCCTGGCTTTCCCAACAAAATGAATGCAAGAGGAAATCATTATACTTAGTAAGTTAAGCCAGTCCCCAAAAGACAACTCTCAAAAGACAAATATTAATTTGTACTAATAGAGTACAAAATAGAGTAATAGAGTAAAAAAATTAATTGATAGAGCAAAATTGACATTTTGAGATTTTATTATTGTTTACAGCCCTTGTCTCTACTGTTGAGAAAGTGTTTTCTTCTTCATACTGTTTGTTGAACTTTTTACTTGGTGGAGGGTTAAGCTTATGATTGTAAAAGGAACTGAAAGGATATCATTGTGAAAATTAAAAGAATGAATAAGAAAGGAGGACAGAGGGTAGGAGCGTGGGAAGGAGGGGGGTAGGGTAGGAAATATCACTATGCTTCTAAATCTGCATATATGAAATACACAACACTTGTTTACCTAATATAAGTAAAAAAGAAACCCCCCAAAAAGTACAAATTTATTTTGTTGCAAGAATTTTTTGAAATCCGTGCACCTTTTTCATAATACATATGGAAATTTTTCCACCTAAAAAATTTGCAGCAAAATAAACTCCTACCTTTAGCTCCATTTTTCCATGAAGCTTTTGAAGTATCCTCACATGGTTCCATCCATCTCTCTGTGCCTAGTTGTGCATAAGTGCAGTTCTACTTGAATTGGATACTATTCTAAGTGCTGTCCTCACACCTGCCTGTGAAATCAATATCACTCCATACCAACACATCAAGATGGAAGAAATGCTTGGCAATTGGAGAAGGCTATTAAATCACCCGCTGTCTCCTAATACACTTTTTATGCCTGAAGGTGTTTTATAGGGAGCTGCTGAATATTTTATGATTCCTATAGATGTCCTGGAAATACATTCAGTGCTGGCCCTAACTTTGTTCTAAACCAAGAATATCCTGTGAACTGCAACTTACCAATTAGGGGTATTTTAAGAAGCTGTAAGTGAAGATCTTATATTAGACAACACCTGCAAAGTGAAAATAAGACAGGTGATTTTTTTTTTCATTTTGGCTTCACAACGTCAAAGTGAGCAAGTGCAGAAAGTATAGGAAAAGGAGGGGAGAAAGTGAGAGAGAGGGAGAGGGAGAAGGAAAGAGGAGGAGAGAGAGACAGAGACAGACAGAGAGAGACAGAGATAAACCCCTCATAGACTTATAAAATTTTACCATTCTCAAGGCTGGCATTGTGGTGTAAAGCATAAAGCAGCCACCTTAGATGCTGGCATCCCATATTAGTGCCAGTTGGAGTCCTCGCTGCCCCACTTCCAATCCAGCTCCCTTCTAATGGCCTAGGAAAAACAGCAGAGAATGGCCAAAGTGTTTGGGGTCCTGATACCCTTCTGGGAGACCCAGATGAAGGTCCAGGCTCCTGGCTTCTTCCTGGACCAGCTGTGGTCATTGCGGCTATCTGGGGAGTGAAACAGCTAGATTCTCTCTCTCTCTCTCTCTCCCTCTCTCTCTCTCTCTCTCATTGATGAGTAATACTAAATAGAAATTAATGCAAGAAGTTTAGGATGAGCAATATAGCAAAATTTGAGGTCACAGGATGAATAACATGTCATGCTAAGTCATACAAAAGACTAAGGAAAAAGGAAAAAGGATACCATAGATTGTATATTGTTTGTATGAATTAATTGTTTTTCTTCAGTTCAGCTGTTTGATCCACTATTTAAGATGTCTGTTGGGACACCTGAATCACATTCTGGAGTGAGTAATTTGAGTCCCAGCTCCACCCTTGACTCCAGCTTCCTGCTAATGTGCACCCTGGGAGGCAGCAGGTGATGGCTCAAGTAGTTGAATCCAAGCCACCCACATGAGAGAATTGGGTTGAATTCGTGGGTCCTGGCTTTGAACTATCCACCCCTAGCTGTTGAGGCAACTGGGAAAAAAATCAGTCAATGAGCCATCTCCCTCTCTCCCCATCAGATAAAACAAATATAAATGAATTAATTAAACATTATTTATTTTGATTACTGAGTTGTTGTACCCCTTTAGATTTTTTAAAAAAAGATTTATTTGAAAGTCAGAATTACAGGCCCACGCCGCGGCTCACTAGGCTAATCCTCCGCCTTGCGGCGCCGGCACACCTGGTTCTAGTCCGGTCCGGGAGTCGGATTCTGTCCCAGTTGCCCCTCTTCCAGGCCAGCTCTCTGCTGTGGCCAGGGAGTGCAGTGGAGGATGGCCCAAGTACTTGGGCCCTGCACCCCATGGGAGACCAGGATAAGTACCTGGCTCCTGCCATCGGATCAGTGCGGTGCGCCGGCCACAGCGCGCCAGCCGCGGTGGCCATTGGAGGGTGAACCAACGGCAAAGGAAGACCTTTCTCTCTGTCTCTCCCTCTCACTGTCCACTCTGCCTGTCAAAAAAATTAAATTAAAAAAAAAGTCAGAATTACAGAGAGGGCTGGCACTGTGGCTCACTTGGCTAATCCTCTACCTGCAGCACTGGCACCCTGGGTTCTAGTCCTGGTTGGGGTGCCAGGTACTAGTCCCAGTTGCTCCTCTTCCAGTCCAGCTCTCTGCTGTGGCCCCGGAGGGCAGGGGAGGATGGCCCAAGTGCTTGGGTCCCTGCACCCGCATGGGAGACCGGGAGGAAATACCCGGCACCTGGCTTCGGATCGGCACAGCACCAGCTGTAGCGGCCATTAGGAGAGTGAACCAACGGAAGGAAGACCTTTCTCTCTGTCTCTCTCTCACTGTCTAGTCTCTCTCACTGTCTGTAACTCTCACTCTCTCTGTCTCTCTCTCACACTGTCTAACTCTGTCTGGCAAAAAAAAAAAAAAAAAAAAAAAGAATTACACAGAGAGAAGATAGGCAGAGAGAGAGAGAGGTCCTCCATCCAATGATTCACTCCCCAGTTGGCCGCAATGGCTGGAGCTGCGCCAAT
Source organism: Oryctolagus cuniculus (assembly GCF_964237555.1). Classification (NCBI taxonomy): domain Eukaryota; kingdom Metazoa; phylum Chordata; class Mammalia; order Lagomorpha; family Leporidae; genus Oryctolagus; species Oryctolagus cuniculus. The sequence goes on from NC_091434.1 coordinate 119,944,941, forward strand.
CCATAGCCAGGAGCCAGGAGCCTCCCCCGGGTCTCCCATGTGGGTTCAGGGGTCCAAGAACCTGGGACATTCTCTAATACCTTCCCATGCCAAAGCAGAGAACTGGATTGGAAGTGGAGCAGCCGGGTTTCGAACCAGTGCCCACATGGGACGCCAGTGCTTCAGTCCAGCATGTCAACCCGCTGCACCACAGCACTGGCCCCGCCCCTTTAGATTTTACACCAAGGCAAATCCGTGCTTCTCCTCTCCTAGTCCAGTCCTTATTGATGACACAAGTTAAAGGCATCACCCTGCTAGCACAAAGGAATGGATTTTCTCCCCAACTCAGAGTCCGACCTCCTGAGGGATCTGGAAGAAGCCTTCTGAGTAGAGGAGATGGGTAAGATCGGATGGCTTCTCCCTCCTCTTCAGCCAAAAGGCAAGTTCTCTACAGTCCTGAGAATCTTCTGCAATCCACATCTGAAAACAGCAGGCAGTAAAGGGTGGTCACTCTTGCACTGTAAACGAACAACATGATATTAACCTCTTAATGATCATTCTTCTCAAAATGAATATATTTTGGGCACAACAGGTTAAGCTTCTGCCTGTAGCTCCCACATTCCAAATTGGAGCACCCGTAGTAGACCCAGCTTCTCTTCAGATCCAATTCCATGTTTTTGCTCCTGGGACACTACAGAAAATAGCCCAAGTACATGTGGAAGACCTGGATGGAGCTCCAGATTCCTGGCTTCAGCCTGGCAGGGTCTCAGCCATTGTGGCCATTTGAGCAGTGAACCAATGAAATATGGAATATCTTTGTCTCTCTTTTTCTCCCTTTCTCTGTGTCTCTGCCTTTCAAGTAAATAAATCTTTTTAAAGGGAATTTATTAGGTTTGAATTCATAAATTGAACCCTTGTTTTGCAACATAACTTGTACTCTTGCTGTCCCTTACTATAGGGCATAATTGCTGAAATCCAGACGTTTCATGTTAGTAACTATGTATCACATTCTATACAATTATTCAGTTGTATTTTTTCTTTTTTAAAATTTTATTTCTGGAATACAAACTTCATGCATTTCATATATACAAATTTAGGAACATAAGTGATTCTTCCCACCTTACCCTCCCTTGCACACACAATCCCACCCTTCTTCCTCCTCTCTCTCCTATTCCATTCTTATTTTTTTTTACAAAGATCTATTTTAAGTTATTTTTATATTCATAAGATTTACCCCTCACTAACTAAAGAGTTCAACAAATAGTATAAAGTAAAAAAAAAAAGAAAACACTATTCCTCAACAGTTGAGACAAGGGCTGTTCAAAATCATTGCGTCTCGTAACAGGAGCTCCCACTCTGATGATGAAGCCCTAATGCCACTGCAGAGCATTGCTCTCACATCCTTGGGTGTCCTGCCAACACCTGTGCTGACATTTGGTCATCCAAATATACAAGGGTCACTATCACCTTCCAGAGGTTCTCAAGGTGAAACTGTAACACTATTGTTTGAGGTGTGCTGCAAACACATCATTACTCCCAGGAGTTAGAGTAGAGGGTGTGGGTTTTGTTCTCATGACTCAAGGTGAATTCAACATTAGCCCTGTCATGGGGATATGACAAGACCAATTCTGTGTTTGTGAGCGTTTTGCCTGAAGATGCAGCTGCTGCACAGTCCTTAGGACCAGTGAAGAGCGGTGGCTATATCCAATGGCTACAATCCTTCTGCAGCCATATCCAATGGCTATGATCCTTCCTGACCCTGACCTCACTTCCAGGAGAACCTTGCATGTGAACAACATGGCATGTGGTTGTGCCACAAACAAAAATTTTGTAACTGGCCAATTAATTAAGGGATGGCATGCATGGTACCAGAACAGGTGCCCTGGTGCCCTGTGGATGACCATTAGAGTTTTTCCTCAGCAAATCCATGAGAAGGGAAGGCTTCTCCCTGTTGTGAGATGTGTTCAGAGCCCCATGTTTTTCCGGAGCTCTCTGAAACAAAGATAATATAGTTTCATATCATTAAAGGGCTATGCCCTCACAGAACAGTCCCGAGAGTACTTTCTCTAGGATATGTGCTTATCTAATATAATTCTGTGCTAGATACTGGGAGATGCCAAGGAAAGAGATGGATGCACCCCAGGCTTTGCCTTTGGGACTCCCAATCCAGAGGGGATGATTCAGCTATCCAGAAGATGGAGAGAGGGTCCCCAGTCCCTGGCTCCACCTGGGGTACAGTGTGGGGAAAACAGGAAGCCTCCTGAGTACTGGTACAATCAGCATTAGATAATGGGGTGTGGAGGAGATGGGGAAGGGGAGTGATCTAGCAGAGGGAATGTGGTAAACAAAGACTCAGACAGGTAGGGGTGGCTCCCCTTGTCCACATAGTCATGACCTGGGCTGACGTTTGTACCTGGTAGGTGGTCAGGCAGGTTTTGTTGAGTAAGACTAGACAGAAGCACAGTATGAATCTGGACCAGTATCTTCCAAACCCCATGTTCGTCTTTTTGAAACTGGAAATCAAAATCGCTTTTCATATAAATTTTTAAAATGCTGCTAGCAATTGGAGAATGGCATTTACTTGCTAGATCAATGCCTTCACCAGGCCAGGGTCCTTCTTTCTCACAATCTGACCAAAGTTTGATCAGGGACAGCGTCTTTATCAGTGGCCCACATTTTTATTTTTCTTTTTTTAAGATTTCTTTATTTATTTGAAAGGCAGAGTTACAGAGAGGCAGAGGCAGAGAGAGAGCTTCCATTCACAGGTTCACTCCCCAAATGATCACAATGGTTGAAGCTGGGCTGATCTGAAGGCAGGAAGGAGCCAAGAGCTTCCAGGTCTCCCACATGGCTGCAGGGGCCCAAGCAGTTGGGCCATCTTCTGCTGCTTTCCCAGCCCATAGCATAGAGCTGGATTGGAAGTGGAGCAGCCAGGTCTCAAACTGGCGCCTTACGGGATGCCAGCACTGCAGGCGGCAGCTTTACCCTCTATGCCACAGCTCTGGCCCCAACATTTTCTAGGTGATACCTAATGTTTATAAAGGAAAGAAAAGAGTTCAAACATCTTTGAAGGATACATGCAGCATTTGATTATAATTTTCCATCGATGACATTCATTTCCTCCTATCCCCTCCCCTTGAACTCACCTTGATACATGTATGCTCCCAGCTCAGGCCACGGAAAATAAACAAGTCTAGGCAGGAGTCATGAATTGCCATTTTGGTGACAAGTCCCACTTTGCACATCTGTGACAGACCTTGAGATTATCAGACCAATTCCTGATTCTCAGAGCACAATAGTACAAAGTGTAATTCATCACCAAATTGAGGATCATGGCCCCATGTCATTGCGAGAGGAAAGCACTGGGCCAGGGGCTAGGTGTTCCCACCTGTCCACATACGTCTCATCACATCTGAAGGTTTGGAGGTCGTGTTATCTCCCTGAGACTTGACCTGTTTGTGCAATGAGGATAATATCCCATATCTGCTGGGAGTTTTTAAGGATCGAAAGAATGAATACATGTTAAAATGCTTGGAAAGCTGTAAAAGGTACTACATCTACCAACATCATGTTTCATTGCTGTCTGCCTCCTAGGCGGCTTTGCACCCTTCCTCAGTAATTCTGCTCAGCATTTGCAGAATATCATTTTATTTATGCATTTAGAGGAAGGAATGGCTCATTTATTGAAAATTTATTGACTCATGGACGAAAAACAATTAAGAGTTGCATGAAAGGGTGACTTGTGTTGGCTTAGTTTTCTTACAGAAAGAAAGGGAGACACAGTCAAGTGCTGTAGAAGGTAATCCAAAGAGCCTGATGATGTTACCCCCACAACCTTGTCTGCCCAGAAAATTCCAATGAACCTCTCAGTTAAGACTCTCCTCAAGTTGCCTCCTGTGTGTAGCCTTCTTGAGTGGTGGGTCTAATCCCTGTGTTTATCATGACCTCCTACCTGCCCCTTCTGTCAAGGCAACTCCTCCCCTCTGTGTTGGGCTTATTTCTTTGCATGCATGTTTCTTCTGGACCACTCTCGGGGAGTGAATCTACCCAGGCAGCACCCTGCTTAGGACAGCTGGCTCAGAACTGCAGCTTGCACCAGAAGCAGGCAGGACTGGCTGGCAAAAAGAAGTACAGCCTTCCAAGTCAAAGGACTGGCCGCACACTTGATTCACTGTGGGGATAGGAATGGAGGTTCTTTGATAAGTGGAAAACCAGAGTGATCAGCGTGATGGTTCAACAGAAGATCCCAGGTGGGAAATGAGACTGATTAGAAGACACAGGGGACTACAGAGACAAACATTAATTCACTGGTATTGGCACTCTTGGTTCATTCCCAGCTTGACAATCTCCATTTCCTGTACTCTGAGTAGTTTTCCTACTTTCTTCTGCTGGATATTTGAGTTAGCTCCCATTCACTTCTCCTTACCCAAAATTACTTTGTCCCACTGCTCCAAATAGCCCCAATATTTCTGTTGGAATGTTGAAAGGCAACAAGTATGGGGCTAGACCACTTTCAAGACAGCAGGCTTGGCCAGCGCCGCAGCTCAATAGGCTAATCCTCCACCTGTGGCGCTGGCACCCCAGGTTCTAGTCCCGGTCAGGGCGCCAGATTCTGTTCTGGTTGCTCCTCTTCCAGTCCAGCTCTCTCCTGTGGCCCAGGAGTGCAGTGGAGGATGGCCCAGGTGCTTGGGCCCTGCACCCGCATGGGAGACCAGGAGAGGCAACTGGCTCCTGGCTCCTGGCTTCCGATCGCACCGGCTGCGGTGGCCACTGGGGGGGCAAACCAATGGAAAAAGGAAGACCTTTCTCTCTCTCTCTCTCTCTCTCTCACTGTCCACTCTGTCTGTCAATAAATAAATAAATAAATAAATAATTTTAAAAATAAAAATAAATAAAAAAAGACAGCAGGCTTAAGGAAAGGAGTCTGTGGAAGAATCTGACTCAGGATTTTGGCAATCCACATGGTGACTGTTACTTCTTGCTCATTGTGCCTATACATCCTAGATAATTTATAAGTGTGTTGTAATTTTTATTGGTTATACATCAGTGGAGCATTTCGTATTTTTCTAATCTAAGACTGTCAGGTGTACGGTTTGGATTCTTTATTTATTAAAAAAAAAGATACCACAAGAATGCATTTATAAAAAGACTAATTGGTAAAAGGCGAAAGATTTATACGATCTGAAGAGAAACCAGAGTATACTAGCTGATAGAATCAAAAAGGGAGAGAATGATCCAACATGGGAAGTGAGATACACAGCAGACCCATAGAATGGCAAATGTCCTAACAGCACTCTGGCCTCAGAATCAGCCCTTAAGGCATGCGGATCCGGCTGAAATGCCCATGAGAGTATTTCAGGCATGGAAAGCCAAGACACTCTGGGGGAAAAAAAAAAAACCTAAATGAAAGATCTCCACGAGTGAGATCCCAGTGGAAAGAATGGGTCATCAAAGAAGGAGGTACCTTTCTCTGAAGGGAGGAGAGAACTTCCACTTTGACCATGGCCTTGTCTAAATATGATCAGAGTCGGTGAACTCAGGGGGCTTCCATAGCCTTGGCAGCTCATGACAAGAGCCTAGGGTGATTACTGATGCCATAAACAAGAGTGTCAATTTGTTAAGTCAACAACAGGAGTCACTGTGCACTTACTCCTCATGTAGGATCTTTGTCCTTAGTGTGCTGTACATTGAGATCTAATGCTATAACTAGTACTCAAACAGTATTTTTCACTTTATGTTTCTGTGTGGGAGCAAACTGTTGAAATCTTTACTTAATGTATGCTAAACTGATCTTCTGTATATAAAGAGAATCGAAAATGAATCTTGATGTGAATGGAAGGGGAGAGGGAGTGGATAAGGGGAGGGTTGCGGGTTGGAGGGACGTTATGGGGGGGAAGCCATTGTAATCAATATCCTGTGCTTTGGAAATTTATATTCATTAAATAAAAGTTAAAAAAAAAGACTAATTGGAAGGGTGATTGACACTTCTCATGCAGCCCAAATCTGCCCCTTTCCCAGTTGCTAGAAGAAAGAGATGAGCTGAAGGGAATGTTTGCTTTGCTACCAAAAGTCATCAAGCAAGGAAAAATCTAGTCAGGACAACCCTACCCCACTGCCACACTGACATTAAGGAATAATTGCTTTTTGCTTGAGAAAACAGCAATAGATTAACTATTGCAATATGTAGGAGCCAGTATTTAGAAGGACCACTGAAGAAGCCAAAAGTGCAGGGTGGGAGATGGGACAATGACATTGCTTGTTGAGGTAGATAAGATTTGAGAAGAAAGAAAGTATTTAGCACAGTTTCAAGGCAAAAACGTTGGGGGACTGTGGGAATACAGCTGACTGTGAGATAGGTGCCTTGGTCTCTTCTGCCCCTTGCTCTTCCTGAAATGTGACCATAGCAACCTTCTGTAAGTCAAACCTGCCTGTTTCCTCTATCAACCATGGACAGTGTCCACATGTCCAAACTGACAGGATCCTCCTATCTCCAGCTGTACACACTGCACCGTCTCCAGGCATTCTCTGCTCCAGATAAGTGAAATAATTTGAAACTTTTTGGACTTCCTTTGTGAATATTGGATTGACATGTAATTCTTGAACACTTTTAAGGGGTAATGCAACTTTTCATGCACATAGCTTAAATGAACCACATCAGGCAACCAGGCTTTCTATTTTCTTATATTTTCATTGTGCTTGGAGCCTACCAGGTCCTCTATGCCAGTTCTTTACACAGAAGGTTATTATACATTACCATGAACAAAGCCACCACAGTGTTCTGCAAAAAATACCAGGAGATACATTTGCCCTACTCTACTGAGTCTAGGTGCCACCCCACACATCCCAGTTTCTGGCAATCACTATTTTAAACTCAGATCAAACGTATGAGACAGGACATGTAGCATCAGTCTTTCTGTGGCTTGCTTATTTCACTTGACATGAAGATGTCCATTTCCATTCATTTTTTTGGCAAAAGCCAGGATTTTATTCTTTTTTATGGCAGAATAACACTCCATTTTGTATATACCACATTTTTTGTCCATTCATCTGTTCAGAGACACCTATGTTGATTCTATATTGTGACTATTGTGAATATTGCTGCAATCAACATGGGAGTGCAGTTATCTGTTTTGTGTGCCAATTTCATTTACTTTGCGTATAAACCAGAAGTGTGATGGCTGGATCATATGGTATAGCTATTTTCAGTTTCATCTAGAACTCCATTATTGCTGTCCATAATGGCTATACTAATCTACATGCTCATCAACAGTATATAAAGAACACTTTTTTCTCCACATTTCACCTCCATGCATTATTATTTGTCTGTCTGATAATAGTTGCTCAAACAGCAACTAAGATAATATCTCATTGAAATCCTTGACAGGTAGTAATATTGAGCATTTTTTCCATGTATTTGTTGTCCATTTTCACTTGTTCTGTGAGAAAGGCCTATTTGGATCCTTTGCCCATTTATAATCAGATTATTATTTATGTTGTTTTTTATTTTTTTAAGATGCTTATATATTCTGGATATTAATCCCTATCAGATGCATGGTTGACAAATGTTTTCTCACATTCTTTGGGTTGTTTCTTCATTCTATCAATTGTTTCTTTTATAGTGTAGAGGTTTTTTAGTGTGACTTAATCTTACTTCTCTGTTCTTGCTTTTGTTGCCCATGCTTTTGGGCTGTTATCCAAAAAAGCCATTGTCTATGCCAGTGTCTTGAAGTATTCTCCTATGCTTTCTTCTAAATATTCCATAGCTTCAGGTCTTAAATTTGAATACTTGATCCATTTTGAGGTGACTTTTATATAGAGTGAAAGGTGGGTTGGGGTTTTTGTTTCAATCCTTTGTATACAGACATCCATTTGTCCCACCACATTGGTTGTTTCTATTTTTACTTATTGAAGTCTTTGTTTAGTGGAGCATTAAGCTCTTCACTTTAATGTAAATTAAACTACTTCATCTCAAAAATTCGAAATGAGAGAAGGAAAAAAGGAAGGGAAAGAGAGAGAGAGAGAGAAACAGGGTGGAAGGAGGGAAAAAAAGGTAAAAAAAACAAGGTGGAGAGAGGGGAAAAAAAGGGAGGGGTGAAGGGAGTATCACTATACTCAGAATTGTGTCTATGAACCACACTGAATCTGTTCCACTTGTATTAATATCATATTAACATAAAAATAAAGAAAAAATGTTTTTTAAAAAAAGAAAGACTGTCTCTGCCCTGGCATGTGTTTTAGCTATTTTGTCAAAGATAAACTTGTTGTAAATGTATGGATTTTTTTCTGGGGCTTCTTTCACTATTCTGTTCATTTATGTGCCTATTTTTATGCCAGTATCATGGGGTTTTGGTATAACAGCTCACAGTGTGTTTTGAAATCTGGTATCATGTTTCCTTCTTACTGTTCAAGATGGTTTGGGCTAGTCAGGGTCTTTTTTGTTTCCATATACATTTTTAAGATATTTTTCTAGTTTTGTGAAGAATGTTATTGATATTTTGATGGTGATTTCATTGAATCTGCAATTTGCTTTGGGTAATATGGATATTTAAGCAATGTTCATTTTTCTATTGATGAAAATGAAAGTTCTTTCCATTCTTTTGTGTATTGTGGTAAACTTCGTACATTAGGTTTTTTTGTCTTTTTCATTGAAAAGATTTTTCACGGCATCTATTGAGATAATCATATGGTTTTTCTTCTGCAGTCTGTTAATGTGGTGTATCACATTGGTTGTCTTGCGCACATTAAACCATCCCTGCATACCAGGGATAAATCCCACTTGGTCTGGGTGGATGATCTTTCTGATGTGTTGTTGCATTCTATTGGTGAGAATTTTATTGAGGATTTTTGCATCTATGTTCATCAGGGATATTGGTCTGTAATTCTCTTTCAGTGCTGCATCTTTCTCTGGCTTAGGAATTAAGGTGATGCTGGCTTCATAGAAAGAATTTGGGAGGACTCCTTCTTCTTCGATTGTTCTGAATAGTTTGAGAAGAATTGGAGTTAGTTCTTCTTTAAACGTCTGGTAGAATTCAGCAGTGAATCCATCTGGTCCTGGGCTTTTCTTTGTTGGGAGGGCCTTTATTACTGTTTGAATTTCTGTCTCAGTTATGGGTCTGTTTAGGTTTTCGATGTCTTCCTGGTTCAATTTAGGCAGGTTGCATGTGTCCAGGAATCTATCCATTTCTGATAGGTTTCCCTGTTTGCTGGCATACAAGTCGTTGTAGTAATTTCTGATGATTCTTTTTATTTCTGTGGTGTCTGTTGTTACATTTCCTTTTTCATCTCTGATTTTATTGATTTGGGTCTTTTCTCTTCTTTTTTTAGTTAGTTGGGCCAATGGGGTGTCAATTTTGTTTATTTTTTTCAAAAAACCAGCTCTTCGTTTGGCTGATTTTTTGTAATGTTTTTCTTGATTCAATCCTGTTGATTTCTTCTCTGATTTTAATTATTTCTCTTCTCCTACTAGATTTGGGTCTGATTTGCTGTAGGTTTTCTAGATCCTTGAGGTGAATTGAAAGCTCATCTATTTGGTGCCTCTCCAATTTCTTGATGTAGGCACCTATTGATATAAACTTTCCTCTTAACACTGCTTTTGCTGCGTCCCATAAGTTTTGGTATGTTGTGCTGTTATCCTCATTTACTTCCAGAAAGTTTTAGATTTCTCGTTATGACCCATTGTTCATTCAGGAGCATGTTGTTCAATCTCCATGTGTTTGCGTATGCTCTAGGGATTCCTGAGTTGCTAATTTCCAACTTCATTCCTTTATGGTCTGAGAAGCTGCATGGTATGATTCTAATTCTTTTGAATTTGCTGAGACTTGCTTTATGGCCTAGTATGTGATCAATCCTAGAGAAGCTTCCATGTACTGCTGAGAAGAATGTAAAATCTTTAGCTGTAGGATTGAAAGTTCTGTATATATCTGTTAGATCCATTTGGGCTATAGTGTCGTTTAAATCTACTGTATCCTTGTTGATTTTCTGACCGGATGATCTGTCTATTTCTGAGAGTGGAGTATTGAAGTCCCCCAGTACTACTGTATTGGGGTCTAAGTCTCCCTTTAAGTCCGTTAATAAATCTTTTAGATAAACTGGTGCCCTGTAGTTAGGTGCATATACATTGATAATTGTTATATCTTCCTGTTGAATTGATCCCTTAATCATGATATAGTGTCCCTCTTTGTCTCTCTTAACAGTTTTTGTGGTAAAGTTTATGTTGTCCGATATTAAGATGGCTACGCCCGCTCTTTTTTCATTTCTGTTGGCATGGTATACCTTTTTCCAGCCTTTCACTTTCAGTCTGTATGGATCTTTGTTGCAAAGATGTGTTTCTTGTAAGCAGCAAATAGATGGGTTTTGTTCCTTAACCCAATCAGCCAATCGGTGTCTTTTAACTGGACAGTTCAGGCCATTCACGTTCAATGTGACTAATGATAAGTGGTAACTTTGCCCTGCCATTTGCCAAAGATAAGTTCTAATATATGCTTTGAATTCCCTGTGATCTTTTGCTGTGAGGTTTCCTTCCTTGGTTTCCTTCCTTTGCCTTCTTTCATATTGATGACCGTGTTTCTGTGTTTCTGTGTGTAACACATCTTTAAGCATCTTTTGCAGGGCTGGACGAGTGGCAACAAATTCTTTCAATTTATGTTTGCAATGAAAAGTCTTTATTTCACCTTCATTCACAAATAATAGCTTTGCAGGATATAATATTCTGGGCTGGCAGTTGTTCTCTCTTAGTACCTGGGCTATATCTCGCCATTCCCTCCTAGCTTTTAGAGTTTCTGATGAGAAGTCAGCTGTGAGTCTGATTGGAGATCCTCTGAGAGTAATCTGACGTTTCTCTCTTGCACATTTTAGGATCTTTTCTTTATGTTTCACTGTGGAGAGTTTAATTACAACGTGTCGTGGTGAGGATCTCTTTTGGTCGTGTTTATTAGGGGTTCTGTGGGCTTCCTGTACTAGGATTTCTCTGTCCTTCTCCAAACCTGGGAAATTTTCTGCTAATATTTCACTAAAAAGGCCTTCTAATCCTTTCTCCCTCTCCATGCCTTCAGGAACTCCTAGAACCCGAATGTTGGGTTTTTTAATGGTATCCTGAAGATTCCCGACAATATGTTTTAGATTTCTAATTTCCTCTTCTTTTCTTTGGTCTGACTGTATCCTTTCCTGTTCTCTGTCTTCTAAGTCCGCTATTCTCTCTTCTGCTTCACCCATTCTGTTTGTAAGGCTCTCTATTGTGTTTTTCATTTGATCTATTGAATTCTTCACTTCAGTCACTATCACAGTTTCCTGTTGTACTAGTTGTTTCGTTTCATTTTGATTCCTCCTTAATATTTCATTTTCACGAGAGAGATTTTCTATCTTGTCCATTAAGGATTTGTGTAGTTCCAGAATTTGTTTTTGAGAACTTCTTAATGTTCTTATCAATTTTTTGAGATCTGCTTCTTGCATTTCTTCTATGTCATCATCTTCATAATCTTGAATTGGGTGTCTTTTTCATTTGAGGGTGTCATGGTGACTTCCTTGTTTTTATTACCTCGGTTTCTGCATTTGTTATTTGGCATATTGGAGATATTTGGTTTCTTCACTGTGGTGCTTTTTCTTGTTATACTATGACTCTAGATTAAGTGGACTATCTGTTTTTGATGGAGCCTTAGGGCTTGAGATGGGTGTGGCCTGAGAGCTCTGTTTGGTGTGCCAAAGGTGACACTCCCAGGTTAGGCGTGGTAAATCTCTCTCTCTCTCTTTCTTTTTTTTTTTTTTTTTTTTGATTCAAAAGAAAAACCATATGATTATCTCAATAGATGCCGAGAAAGCATTTGATAAAATACAACACCCGTTCATGATGAAAACTCTAAGCAAACTGGGTTTGGAAGGAACATTCCTCAATACAATCAAAGCAATCTATGAAAAACCCACAGCCAACATCCTATTGAATGGGGAAAAGTTGGAAGCATTTCCACTGAGATCTGGGACCAGACAGGGATACCCACTCTCACCACTGCTATTCAATATAGTTCTGGAGGTTCTAGCCAGAGCTATTAGGCAAGAAAAAGAAATTAAAGGGATACAAATTGGGAAGGAAGAACTCAAACTATCCCTCTTTGCAGATGACATGATTCTGTATTTAGGGGACCCAAAGAACTCTACTAAGAGACTATTGGAACTCATAGAAGAGTTTGGCAAAGTAGCAGGGTATAAAATCAATGCACAAAAATCAACAGCCTTTGTATACACAGACAATGCCATGGCTGAGGAAGAACTTCTAAGATCAATCCCATTCACAATAGCTACAAAAACAATCAAATACCTTGGAATAAACTTAACCAAAGACGTTAAAGATCTCTACGATGAAAATTACAAAACCTTAAAGAAAGAAATAGAAGAGGATACCAAGAAATGGAAAAATCTTCCATGCTCATGGATTGGAAGAATCAATATCATCAAAATGTCCATTCTCCCAAAAGCAATTTATAGATTCAATGCAATACCAATCAAGATACCGAAGACCTTCTTCTCAGATCTGGAAAAAATGGTGCTGAAATTTATATGGAGGCACAAGAGACCTCGAATAGCTAAAACAATCTTGTACAACAAAAACAAAGCCGGAGGCATCACAATACCAGATTTCAGGACATACTACAGGGCAGTTGTAATTAAAACAGCATGGTACTGGTACAGAAACAGATGGATAGACCAATGGAACAGAATTGAAACACCAGAAATCAACCCAAACATCTACAGCCAACTTATATTTGATGAAGGATCTAAAACTAATTCCTGGAGCAAGGACAGTCTATTCAATAAATGGTGCTGGGAAAATTGGATTTCCACGTGCAGAATCATGAAGCAAGACCCCTACCTTACACCTTACACAAAAATCCACTCAACATGGATTAAAGACCTAAATCTACGACCTGATACCATCAAGTTACTAGAGAACATTGGAGAAACCCTTCAAGATATTGGCACAGGCAAAGAATTTCTGGAAAAGACCCGGGAGGCACAGGCAGTCAAAGCCAAAATCAACTATTGGGATTGCATCAAATTGAGAAGTTTCTGTACTGCAAAAGAAACAGTCAGGAGAGTGAAAAGACAACCGACAGAATGGGAAAAAATATTTGCAAACTATGCAACAGATAAAGGGTTAATAACCAGAATCTACAAAGAGATCAAGAAACTCCACAAAAACAAAACCAACAACCCACTTAAGAGATGGGCCAAGGACCTCAATAGACATTTTTCAAAAGAGGACATCCAAATGGCCAACAGGCACATGAAAAAATGTTCAAGGTCATTAGCAATCAGGGAAATGCAAATCAAAACCACAATGAGGTTTCATCTCACCCCGGTTAGAATGGCTCACATGCAGAAATCTACCAACAACAGATGCTGGCGAGGATGTGGGGAAAAAGGGACACTAACCCACTGTTGGTGGGAATGCAAACTGGTCAAGCCACTATGGAAGTCAGTCTGGAGATTCCTCAGAAACCTGAAGATAACCCTACCGTTCGACCCAGCCATCCCACTCCTTGGAATTTACCCAAAGGAATTTAAATTGGCAAACAAAAAAGAGGTCTGCACCCTAATGTTTATTGCAGCTCAATTCACAATAGCTAAGACCTGCAACCAACCTAAATGCCCATCAACGATAGACTGGATAAAGAAATTATGGGATATGTACTCTTTAGAATACTATACCGCAGTAAGAAACAACGAAATCCAGTCATTTGCAACAAAATGGAGGAACCTGGAACACATCATGCTGAGTGAAATAAGCCAGTCCCAAAGGGACAAATACCATATGTTCTCCCTGATCGGTGATGACTGACTGAACACCAAGAGGGAAACCTGTTGGAGTGAGGTGGACACTATGGGAAACGGTGGCTTGATCAACATAGCCCTGACTGTTAATGAACAACTTAATACATTATCCCTCTTAGTAGTTTTTTTGTCTGTTCTACTTAATATGACTGGTTTAGATCTGTAATTGATGCACAGTTATTCTTAAGTGTTGAAAATTAACTGAAATGTGATCCCTGTTGAACATGGTGGTGGGAATGGGAGAGGGAAGAGATGTATAATTTGGGACATGCTCAGGCTGACTTGCCCCAAGTGGTGGAGTTGGAAGCATACCAGGGGATTCCAATTCAATCCCATCAAGGTGGCATGTACCAATGCCATCTCACTGTTCCAGGTGATCAGTTTCAGTTCACAGTTGGTCATGGTGGAGGGACTGGGAGTCAAAGGGAGCACATAGACAAGTCTAGTACCTGCTAACGCTAACTGATGGAGTAAATAAAGGGGAGAGTGATCCAACATGGGAAGTGAGATACTCAGCAGACTCATAGAATGGCAGAGGTCCTAAATAGCACTCTGGCCTCAGAATCAGCCCTAAGGCATTCGGAGCTGGCTGAAAAGCTCATGAGAGTATTTCAGGCATGGAAAGCCAAGACACTCTGGCAAAAGATCTCTGCGAGTGAGATCCCAGTGGAAAGAACAGGTCATCAAAGAAGGAGGTACCTTTCTCTGAAGGGAGGAGAGAACTTCCACTTTGACTATGACCTTGTCTAAACAAGATAAGAGTCGGAGAACTCAGAGGGCTTCCATAGCCTTGGAAACTCATGACTGGAGCATGGGGAGATTACTGATGCCATAGACAGGAGTGTCAATTGGTAAAGTCAACAATAGGAGTCATTGTGCACTTACTCCTCATGTAGGATCTCTATCCTTAATGTGCTGTACATTGAGATTTAATGCTATAACGAGTACTCAAACAATATATTTCACTTTGTGTTTCTATGGGGGTGCAAACTGTTGAAATCCTTACTTAATGCATACTAAACTGATCCTCTGTAAAAAAAAAAAAAAAAAAAAAAAAAAGAAATTATCAATTCCCAACTTGACTCTCACTGGGATTAAACATGACAATAGGTCTGCTCTGATTTCATCATCATTTAAAAAAAAATCATCTATTATTTTTACTTTATGTTTCTGTGTGGGAGCAAACTGTTGAAATCCATACTTAATGTATACTAAGCTGATCTTCTGTATATTAAGATAATCAAAAATGAATCTTGATGTGAATGGAAGGGGAGAGGGAGTGGGAAAGGGGAGAGTTGTGGGTGGGAGGGACGGTATGGGGGGGAAGCCATTGTAATCCATAAGTCGTACTTTGGAAATTTATATGCATTAATATGCATTAAATAAAAGTTTAAAAAAAAAAGAAAAGATCTTTCACAATCTTGACTAAATTTATTCCAAGGTGTTTGATTTTTTTGGTAGATATTTTGAATGGAATTTCTCTTTTAATTTCTTCATCAATGAGTTCATTATTGGTATACAAATACCAGGTCTCCCACATGGGTGCAGGGACCCAAGCACTTGGACCATCTTCCACTGTTTTCCTAGGCTCATTATCAGGGAGCTGGATCAGAAGTGGAGCAGTCAGGTCTAAAACCAGAGCCTATATGGGATGCCGGCACTGCAGGCAGAGGCTTAACCTTCTATGTTGCAGCGCCAGACCCCCATGTTTTTCCTTAATTTCACCTTTGTGAGGGGTCAGAGGCAGTATTTCCCGGAGGAACCGAACATCTCTTGATCACATTTGTCTAGTGCCTACCTTATCCCTCCCAAGTGTTCCAATTAGGTGAGGTAGAGCAGGAATTTTGCAAGCTAGAGAATGTGAAAACACTGTCTTCTTCTAAGGAGCCTTCATGTGCCCCTGATGTTGATGTTAACCACAGAGAACCTGGAAGCTACCGACAGGAAGAGCACCACCAGGTCTGTAATGCACACAGCGCACCCTGCACAAGCTATTTGGAGAGGTCAGAGGTAGCACTGGGCTACAGGGAGCTCCTTCCACTCTCATTTCCTGGGCTTCTCCTTGTTGAAAGGCTCTGTCCTCAGGACTGGGTAAATAGCCAAAAAAGCTGAGCCTACTGCCTTCAAGGAGCTCACAGCCATGTGAGGGAGGTAGACAAAATGAGTGATTACAGTGGAGTCTGGTCAATTCTATGAGCAGAAGAAACAAACAGGACAACAGGAATCATGGTGGAGGAGCAGAGTGAGGATACGCACGGGGTTCCCAAAAGTGCTGCTTCAATGATGTCTTTAAGAGACATGATGAGGCCGGTGCCGCGGCTCAATAGGCTAATTCTCCACCTGCAGTGCCGGCACCCTGGGTTCTAGTCCCAGTCGGGGCGCCGGATTCTGTCCCGGTTGCCCCTCTTCCAGGCCAGCTCTCTGCTGTGGCCCAGGAAGGCAGTGGAGGATGGCCCAAGTGCTTGGGCCCTGCACCCCAAGGGAGACCAGTAGAAGCACCTGGCTCCTGGCTTCAGATCAGCGCGGTACGCCGGCTGCAGCGCTCCAGCTGCAGCAGCCATTGGAGGGTGAACCAATGCAAAAAGGAAGACCTTTCTCTCTGTCTCTCTCTCTCACTGTCCACTCTGCCTGTCAAAAAAAAATTTAAAAAAAGAGACATGATTATACTGTTACACACCCATGGGAAGGCAATGCACCTGAGGGGAGAAGATGAACCATGAACACCTCTGAATATATGTCACTAACTGAACTGGGTTTCCCAGGAGGGCAGGCGTGGGCCAGGAGAAGACATGAAAGCACCCCACTTCCAGGCACCAACATGATATGGGGTTGATGTATGTGTGCCCCGCTGCAGCTACAGACACCATCCTGGTGCCTGACTGCCATGAGAAAGAATGAAGGGAAACACCTTCTGTATCTCAGAAATGCTTCTAAGTACCCCTTCCTTCCATTCTAATCATGTGAAGTTGAATTGTTATGTCTAATTTCTCTCCTGATATATTTTAACTGTGACCTAAAGATTTCTCATGTGCAGTGAACTGCAGCCTAATGATGTGTGAACAGACTGTAACCTGTCTTTATAACAAGTAGCCAAGTCTCAGCCAATCACAAGTGGTTGACGACTCCAGTTATGTTCAAATAAGATGGCAGAGAGCAGTCACCAAGAAGTCTGTCTCTTCCTCACTTCCATTTTCTGTAGGTCACTTCTTTCTCTCTGGATATAAATACAACCAGCCCCTCTGAGAGGGAAGGCTCTCAGAACCATTTTGGTCTGGATTGCTGCCTCTGCTAGAATCCCAAACAAAACCAACAAAGATTGCAAAAATAAATCTACTGCCACTTTCTTCTTTAGCAATTCACATGCTTGTTGCTAAAATCTTACCCTCTTTCAGATTGCAAACCTCTTTAGACTATATCAAGACCTATGGACTACATGGTTCTAGAAACACATGTATATATTACACACATGTAATTTTTATACCATTTTATTGCCTTTGTGGTCCTGCTGAAATGTATCGATGGACAACATGGTTAACTATTGTGCAAACCAGACTCTAACAAGTTTCAATGCTTAGTGTCTCTCTCCATTGACATCAAGAGTTCAGCAACAGCACATTAAGGGAAGCAGGTGATGAGTAAAGTGTTCTTGGAGTGAGAAAGTCATGGCAGTGCCTTAAAGAAAAGAAGATTCATCTCACAACACTTGGACTACATTTCTTGCTTTCTGTTTGGATCCTTTATCTATGCATGTATCCCTTACATGTTGTAAAGATGGCAATTTTGGATAGGATTCACTAGGTCTCTCTGACATAGGGTAGAGAATAGCACTATTTCCACGAGCTAGCCAGAGTAAGTAGAATCTCTTGTATGTTATTATTTTGCAACCAACCTGGTATCCTGGGTGAAATCAATCTGGGAGCAACTGTAGTCTCACAGCTACAGGCACTCATATCTTAGTGATTATCCTAATATTGTTACATTGTAGCTGATTCGGATGATGTCTGAATAACTCTGCAACAAGGCATCTTCTTCCTGGTGTTTTAACAAGTCTTTTTTTGTATGTGTCTTGGGAACTTGGGGTTGGAAGAGCAAATGATTTCATTTTTAGGTTCAATGTGCTGAGAGCATTATTTACATCTGCTGCCATTAGGCTTAGGTATATATCAATATTTATTGCTAATTCAATGGCCTTACTCTTTAAAGTCAATATGTGCTTCTTAGAGCTATAAATCTGTATAATCACCAGAGTTTAAATCAATACCTGTTTATTATCTATTTATCAACTATGAGTCAACCTTTCTGCATTTCAGATACTTAGCAATGTTGGACACCAGGCTTCTAGGGATGGAGCATCGCTGAAATGACCACTGAGATTCAAAAATTCCAATATTACCTGACCTTAACGTTTGCTACAAGAATCGAAATAAAAGCAATACAACAGAAAAGACCCACAAAGTAGTTTCTGGGCCAGAAAATTGTTGAGTTATGAAATATTTACAGCTGAAGATATATGAAAATGTATTTAAGTGTATTCTAATGTTATATCTTTAATACTGGAGGAAAACGTAGATCAAATTACCTATAAACACACTTAGCCAACATACAACACAAAAACTGACTTTTCCCATCCTAATGGTCTTGGTTTTGTTGTGGGAGACATGTTTTAAAGATTATTTTATTTAACAAGCAGGGAGAGACAGAAAAAAATCTTCCATCTGCTGATTCACTCCCCTAAATGACCACAATGGTCAGGGCTGGGCCAGGCTGAAGCCTGGAGCCAGAAATTCCATTCTGGGTTCCACATGGGGGACAGGGGCCCAAGCACTCAGCCATCTTCTGCTGTTTTCCCAGGCACATTAGCCAGGAGCTGGATTGGAAGGGTAGCAGCCGGCACTCAAACCCATGTTCTTATATGAGATACTGGTGTCACAAGTGGTGGATTAACTCACTGCCCCACATCAGCCCCTGTGGGAGATATTTTAAGTACAGAATCAGATGCCAATGAAAATCCTTCAGAAGCCAGCTGATGGCGTCCTCAGAGATGGGGCTCAAACCCAGCGTCTGGTTTGGGTGAGCAGTGGGTCACCAAGAGGAGTGAATCAGTGGTGGCATCAGCTATGCTGGCTGCAGCTAACCTCAGCCCTATCAACCTCTCCCCTCAGAGGACTCCTTTGCATCCTTCAGGGGATTTTCAGGGCTTGGCCAGGCCAAAATCAGGAGGAAGGAACTCCATCTGGATCTCCCACATGAGTGGCAGAGATTCAAGTGCTTGAACCATCATCTACCACCTTTCCAGGCTCATTATCAACAAGCTGGATCGGAAGTAGAGGAGCTGGAACTCAGATTGGCACTCTGACGTGGGACGCAGGTATCCCAGGTGGGGGCTTAACTCACTGTGCCACAATGCTGGCCCCATTATCTCCTTTCTAGAATTCCTTATGTCAGTTATGTACCTTTTATTTATAAAATTGTCAATAGATACTTTTCAATAGATGCTTTCTCTCTGTTAAAATTCTCCATGATTTTCTCGAGGTTCTTGACCATATAAATCATAGTCCTTTTAAAGTCTGATATATGATAGCTCCAATATCTAAATTGTTTCCATTGTTCATTTTTTTTTTCCTGTAGACATGTTAGTCATTTGGTCCTGTGTCCTGGCATGCCTGGTAATTTTGTACTCAATATCCATGTGTTGTGTATGAAATAAATGCTGGTTCTCTGGGTAACATCTTCCTCTAGGGAACAGCTGGGCTGTGGACAGATTACCCTAATCAAGGTGAGGCTGCCTTGGGCTTTGCTGCACCTGTTCCCAGTAGCCTCTTACTCTTAAGGGGTGGCTCTCACTCCTGCTCCTCTTCCTTGGGTCTTAGTGGGGGTCTGCTGTGCTCACCAGGACATCTTCAGGATGTGCTACTCCTCGACATCATGAGCCTGAGGAAATCTCTGCTTGGCAATCATCTCCGTTAAACAAAACGAACTTGACCCTGGAGGGTCCCTGTAACTTGCATTCTTGAGTCCTTCCACTAAAACTGCAATCCAGCCTTTGTACCTCAGCAAGCTCAAACCCTAACTCAGGAGTGAGTTCCCGCCAATCACAGCAGCTGAGCTTCAGCCAACCCCAGGCAACCAACTCTCCAACCCATGTTCAAATAAGGCAAATACGAAACCAGAACTAATCCAGTTTTCTCTAAATGTTTTTACAGACTCCATTGTAAGTGGGAGTCTTCCTGAATCTCCTCTGGCTCTGAGCACTGCCCAGTTCTCCCATCTTTCTGTATTCAATTAAGCTCTGTTAAATGTAATTTGTCTCGAGTTTTTCCTTTTAACACCTCAAAGGGAAATCGCAAGCAGAAGTTCTGCCTCAGTTTTGTGTTTCTGGCATCTCCAAGATCTTTACTTCAGTCCGTGTCACTATGGCAGCTCCCAAATTCAATCTTTCTGGCCCCCAAATTCAACAGGGAGGCTGCTGCTTCCCCTGCTCAGTCTCCCACACTGAGGACTGGTCAGAGTCCTGGGAAATACCATGATGCTTACATGCATTGCCTCTGGCTGCCGGGGGCCATGTCGTCCCATGTTTCCTTTTGTCTATTTTTAATCCAGGCCTTGTAGCTGTCTTCCGTGGAAAGATTAGGTAATACGTGCTACTGTGCTGTGGCAAGAAGTACCAAGCCATTTTCCCACAGCTGTTATGACTGTGGGTCTCTTGTGCTGAGTCTTTTCTTTAACACATTCTCACTTAGTTCTAACCCTAGCTATTCTCATTTTTGAGATAAGGATAGCGTTTATTAAAACAGTAAATCTGTAACTTAAACCTGGTGTAGAGTGATCTGAAAACAGCTGTTTTGAGATGAGCTAGACATCCTCATACCAAAACCTGAAGGTGTAATTCCCTGATCTTATTTCTAGAAGTTGCCATCAGAGTTTAATTCTTTTTGATGAAATTCCTGACAGATAACCTGAGAATTCACTTTTCACCCCTAAGGTATCTATAAGAACGGAATTAGAAAAATTATTTTATCATCCCAAAATATGACACCAAATTAAAATGTCAGCTCAAGCTAACAAATTGCCACCGGGTGCAGGACAATCATGGGAGCTTCATTTCATCAAGAACTTTAAGGTGATTTGGGGTTTCCTCCTGTGAAAGTGCAGAGGAAGTGATGAAAATGATGTAGAATACTTGCATGTACCTTGAAGTTCTGACTACGCTGGAAATTTTGGTGGGTGACTTTTCTTTGCTATACTAAAGCTCTTCATTTTTATTTTGGATAAGTTCCAAAATTAAATAATTATAATTATGAATTCAAGAGAATGCTTGAGATTAATCCAGTACATTGGGTGCATAATACACCTGTTACACATTACTTTACTCAATGGTCTCCAATAATGCGCACATTTTAGCAGCTCCTGAGACTTCTTTATGTAGCTTTTTAGAGTCTGGATCACCTCTTGGAGCATGGCAAGACATTGCTAATGTAGCATTCTGTGCTTTAATCAGGACTGCCATGTAAAATATAATTTTAGAATAGTTATTAGAAATTGAAAGACAGGTATATCCTCAAGAAGCAGAAATTAAGGTGTGCCCAGCCAATATTCTAAACAAGTGAGCTAATGCCTCTGGGGCACAGAAAGATATCAGAAATAAATAGAGACACCAGTGGCCAGAGAGATTAGAAGAGGTAGCCTTGGGCCTGGGCTAGGCAAGGAGTTAACAATAACAACATTGCAGAAACCTGATGGTGATGCATCACCTATAATGATAATTGGTCCTTTACTGTGCTCCAGGCAAGATCCTAAGTATTCCACATTTATTAAGTCATTTAATTCTCATAATGACTGTGCATATATTAAGAAGATGTGTTCTATTAAAAAAAAACTAAAGCACATATAATGGTCCCAGCACTAAAGCAAAGGCTTATTTCTGTCTCCTGAAACAGTATTGGCTTGGACAGGTGTATAGGTCAAGAGTGCTCCTTCTGTGGAGCCATCCAAGAGCTCTGGCTGATAGAAGCCCTGTTGTCTTCAAACTACTTTTCTAAGATCACTTCAAAATTAGTCTCTGTTGCAGCCAGCAGGAAGGAGAAAGGAGATGAATGAGACTCAAAGCAGGCTGTTTATGGGCCAGGATGAGAAGCAGCTCACATCACTTACCATCCATAGCCCATTGATTAAACTCAGTAACACTAAAGGAACCTGGGAAGTTCTTCTAGCATTGTGCCCTGGTTGAAGAGGAGACAGGTTAATGAACAGCCAGCAGTGTCTGCCACAAATGGCTGAGAAGAATCATGTTATCATCGTTTCATGTAGGAGGATCCTGAGTGCATGGCAGTTAACTGCTTGAGGTCACAGAGAATGAGGATTGCAGCCCCAACTGAGTGATTCCACTTCTCAATCTGGAACACACCATGAAGCTCCACTGTCTTTCTTCAAGAAGGAGGAGCTCAACAAGTGTACCAAGCAGAACCAGGAAAGTGGGAAGAAAATATGGAACTGCTCAGGATTCCCATGGAAAAATAACCTCCTGGCTATGGCATGTGCTAATGTTCATTTGAAATTTTCACTACTGGGTCATGAAATTCCAAGCTGAGAAATTAATGAGAAAACTGTTCCGTGGCCCATGAAGACCCTGAGAAGCTCAGCAGAGGCAAAAGTGGAACGACTTCGAGGGCCACATCTGCAGCATCAGGCTTCTGTGAACCACAAAGGGGAAAGGAATCCCTGAGCATCGAACTCACCTGAAGCTCCACAAGGAAATTAACTCAGGGAACCATCATCTCAAAACTACAGCTGTGAGATTCCTTATCAAGACCTTTCAGCTGGATTGAAAAGACTTCTCAGAGATTTGGGGGACTGTCCAATAGCAACCTTACACATGGCCTCCCCCAAAAAGGAAATGGGAAGGAATTTTCATCTAATGTGATACATTTATAATTTCTTAAAAGAAATTTTTTCAGCTCAACCTGAAAGGATGTGTGACAGCTCAAAATGAAAAGTGTTCTCTATGGCTCGATCTTCTACAGGAAGGAAGTAGTCTGAGAATGACACCTGCACTGGGTACCATGTCCTGTGGAATCCAGGGGAGGACTTGGATGGCAGCTTCAGGAGCTGTGCACTGAATAGATGTGTCTGAATCAATTCCAGGACCAAGGTGTCGCTCCCCGTCTTCGTGGAGGAACGACACAGGACCCTGCGCTGTTCTTTCGTCTGCTCGGCCCTCTCCAGGTTTGCTGCTGGTTCTTCCCGGGTTCGCTACCCACCCTTCCACCTCCGTGGAAGGGCGGTTCCCCCTGCCACTTTCCCCACTTCCGCAGGGGAGCGGCACACCGCCAGCCGGCTCTCTCGGGGGCTGCTCAGGTGTTCCTCTTAGATAGATGTTCCTGGTGCATGTTGTCTCTCTCCTCCTGTATAGTCCTCTTCCACCAATCCCAACTCTGCTACCCACATGCCGAGCACACTGCTCTCCTCCAATCAGGAGCAGGTCCTGCTGCTTATTGGTTGAACTGGAGGCAGCTGCGTAGAAGCTGTTTCCTCCTCTCCCAGCGCCATATTGTGGGAGAGCAGATGCATAGAATAAGTCTTAATTCGAGTAACAGTCTAGTCCGAGTTGCTCCCCACACAAGGTGCACCAGGGTCTTTGATACAACTTCAGTCTCCCTACTAGATTGTCTACTGCAGTTATCTTTGCCTCATCATTGGACACTGGATGATGACAAACAGACACTAAGCCTGTTTATTCACAGCACTCCTATTCAGATAAGCCAATAATTGAGAAATACCCAAGGAGCCTGTGACCCAAGACCATTGTCTGCACCTGGGTTTGATGGGAGGCGAGAGATCCTTCATCTTACAGCCTGAACCTGATGCTATGCTGGGAGAAGACCTGGGAGGCTTTGAAGGAAGTGAGTATGTTTTATAAGGGAGAAGTCAGCGATGCTGGAGAGGACCATGAAAGCTGTTTAGCAAACATGGCCTGCATCCCTCATGGAGTCTGTGGTTGCCTATGACTCAGGTTAGCCAGCAGAACATGATGGAAATGGTACTGCGCCAATTCTGAGCCTACACTTTTCAAAGGCCTGGTGGTTTCTTTTGTGCATTTTGGGGACCCTCAAGCTTTCGTATAAAAGGTCTTGCTACCTTTTGTGAGACACAATACAGAAATCCCATGGGGAGGCTAAACAAAGCAGAAGAGAACCTGAGACATCTAGGAGGAGAGTGACTTAGGCACTGCAAGAACCCACTTGAGCCTAACCTGCCGGCCATTTCCCACCCTGGACTTTCTAGCCCGGTTGAGCCTCAGGTAACTGCATCCCCCACTAGCATCACCTAGAGCAGAAGTATAACCCAGGTGAATCCCTCAGTGAAATGGTTCCTGCTTTCAGCCCCTATTTTTAGAGGCAATTTGTTATGCAGCAACAGAAAAACAAAATCAAGATTTAATCCTGTACTTGGAGCTTCTAATCTCGCTATGCAAATTAACCTCCTATGTAGCTTTGCAGCCTCTTCATCTTCCGTATCCCAACGGTCCTGTGGTCGCCACACGTGCAGTGAACACTGCTACCCTCATGCCTTGTCTGATGTAGCACCACGTCCTCCCTGGTTGTGGGAGACAATTGTGTCCTTCCAAAGCAGCAAAAAAAAGTGGGAAAGAAGAAATAATAGCACAGGATGAAATCAGGTGTCCCAGTGATTAGACAAAAGGGAAGATGAAAGGAGAGAAAGAAAGGTTATTGAGGGGGAAGGTTTCTCTGTGAATTTTAAACAGTGAGCCAACATATGGCACCTATTACATGTATATTTATGCATATGGATTTATGATAATGCTATGGTCCATATGGAGAAAGCTAGCCCACCTGCCAACAAGTATACTTATCTGAAATGGCCAGATGTCTCTACCCAAACCTGGAGAACAATTTTGGAGCCATGAGAAGCAAATGCAGGTGGAAGTACACTTGCAAAAAAAAAAAAAAATAAAAGCCATTACAAATAAAAATTCCTTGTGATTTTCTCAGAGAATACAAAATAATGATGCCATTAAGTGCTTCAGAAAATACGCAGTTGATCACAAAGTCAGATGCCCGTAGGGTCATCAGTGAAAAATTCTTAACTCCTTGTGAAATATATTGTCTGTCTTTTTAAGTTTAAAACATGTCAAATATATAAAAATGCAAAAAGAATATATCATAGAAGTGCAAAAAACCAATATTGTAATGAATCCCTTTGTACCCATTTTTAAGTTCAGCTGCTGCCCATTCTTGGCCAGTCTTGCTTTATTTATTCTTTCACTTAGTTCCTTGTTTTCCAAATTATTCAGAAGAAAATCTAGGACATCATATAATTTTATTCACAAGCGTTTTAATGTTTCTCCGGAACAAGAGGATTTTTTTAAGCATACCAAGTCTTAACAACTGACAATAATTCTTTCAGATCATCATATTCCCAGTCAGTGTTCATATTTCTAATTGTGTCATAAAGGTTGTTTTTTCCCAATGATTTATTTGTTTATACCAATAGGCAAATCAAGTTTATGTATTGTGATTGGATGATATGTTTCTTAAATCTCTTTCACCTCTAAATATTTTCCCTACATCTCTTTTTATTTCTGCAGCTCATTTGTCAAACAAAGAAGGTTGTTTGTTCTATGGATATTTCACAATTGTGGTTTCTAAGTGCATCCCCAGGGTGTTGTTTTGTATGTTTTGCAATCCTCTGTATTTTTGTAAATTTGAAAGTAGAGTTTTGACTAGATTTGGCTGCTTTTTCTCTTTCTCCTCTTCCCCTCCTCACCTCAACTGTTCATTTTCTTTGTTAGACTGCTTAATCAGTGGTGCATCCTTCCATGAGCTTGCAGTTTGCCTGCTTATTCGTGATGATAGCAGCCTTGGATCATCAACCCCAGACCCACTGATTCACTAGGAGTGACAGAATGCTGACATTCTTTTTAAAACATTCATTTATTTTATCAGAGAGCAAGAGGGAGACAGAGAGAGGAAGAGATCATCCATCCAGTGGTTCAATTCCCACATGCTACCAACACCTGAAGTGGAATCATGCAGAAGTCAGGAGTCCAGAACTCAATTCCATTTCCCTGTGTGGGTGGCAGGAAGCCAAATACTTGAGCCATCATCAACTGCCTCCCATGATGTGCATTAGCGGGAAGCTGATCAGAAGCAGAGCCAGGACTCAAACCCAAGACCTCCAATATAAGATGGGAGTGTCCCTAACAGCTTTGTAACCACAGCACCAAATGCCCACCCACCCCAAAAATGATGGCATTCTAATGCTGTATTTCAGTTTTATTTATAAACTGAAATCTTTCACAAAGAGAAACTTTGCCTACCGAGTAGTGAAGTCAGGGAAATGTTTGCTTCTCTTTATTTACAAGTGTTCTAAATAAAAAGTTGGTTCACCTGCTCCTCCAACATGAAACATATACTCGATTTTGACGTGTCATTATAGGTGACATGGATTTCATCATATTTTTTGTGTTTCAATCAACTGTAGTTAGTGTTTCTTTTCTGGCTAGTTTGACTATATTCAGGATGCTTCCTGGGTTTTTTTTTTTAATGAGAGGCAGAGACACAGAGTGGAGAGGAGAGAACTTTTCCTTTCATTTGTTTGCTCTTTTGTTTGCTCTCTATAGTAGCCAAGGTTAGGCCTTGCTGAAGCTAGGAGTCAGATCTGTGGGGTGCAGGAAATAAATTATTGCACCATGATTAGCAGTAAGCTGGAGTCAGGAGCTATACCCAGGAATCAAACCCAAGCACTCAAATATTGGATGAGGGTGTCTTAAACAGTTTTAATTGCTAGGATAAATGCCCTCCCAACCTCTGGAGTGTTTTGAGATGACCTTAGTAGTTCTTGGCATCTATCATCTGTGATAGCTGCCATGTTTAGTCTTCACATTTCTTCCCCAGAGGTGGAATCAGTCATTTCCCCCAGGGCTGTGGCTCATTTTAATGGAGTATAATATTTCAGGGCCAAAATCTGCACTATGAGCTCTATGCTTACTCCTTACTTCTGGATTTGTGGTTTTCTAGGACACTTTAGATGACAAAAATATGTGCGTTTGAGGTGTTAAATAAAGCTAGCAAATTCAAATGCATAATTATAAGATTTTTATTTAGCCCTTTCAATCTCGTGTCCATGTTTTCTCTCCCTCACAGTGAACTCCAGTTCTCAATAACACAAAATGGTGGTGAATCATCTAATTATTCTCAGATCATGTTTTGATAGCCTCAGCATACCCACACTACTCCAGCAATATGACCACTGAAAAGGATTTCACTTTTGCTCTTTGTTTTGCAAACAAATTTTGTGTAAGAATATACCTCTGGAAATGTACAAATCACAGTGTTTTCAAGCCCCTTAGAGCATTCTTCTGTGTGTGAATATGCAACCAAGTGGATGCACATTTGAAAGTTTGTCTCAGTTTACTTAAGTTTTCAAGCCCAGTTTAAGTCACATTATGTAAAATGTTTTCATGGTGCTAAAATCAAGTTTACGCAGCAAGGTCTTAAGGAAGTCTAGCTTCTAATCTTTTCCTCCAGGTTTTGTCCCTTCTGTAGGCAAGCAGTTTAAAAACCATATCCTTCTATTGTGGAGTGTTTGGATACTGTAGACAGGTATGTACATGTAACCATATCTCCCCTTCTCAGCTAAATGGCAGTACACTAAACCCATTTTTTCTACCTGGTTTTATTTTTATTTCACTGACATAACTGTGTACAGGTCAATAGATACACCTCTCATCGATTTTATGACATTGTGTAGATACACCATAACATATTGAACTTTATGTATAGATATGTAATGGGCCGGCACTGTAGGGCACTAGGTTAATCCTCTGCCTGCAGTGCCGGCATCCCATATGGGCTCAGTTCTAGTCCCAGCTGCTCCTCTTCCAATCCAGCTCTCTGCTACTGCTTGGGAAAGCAGTAGAAGATGGCCCAAGTGCTTGGGCCCCTGCTCCTGGCTCCTGGTTTCAGATCGGCACAGCCCTGGCTGTTGCAGCCATTTGGGGAGTGAACCAATGGAAGGAAGACCTTTATCTCTCCCTCTCACTGTCTGTAACTCTACTTCTCAAATAAATAAAATCCTTTTTTAAAAAAAAGATAAGTAAGTAATTTCTAGTCTAATTCTTTGACTACAGAAGCTTGAGGGGAATGGCCATTAGAACTAGCTAGGCTTTAAAACCTCTGTCGGCCAGCGCCACGGCTCACTAGGCTAATCCTCCGCCTTGTGGCGCCAGCACACCGGGTTCTAGTCCCAGTCGGGGCACCGGATTCTCTCCTGGTTGCCCCTCTTCCAGGCCAGCTCTCTGCTGTGGCCCGGGAGTGCAGTGGAGGATGGCCCAAGTGCTTGGGCCCTGCATCTCATGGGAGATCAGGAGAAGTACCTGGCTCCTGCCATCGGATCAGCGCGGTGCGCCGGCCACAGCGCGCCAGCCGCAGCGGCCATTGGAGGGTGAACCAATGGCAAAGGAAGACCTTTCTCTCTGTCTCTCTCACTGTCCACTCTGCCTGTCAAAAAAATAAAAAATAAAAAAAAAAACCTCTGTCAGTGTATCTGTGGTGTAGATTCATACAGTTACAATCACTGGGCAGAAGAATACAGGCTTGTGCAGTTTTGTTAGACATTTCCAAATCCTACTCTTGATTTACAGTCAGAAAACCAAATCCAATTTCATCATTTCTTGCTGATTTAATATGATTCACATCAGGTGGATGCAGTGGCATAGCAGGTTGAACTGTGCCTTGGAACACCTGCGTCTCCTATCAGAGTGCCAGTCCAGTCCAAGTTCTGGCTACTCCACTTCCAATGCAGTTTCTTGTTAACATGCCTGATAAGCAGCAGATGATGGCCCAAGTACCTGAGTTTCTGTCACCTATGTGGGTGACTTGGATGGAGTTGGGGGCTCCTGGCTTCAATCCCGCTCAGGGCCAACCGTTTTGAGATTGAACTGGTGGACAAGAGATTTCTCTTACCCAACCCTCTCTGCTTTTCAAATAAATAAATAAATCTTTTTTTAAAGTGATTCACATTAAATTATTACTGCTAACAATATACAGCAGTGCCAGTCTCCTAGCCTAGCCAAGAAAGTATATACATCTTGTTAAAATTAGGATTCCTGCCAATTTAGTAGGATAAGAAGTGAAATCTTCATTTAGATTCAATATGGCTTGTTTATTAGCAAATATGAGCATGTTTTCATAAGATTAAGAACCATTCATATCTTATTTCCTGTAACTGATATGTTACTCTAATTCATCTTTCTTTGGGGTCCTTAGTCATTGTCTTCCATAATATTAGAAACTATTTGCATATTAAGAATAAAAACCCCTTTCTTATAAAATAAATTGAAAACAACTTTTTCTGGTCTGTAATATGTCATTCTTTATTTATAGTGTAGCCCTGAAAACCACTTTTTAAATTTTTATTAGTCAAACTTAGACAGTTTCGATATTATTTTTTCTAGAGCTTGAATCAATCCCAACTCATACAGGATGTTCATTCATGTTTTCTGTTTTAACTTATATATTATTCCATTTTTTAACACTAAAATCCCTGATCCCTTTTAAATTGATGTATTGAGTGAAGAATCAATCTAATTTCATGTCTTTTTCCAGTTAGCCAGAAACACATTTCTTTTTAACATCTTTCTTTTCCCCGCAGATGTGAGATCCCACCTGAGTGTTCCATTAAACTTTTAAATATACATAGATTTGGTTTTGGGTGTCCGATCTTACTTAACTCTCTGCTCTTCTTGTAGCAATATCTCACTGCTTTACTTTATACTTGAAGAATGGTTTATTGCATATTTTAACGCCTGGAAGAAGTAAGCCTACATCCATTGCTTTTCCAAATAGTGTTTATAAGCAAATTGTCTTGATATAGATAAAAACTTTATGGCTTTTATTTTATTAGGGTTGTTAAAGTTAGGATAGTGTTCAGTCTAACAAGAACATGGCTAGATAATGATGCATTATTTTCAAATGCTATTAAATTTTGTTTGCTAGCATTCTATTTAACATATTTTAAATAATATCCATGTTATTTTAATAATATTGTGGGGGTTAGCGCTGTGACAGAGGCAGTGAAGCTGCTGCCTGCAAACCCAGCATCCCATATGGGAGCCAGTTTGAGTCCGGGTGCTCCACTTCCAATCCAACTCTCTGCTATGGCCTGGGAAAGCAGTGGAAGACGGCCCAAGTCCTTGGGCCCCTGTACTATGTGGGAGACCCAGAGGAAGCTCCTGGCTCTCGGCTTTGAATCAGTCCAGCTGTGGCCATTGCAGCCAATAGAGGAGTGAACCAGCAGATGGAAGATCTCTCTCTCTCTCTCTTTCTCTCTCCCTTTCCTTCTCTCTCTCTGTAACTCTGACTTTCAAATAAATAAATAAATCTTTTAAAATAATAAAACTGTGAAGATGTTATATGTATATGTATATATGTTTACAATCATTTGTCAGCTTTAATTTCAAGGTAATACTTGCATCATAAAACTAATTTGTATTTTTTTCAATTTACATAATCTAACATTTTCTAAGTTTTATCGGTATTTTTCTGATTGGTAAAATTCTCATCAATCCATATGGTTTTGGTACCCTTATCTTCAACTACTTACTCTGGAACTTCCATCATAACTGGTCTGTTACACTTTGACTAAGATAAATATTCATCAGTTGTATTTGTCTTAAAAATATCCTTTAACAGTTAAATTCATTTATAAATAGATGACTTGAATGGGCCTGTATCTATTGACTAATTAAATAAATAATTTTCCAAAATAATAAATTTCCAAAACCCAAAATAACTTTAAAATATGTATGATACCTACACAATAAAATGTACAAAACTCTGATGAAAGAAACAAAAGAAGAATTAAATAAGTAATAAGGAAGCACTAGGCCCATATGGCTCTGGGGAATTCTACTAAATATTAAAGTAAAAATTATACTACAGTATCTTCCAAAAGATAGAAGTAGATGGAATACTTCCTAACTCATTTCTGATATTTCCCAATTCATTTCATAAAGGCAGCATCAGTCTAGTATAGAAGCTATACAAAGATATTATAAAGAAAAAAAGCTACAGTTCATTATCTCTTATGAGCAAAATTCAAAAAAACTAGACAAAAAATCAAAAATATTAGCGAATCAAATGTAATAATGTATAAGCAAAATTATACATCAAGACCAAGTGGTATTTACAAGGTTTCAGCATTAGAAAATCAGTTAATGCAGTTATTGCACCAACAGGTTAAGGGGAAAAAAATCCCATTATCATATTCATATTTAAGGAAAAAGCATTTGAACAAATCCAAAACTCATTCAGGATAAAAACTCTCAGCAAACCAGGGTTAGAAGAGGATGTCTTGGGGCCAGCGCTGTGGCGTAATGGGTAAAGCCTCTGCTTTCAGTACTGGCATCACATATGGACGCCCGTTCCAGTCCTGGCTGCTTCACTTCAGATCCAGCTCTCTGCTGTGGCCTCGGAAAGAAGTAGAAGATGGCCCGAGTCCTTGGGCCCCTGCACCCACATTGGAGACCCAGAAGAAACTACTGGCTCCTGGCTTCATATCGGCACAGTTCCAGCCATTGCAGCCAATTGGAGAGTGAACCAGTGGATGGAAGACCTCTCTCTCTCTCTCTCTCTCTCTCCTCTCTGCCTCTCCTTCTCTCTATGTGTAAATCTGACTTTCAAGTAAATAAATAAATCTTTAAAAAAAGAAGAGGATATCTTGATAATGAATATCTGCATAAAACCACAGCTAGCATTACCTTTAATGGCGAGAACGTGAAGATGTTCTGCTAAGATCTGGAACAAGGCAAAGAAGCCTCCTCTCATCACCTGTTCAGCACCATACCAGAAACTCTAGTTAATATAGTAAGATGTGAAGAGATGGGGCCAACATTGTGGCATAGCTGGTGATGCCACCACCTATGTCACTTGCATCCCAAATGCAAATCCCTGGTTCATGTCACACCTCCTGCAATTCTGATCCAGCTCCCTGCTAATGGCCTGGGAAAAACAATGAGAGAGGGCCCAAGAGACTGGGCCCCTGACACCCGTGTGAGAGATCAGGATGAAGCTCCAACTCCAGTTGGAAGATCTCTGTCTCTCTTTGTCTCTCTGTCTCTGTCTCTCCTTCCCTCTCTCCCTCTCCCTCCCCTACTCCTCACCCTCTCTCTTTCTCTCTCTCCTTCCTTCCCGCCCCCCTGTATCTCTAACTCTGATTTTCAAAATAAATAAATAAATCTTTTTTGAAGATAAGAAAAGGAAAAGGAAATAAAACAGATACAGATTGTGAAGTAAAACATCAAATACTGCATTTGTCTTCAGATGACATGTGGAATAAGCAATAAAACTCGTGTGACTAACAAGTAGTTATAAAGAAGTTTTAGTGTGCGAAGTTAATATGCAAAAGTCAGTTTCCTATAGACCAATAATGGACAAGTAGAATTTGAAATTTTACACATTATCATTTACATTAGCACCTATCAAAATGAAATACTTTGATAAAAATGTAACAAAGACATGTATAAGATCTATATACGAAATCACGTAAAACCCTGGCAAAAGAAACCAAAGAGGACCTAAGTAAGTAGAATTATATCCTATGCTCATCAGTAGGCAAATTCAATATTGTTAAGATACCAGTTCTTCTCAACTTGTTCTATCAATTAGATGCAATAAATCCCAATAAAATCTCAGTAAGTTGGCTTGTGGAAATCTGCAAGCTGATTCTAAGTTTATATAGAGAGAGATAAAGGACTTAAAATAGTCAACTCAACATTAAAGAAGAAAAATTCAGATGTCTAATGCTACCTGGCATCAGGTTTTACTATAAAGCTACAGTAACCAAGACAGTGTGTTATTGGCAAAGGAAAAGACAAATAGATTAATGGAACAAATAGCACAGAAATAGATCCACATAACTGTTATCGAGTTATCTTTGACAAGGCAGCAAAGGCAATACAGCCGAGCAAAGATGGTCTTTCTACAATAGTGCTGGAACAAGTAAATATCCACACACAAAAACCTCAAAGTGGATCATTGACCTATAAATACAAAACAAAAAACTGTAAAAAGTCTTGGAAGATAACAGGAAAAGAACCTACTTGATTTTGGATATGCCAATGACATTTTGGATAGAACACCAAATTTATTTAAAGATGTGTTTATTTGAAAGTCAGACAGAGTGAGAAACACACACACACACACAGAATCTTCCATCTGCTGGTTCATTCCCCAAGTGGTGGCAGCAAATCTAGAAGCCAGGAATTCCCTCTGGGTCTCTCACATGTGTGGCAGTGGCCCAAATACTTGAATTATCTCCTGCTGTTTTCCCAGGCACACTCGTGCTTGTAATACTATCTAACCTCAATGGGACTGAATATCTACTCAGTACTTCACTCCTCCAACTGTCTCTGAATGTGGTCCATTGGGAAAATGAGTCTCCTAGCGTATGCAGAATCAATTCAGCACAGTGAAATGGTGGGAAGTGGGGCTTGTTGATTCTCCACAGCTTCATTAATGCAGACCAGTGGAGAGCAAAGATTACACCCCATTGTACAAGTGGTACCCACTCTGACTGGGAAGGAACCAGACAATGAAGTGGTAGGAGTCTGAACTCACTCATATAAGAGTAAGTAGGGTCCATGGTCTCACAATATAACATCCAAAACATCTAACATGCAATTAGAAATCATCTGTCATGCTGAGAACAAAGAAAATTATAAATTGAGTGAAAAAAAAAATCACCAGACACCAACAGTTGAGATGTATGAAAAGCTGACTTTATCTCTCAGGGATTTTTAAAGCAATTGTTACAGCAATTCTTCAAGATATAAATGAAAATTCTTTTGAAACAAATAAAGAAAATAAAAAATCTTAACAAAAATGCAATTTATTTTTAAGTGTTCATTGAAATTATAAAATAGCAAAATCACAATCATTGAACTACAAAGCTCATTAGATAGGCTCAGCAGTGGAGTTAACAGAGGATAGAATTAGTAACCTGGAAAACACAGTAATGGAATTTTTGCAATTGAATTGGTAGAAAATAGATTGGGGAAGAGAAAAAGTCTCAGAAATACATGGGCTAGTAACATTAATACTCAAATTTGACACAACATGTATTGTTGAATTATATTTTGATAAATTGTGTCAATCAGGAGAGCAGAAAAAGAAAGGGACTGAAAAAAAATAAAAAGATATAATGGCTGAAAACTTACGAATGTGGCAAAAGATGTATATCGACAGATTCAAGAAGCTAAACAAACCTCAAACAATAGCCCAAAATAAGTCCATGACAAACACATCATAGTTGAACTTCATAAAATTGAAAATAAGAAAGAAATTCTTGAAAGCAGTTAGGGAAAAACGATAAGAAGGACATCCGATTTCCATATCACCTGAGCTTTCATCTGAAACTATGGAGAGCAGGAGGAAGTGACACTATGTTTTCAAGTATTGAGGAAGAACTTCCAACTGAGGATTCAATATTTTATAAAATCTTAAGAAGTGAAAGGGAAAGAAAGGCATCACCAAACAAAGGAAAACTAAGAAAAGTTGTTGCAAGTAATCTATCATTAAAGAGAAGCTAAAAATACTTCTCAAAACAAAAACAAAATAAAAATAACAACAAAAAAGATTTGGAACTTCAGAAAGGAGAGAAAATCATTGTAATGGATAAGAATACTGGAGTAAGTACAAATATAATAGACTATCCTTACAGTCATGAATTTTTGCAACGTATCTGATGATTAAGGCAAAAGTTGGGCCGGCACTGTTGCACAGTAGGCTAAGCCCCTGCCTGCAGCACCAGCCTCCCATATGGGCACCAGTTCATGTCCCAGCTGTTCCTCTTCCAATCCAGCTCTCTGCTACGGCTTGGGAAAGCAGTAGAAGATGGCCCAAGTGCTTGGGCCCCTGCACCTGGGTGGGAAACCCAGAAGAAGCTCCTGGCTGGATCCTGGCTTCAGATTGCCTCAGCTACAGTCATTAAGGTCATTTGGGGAGTGACTCAATGAATAGAAATTCTCTCTCTCTCTCTTTCTCTAACTCTGTTTCTCAAATAAAAAAAATAAAATGTTTTAAACAATGAAAATAAAAGTAACTTATAGTACTGTCTGATATGGTTCTCAAGGTATGTAGTGAAAACACTTAAAATCATTATACTTAAAGATGGGAAGAGTAAAGATATCTAAATGAAGGTAAGATAGATGAATTTCACTCAAAATGGTAAAAAATTGACAACAATAGACTATTATAGGTTACTTGCACATATGTACTATAACACCTAAAGGAAAATTGTATGGGGACAGGTGTGGCACACTAGATTAAACTACTGCTTGTGATACACATAGCCCACATTGGAGTGCCACTGTGATTCCTCACTGCTCTGATTCCAACCCAGCTTCCTGTTAATACATCTGGGAAGCCAGCAGAAGATGACCCAAGTTCTTGGGTTCCCACCACCCATATGGGAGACCCAGAGGCAATTTCTGACTCCTGGCTTCAGACTGGCCCAACCCTGGCTACAGTACCTATCTGGTGAGTGAGCCAGCAATTTTAAAACCTCTCTCTCTCTACCTCTCTCTTTGAGGAACTCTGCCTTTCAAATAAATAAACCTTTTTAAATACTGTATAAAGCAACATACTCAAACTCATTGTCAATAAAAAAGATTGAATCCTAAAATCATTCAAATATCTCACAGCAAGACAAAAAATATGAAAAGAACAAGAAACAGAGAAATAATAAAATGTCAAACATAAGCCCTAAAATGTCACCTTAATATAAATAGTCTAAATAACACAATTAATGGAGATTGGCAGAATATATAAAAACACATTATCCAATAATGTTCTATCTATAAGATATTCACTTTGATTAAGCAAAAGGAAAGTAAAATATCATGCAAACATTCAAAGTGGTGGTGTCAGTATTTAGTTTCAGATGAAACAGTCTTTGAACAAAGTAAAGAAAATTGCTGGAGACACAAGGGCCATTAAATAATGGTAAAAGGATCAAAGCACAAACAATGTATTGTGATCATAAACCTATCTTCCCCAAACAACAGGGGGTTAAACACATGAAGCAAAAATATATAGGGCTAAGAAATAGACAATTCCTTAATTGTAGGCAATTCTATAATGACAGAAGTGGAAAATTACACAACTATTGATATCTCCTTCCTAACAACTGATAAAACTACTATACAGAAATTCAGCAAGGGTGTAGAAGATCTGCACAACACAACAAACCTACAGGATAGAATTGATTCACAGAGAAAACAACAGTAGAATACATGGATTTTTTCAAGTGCCTACTGAAACATTCACTAAAATAGGCCACATTCTGAATGATAAAACAAACTTCAAGCAGTGGAAAGTAATTCAAACCACACAGTGTGCTGTCTGACCTAAATGTAATCAAACACAAAATCAATAACATAAAAAACAGGAAATCTCCAAACACATGAAAATTAACAGAAGACTTCCAAATCATTCACGCCAAAGATTAATTCTCAAAGAAAATAAAGAAACATAAATAATGGAGATAAAATTAAAACACATCAAAATGTTGATGATGTCATCACTTCTTGGCCTTTTGGCTAAGATCAAGTGTAAAATTTTGATGTGTACAATGAAACAAAGTGTTGTGAGGGAGCTTCATAGAATGAAATGCCGTAAGAGAAAAGAGGAAGTGTCTCGAAATCAATCATGTAAGCAACTACCTCAAAAATCCCAAAAAGGAAGAGAAATGGAATCCCAGAGCAAGCAGAAGGATTGAAATGATAAAGGTAAGAAAGAAAAGAATGGGGAAGGAAGGAAGGGCGGGAGGGCGGGAGGAAGGAAAGAAAGAAGGCAGGGAGGAGGGAGGGAGGGAGGGAGGGAGGATTAATGAGATTAAAAATAAAACATTGCTAAACTTCCAGCAACACAAAGATAGGACACAGCAAAATCCACAACGAAACAGAGAAAGTCCCTACAGTTCTTGAGCCCATGAGAAAGATAATAAAGTAAGACAACGTACAACTTCATACTCATAAAATCAATAACTTAGAGGTAAACATCAACTTTTCCAAACCACTATTAACAAGAATCAATCAAAATGAGAAAAGAATCAGAACAGTTCTGAAACCTCAAAACAATTAAAGTTTAAAATATTCTCACGTAGGAATTTCCAGGTCTACGTGGATTTATCTGAAAAAAAAAAATAGTGCTCAACATCACCAATCATCAGGGAAGTGCAAATCGAAACCACAATGAAATGTCTCACTGCAGTCAGAACGGCTCTTATCTAAAAGACAAAAATAAGGACCAGTGCTGTGGCATAGTAGGCTAAGCCTCTGCCTGCAGTGTCAGCAGCCCATGAGAACTGGTTCAAGTCCCGGCTACTCCACCTCCAATCCAGCTCCTTGCTTATGGCCTGGTAAAACAGTAGAAGATGATCCAAGTGCTTGAGCCCCTGTACCCATGTGGAAGACCTGGAAGATGCTCCTGGCTCCTGGCTTCAGACTGGCCCAGCTCTGGCTATTAAAGGCATTTGGGGAGTGAATCAGAGGATGGATAATCTCTCTCTCTCTCTCTCTCTCTCTCTCAACTCTGCCTCTCAAATAAATGCATGAATCTTTAAAAAATAAAATAAAAGGCAAAAGTTAACAAAAGCTGATGGGGATGGGATGAAAAGGGAACCCTTACACACTGTTAGTAAAAGTGTAAATTAACATAGACATTGTGGAAGACAGTATAGGGTTTTATCAAAAAAAAAAAAAAACTAAACATAGAACTACAGTATGATCCCATAATCCCACTACTGGGCATATA
This sequence comes from Oryctolagus cuniculus, assembly GCF_964237555.1. NCBI lineage: Eukaryota > Metazoa > Chordata > Mammalia > Lagomorpha > Leporidae > Oryctolagus > Oryctolagus cuniculus. The sequence continues at coordinate 119,982,575 of NC_091434.1, forward strand.
TCCAAGGGATATCCAAGTCTGTCAAAGAGACTTCCATACGCCTATGTTTATAGTAGCCAAGAAATGAAAACCTAAGTGTCCATATACTGACAAGTGAACAAAGATACTGTGGTTCACTTACACAGTGGAATATTACTCAGACACAAAAAGGCTGAAATCCTGACCTTGGCAATGAGACGCGAACGAGATGTCTGCATGTTAAATGAAATAACCCAGGCACAGGAAGAATAACACAGATCATCTCACTGATGTGTAAAACCTGCAAAAGTTTATCTCAGAGAATTGACAGTATAATAGTGGTTGCCAGAATCCCGTATGGGTGTAGGTTTGAGTCCTGGATGTTCCGCTTCCAATCCAGCTACCTGCTGATGGCCTGATAAAGCCGTGGAAGATGACCCAAGTATATGGGGCCTTGCCATCCATGTGGGAGACCTGGAAGAATCTCCTGGCTCCTGGCTTTGGTCTTGCCCAGCCTTGGCCATTATGGCCATCTGGGGAGTGAACCAGCAGATAGAAAATCTCTCTGTCTCTCCCTCTCTGTAACTCTGACTTTCAAATAAATAAATAAATCTTTTTAAAAAGAAGTTTACTCATGTTGCCAAATATCAGCTATAATCAAAGCCAGGCCAGAAGAACTAACTGTGGTGCCTGGATATTTGGGTCACTGAAGCCCCTAAGAACATGCTCAAATGCTCTGAGCTGGCCAAGAGGGACCACCTTGGCTATCCTCTGCTCAGTGAGGTACTTGATGCCTTTTCATTATCTGGGCTCGTGGTCTGCATGAGCCATGGAATCATGGGTGCATTTATCTGAGTGTCCCAACAGTGTAACCAATTCTGGTCGCTTCTTGTTGTGGTCAACTTCACTGGCAGTTGCACTGGTGCAGGTATCCAGGTAGTTCTTGAGATGATTAGCTTAAATCTGGTAAGAACTGTAGTATCTCATTTATTTTTTCTTTTTTTTTTAAGATATATTTATTTATTTGAAAGGGAGAGTTACAGAGAGGCAGAGGCAGAGAGAGAAAGAGTAAGGGAAGTCTTCCTCTCGCTGGTTCAGTCCCCAAATGACAGCAACAGCTAGAGCTGCGCTGATCCAAAGCCAGGAGCTTCTTTCAGGTCTCCCATGCAGGTGCAGGGGTCCAAGCACTTGGGCCATCTTCCACTGCTTTCCCAAGCCATAACAGAAAGCTGGATCGGAAGTAGAGCAGCCGGGTCCCAAACCGCTGCCCATCTGGGATGCCGACACTGCAGGCAGTGGCTTTGCCCACTACATCAAAGCACTGGCCCTGTTTATTTTTTTTTTTTCCCAAAATGTGATTAAGTATTGCTAGCATTCAGTCTTTGGAGTGGTCCTGATCTCCTCAGCTGGACTTTTTTCAGGAGATAATGGTCAGCTCTGGAGTGAGGAGCCTAACGGAGGAGGAAAGCTTGCCATGTGGAGGAGCCGGTCCTGTGACCATACCCACGAATACCCAGTGCTTTGCAGAGTGTCACAGCGCGTGTTGAATCACATGTGTTTTCTTTGCTAAGTCAGTGAGTCCCTCCTCCAGTGAGCAGGATCTTATGTCAATTCCTGAAAACATACTGCCTTGCAGATTGAAAACAGTAATATGCAAGAACAAGGAAGCCAATTTTTTTTCAGAGATGACATTTTCTATTCCGAATGCAAACTCTTTGCCAACCAAGTAATGCTAAATAAGAAGTGAAAATAATGAAAAATATTCATGTCTGACACAAAGCAGGTCAAAGAAATCATATATTATGATGAAGATAATTTGAGGCATAAAACATTGTCCATTTTTCTTGGTGATAAATTTCTTCATAAATGTACATTTGTAGCTTAGGATGTTTGTTAGTAATATTGATATATGAATACATACTTATAAAAACAAATATGCATTTTTGGAAGCATTGACATATTTTCCCTTATGGAGTGAATGATCAAAGAAATTTGGAAACTATCAATTTTGGAAAATAGCTTGATCTCTTCCAACAGTCGGTGCTATTTTTCTTTACCAAGTGATTCCTGATTAAAATAAGTATTCAGCTTAGTGGACATTATTTCACATTTCTCCTTGTCACCCCTTCCCCCAGCCACAGCCTGTCTCTCACTTGCTAGCAGGAGAAGTCAGGTCGCAGTCTGTGGGCCATTATTCAGACACGGCTTCCTTGATAGGACCGAATGGAGAAAGACCCAGCAGTGTCCCGCAACATACACTCCAAGCACAGCACACACTCATTAACCTCACCAGGGCACCGAAGAAAATCCCACAATACTCTCTCAAGCTTCTTTCTCTCGTTACTGATTTTTCACTGTTGTCTCTCACTCACTCACTTTTTTTTTTTTAGCTTTTAATAAACTTCAATTTTAGAGCACTTTGAAAAGGATGGGAAAACTTCAAAGATGGTGCAGACGGATCCCACATACCTCACATCCAGGTTCTCCCATTACTAACATCTTACATTATCATAGTACATTGTTCACAACTGTTGAAAAATACTGTTATTATTTTTTATTATTTATAGGGATATATTCATACAATAGATTCTCAGAGCTTAGCAAATGTGCGATAACTACTATGACAGAATTCTCATCCATTCTCATATTAATGTGTTATTAATACAAAGAACAGATTCAATCTAGTTGCTAGGTACAATTCTAAGAATATAATGATACTGGGGCCGGTGCTGTGGTTCAGTGGGTTAAAGCCCCAGCCTGCAGCACTGGCATCCCATATGGGTGCTGGTTCTAGTCCCAGCTGCTCCTCTTCCAATCCAGCTCTCTGCTATGGCCTGGGAAAGCAGTAGAAGATGGCCCAAGTCCTTAGGCCCCTGCACCCACTGGCCTCTGATGGGGTCAGCTCTGGCCATTGCAGCAATTTGGGGAGTAAACCAACAGATGGAAGACCTCTCTCTCTCTGTCTCTAACTCTCTCTGTAACTCTACCTTTCAAATAAATAAACTAAGCTTTTTTTTAACTTTTATTTAGTAAATATAAATTTCCAAAGTACAGTTTATGGATTACAATGGCTTGCCCCCCCCATAACTTCCCTCCCACCCACACACCTCCCATCACCTGCTCCCTCTCCCATTCCATTCACATCAAGATTCATTTTCAATTATCTTTATATACAGAAGATCGATTTAGTATATATTAAGTAAAGATTTCATCAGTTTGTACCCACACAGAAACACAAAGTGTAAAATACTGTTTCAGTACTAGTTATAGCATTACTTCACATTGGACAACACATTAAGGACAGATCCCACATGAGGAGTAAGTACACAGTGACTCCTGTTGTTGACTTAACAATTTGACACTCTTGTTTATGGATAATATAATGATACTTCATCTCCTCCCCCCTCCCTCTCTTCCTCTTTATTCTTTCCTTCTTTACTCCCTTTCTTTTTGAATTTTTGAGATAGCACATTTTTAATTTACATTACAGTCAAAGGCCTAGCAGTCCACTAAATAAAGAGTTCAACAAGTAAAAAAAAAAAAAAAAAGACTGTAGTTCAGCAGGAATATAGGCAAAGGTTACAGACAGTAATCAAGTGAAAAGGTGTCCATTTCACTCATGTACAGCAGATTTTAAAATAATCATGGATCATCAAAACTATGCTGTGTACACACCCCAAAGACTTGAACACCTTGTATCCAAGAGATATCTGCAACCACCACATTAGTAGCAACAGTGTTCACAATAGCCAAAACATGGAGTCAACTGAGGGGTCTATTGTCAGATGAGTGGATAGAGAAAATATGGTAGGTTATTAATAACTGACACATGCATCATTAGCACATCCCTATTCCTCACTGAACTTCAGCTTTCAGTCTCAGGATCCCATCCAGGATCCCACATTGCGTGGAGTGATCAGGTCGCCTTTGGACTCCTCATGACTGTGACAGTGTCTCAGTCCTTTCCTTGTCTTTGATAATTCTGATAACAACAAGGACCACTGGGCAGATATTTGCATGATGTCCCTCGGTTGGGATTTGTCTCATGGAGCTATAGGTTTGGGGGAGATGGGTACAGAGGTAAGGTACCATTCTCATTGTGTGATATCTAGGACACGTGCCATCACCATGACTTAGTCAGCGGGAGCTGACCTTGATCTCCCGGGTGAGGCTGGTATTGTCAGTTTTCTCCACTGATGAGCTATCTTGTGATCCTATATTCCAGACACTCTGGAACAAATTCGCAATGCACAGCCCACATTTCCAAGGTTGAGCATCATCTCCCACCTCCCCAATGGTGAAGCAACCACATGAATTATTTCTCATTCTTCTGCATGGAGTATCTGTCTATTGTCACCCATCCATTGATTTACTGAATCCTTTATTTCTATCTCTTTTATACTTTGAATCATAATCCAATATCCCCTTGGTTATGCTCTTCCCCAGTTTATTCCAACTTGGTCCACTAGGAGCTCTATCAGTTTGCTTTTATGTCTCTTTGAGGTATTTCCATCACTGTTGGGGTAATTAAGCAATTGTTTTCATTAAACTTCTGTCTATAAGGAAGTCATTGTGTCCCAACATTGGGTAACAGGAGCATATGTTTCTTTGCAAACTGTGAGATTTTTTTATAACTTTTTCTGCAAGCAGTGATAGCTTGCAGATTCCCAGCTATGAATCATCCAACAGCAGGTGTATGCAAACAGTGACATTATTTCTTTAGCGGTATTAAAAATCAGTCATCAAAAAATAGTCTCTCCTCTATATAGGATTGAAAGTTTAAGCCACCCTGGAACATTCTATGCACTGACATATTTGCAACATGAAGTTTTCTACTAAAATTCACACTGAGGCAAATTTCCAAACCACTGCCTTTTAGGATTAAACCAGTGCCGACTGGGTCAGAGAGACAATTACGGAGTTCTGAGTTTCTGGAAACCCAGTAACTCCTGGTGCCTCAGCCAAATGGAGGAAGTGGTTACCAAGTAAACTGGCAAACCCTACCCCCATCTCCGCAGGACCACAAATGCTGTGCCATGCACTGAATATAAATAGGGCTTTGGGTGAGGTTAAGAACTTTTTCTTGGCCTGTGGGGTTGGGGAGAGGGTGAAGAGAAGAACAAGAGGCTCCGAGTCTGAGATTAAGAGACATTGCCTTTTCAGAGGACTCTGGGTGAAGAGGAAAGGTTCCCGTTTCCCAAACAGCTTTGAAATCGTCCCATTCACAGCACATCCCCTGAGCACCTATCTCCTGCCAGGTGGCACTGTGTCAGAGGTACATTTACATGTAAAGGACCCACCCAGTCTGTGCTCCTCCACAGAAGGCAGAGCCATTTATGGAGTGGAGCCATTAAGCCCTTGACCGTACTATAAATTAAAAATATATTATCTCGAAAAAATAGTAAATAAAATATTAAGTTGAAAAGACGTATTTAAAATATGTAAAACCAGGGGCAGGGATTGTGGCAACACAGCAGGTTCAGCTGCCACTTGGGACTTCTGTGTCCTGAGTCTGGGTGCCTGGTTCAAGTCCTAGATGCTCAACTTCTGATCCAACTTCCTGCTGATGCACCTAGGAGGCAGTAGATAATGGCCCAAGTGCTTCAATACCTGCTACCCATGTGGGAGACCAGGACAGAGCTTCTGGCTCCCAGATTCAGGCTGGTCCAGCCCAGCCTAGTGCAGGCATTTGGGAAGTGAACCAGCAAACAGAAAAGATCTCTCTCTCTCTCTCTCTCTCTCTCTCTCTCTCTCTCTCTCTCCTTCTCCCTCTTCCCTTGTGCCTCTCCCCCTGCCTCTCTCTCTCTCCCTCTCTTCCTCCCCCTATCCCTCTCTCTTTCTCCTTCTCCCTGTCTCTGTCTCTCTCTTCCTCTATCAATCTGTCATTCAAATAAATAAATCTTTTAATTTTTTTGTAAACCTCATATTCAATGTTCAATATGTTAACTGTTTTAACAGAGTATATCATTGAAATTCCACACAATAGAGAGAAAAATGAATGGCTGCTGGGGTGAATGCTGTGGTGCAGCAGTTGAGCTGTTGCTTGGGACACCTACATCTCACATTAGAGTACCTCGGCTTGAGGCCCATCTCCTGTTCTGATCCACTTTCCTGCTAATGCATATCCTGGGAGACAGCAGATGTGTTTTAAGTACTTGGGCCCCTGCTACCCATGTGGGAGACCTGGAGAGAGTTCCTGGCTCCTGACTTCAGCCTGGCTTAGCACTATCTGTTGTGGATATTTGGGGAGTAAATAAACGCATGGGAAATATCTCTTTCTCTCTCTCTCTTTCTCTCTCTCTCCATTTCAAATAAATAAAAATAAATATTTTAAAATACTAAAAAATTAATTCCTGGGTTATTGCATAAGATGTTATGGCTTAATAGTTCAAAAAAATAAAAATAGAATGATGAATGACCCAACAATTCCATTTCTGGGTATGCTCACAAGAATTGAAAGCTGAGTCTCTGAGAGATATTTTTATGTCCATGTTCATAGCATTATTTGCAATGAGCAACCCAAGTATCCCTCCATATGGATAAATGGATAAGCAAAATATGATACAGAAAGTCCCCCAATTATGAGGGTTCTACTTATGATTTTCTTACTTTAGGATTTATTGGGAGATTAAATGTACTTTTTACTTCTTTATTTTAAACTTATTGCAAGTTTATAAATATATAATTGCAGAGAAGGATGGAAGTGATGGTTGTATAGCATCGAATGTAATTAACACCACTGGACTTGTGCACTTAAAATGGTTAAGATGGAAATTGCCATGTCACCTGTGTTCTGTCATAATAAGAAGATGAATTAACCAATAGGTGTAGGAGTGAATAAGCTAGTCAATGAACATACGACTAAATACACAGAATGGACAATGTGACCTAGGAGAAAGAGCATGATCAACCAGCTGAGACACCCCATGACACAACAAGAATAAGAAACCCTGGGAACCCCAAGAAGGGTATCTAGACTGACCTAAAAGCTGGGATTTTCACATGGTTAAAAAAAAAAAGCACAAGATTCAGTCAGTCTGATTTTGGTCCTGTTCCAAGGAACACTACAAACCAGGGAGAAATAAACAATGAAATATTGACTGTGTTATGTAAATGATAGCATTTCTCCTACAATTGACACAGGCGCTGTAGACATAACCTGGAAGCTCAGGCAGCCCTGTCCCCTCAGGGACCATCACCAGTTGCAGGGGTCCCACAAGATTACTTCTTACCCTTATTTCTATGAAAACAGATTGGTCACAATAACTCACTAACTCACAAGGCTCTATGCAATTAAAACAATATAGCAATCGTGAAAATGCTTTGAAAAATACCAAGCAATTTTGCACATGTAAAGGATTATGTGCAATAAACATTTTATTTAATAATTAATTCAGTTATGTGATTGACCAAAGTCTTCTATGCTTTTTTCCATTGGTTTACACTGAAGCTGTGATGAAAAAAATGAGGTAAGACATGCATAAATTCTTGAACTAGAGGCAAAGACACAAAGCAGCCACATCAAACCAGAAGCTGCTCTGAAAACTAACTACTGCACATTAACAATCAGCCTAGATTCTCGGAGAGTAACTTATGGGAAGATAAGTGTGAGGATGGAGTAGGCCATAAAGTCCCCTAAAATGAGATCATTCATATAAAGTAGTTAGAACAGTGCTTGGCACATAGTAAGAGCCCAATAAATGTTAGCTATTGTTGTGATAAATACGGAAGTCGTTTTTTCGCTGAGAAGGGCTCCTATATCTCCTTTTACAACACTGCGCATTTGCTTGGAGAACAGTAAGTAACATTTATTCTGCTGTTTGTATTTGCTGTCTTTTTCTATCTGGGCGTTGGTGTCATACCACCTGTGTGGATTTTGGCATCAGGTGGATCTGAATTCTAACCCCAGCCCTCCTGCTTACAAACTCTGTGACCTTGGGGAGGTCACGGAACTCCAGTGAGCTGGTACACTCCTGGGTTAAGGGGAAATAAACACAAGCGGCCCCTTCTCCACCTGCTTCCCTCTGTAGGTCTGTTTCGTTTCCCCCTCCCAGCCCATCATCCTGATGCACCCCTTGTTACTGCTCCCCAGTATTTCCAGTCTGCCCGTATTCTCAGTGCACTACCATCAGTGCTTCTTGACCTTTATCCTTGCAATAACTCCTCTCGTTGCTCCTGCACACTGGTCAGAAGCTACAACTGGTCTTTGGGTGGGTGCCGTTAGATTACATACTCAACTTGGAACCAGAAGTGGCTGGGAGCAGAGGCAGCATTTGTCCAGGGCAGGAGCACTGTAGGCAGCCAGGTAGAGAACTACATTTAGCTCACTCTTCAGCCCTTTGACACCCATGCCCTTTCTTTTACAGTTTTCTCTGACACTTCTTTGACTTTCAACCTTTTTAATGCTCACTCTTCTCTTAAAATCCAACTCCTACATCCCTTCCTCTCTGGAGTTTTCTCCAAATTCCCTTCTCCATCTAGCTTAAGAGACCATCAGTTCTATCAAATTCTAGAATTCCTCTAACAAGGCACACCAACTTGCATCCCCTAGGGAACTCTGTGGCCTGTAATGGCAGGGACTGGGTACAGATGCTCTTTGATTTATGATGGTTCCATTAGGATTTTTTAACTTTACAATGGAACGAAAGTGATATGAGTTCAAATATCAAATTTCATATTTTGACCTTTTCCTGGACTTGTGATATTGAGTCCAATCATCCCTCATGATGCCAGGCAGCAGCTGTACTCACAGCTCCCCTATCAGCCCTGCAGGCATGAGAGTAAAGTACCACCATCACAGTGTGCCATGTTGATAAGGCAGGCCTTCAGTAGGTTAGGAGCGGTCAACACATTTTCTACTAACAATAATTCCACTCAGGTATTCTCCCTGACAATGTGCTGGTTAGGATGTAAACCCATTGCAAGGCAAATAACATCTGTACAGATGGAGAACACAGTATATGCTCTGTATCATGTGCTGACTCCAGTCCAGCTCGCTGGGATATGGACAGGCCAGTTCTTCCTCCAGTCGGGATCCCTGAGGGTCCAGGAGGTGAGAAGATGTGAACTCTGAAAACTCCTGGAGTGAGGAACCTCAACAAGTGGAAACGGGAAGGCAGCAGCACGAGGGCACAGAGAACATGGAAGGAAAGAGAGGTAAAGCAGAAACACAGAGGTACAAGAAATGCTGAACACTGAATTAACAATTAGCCAAAAACTCTTGGTGAATGCAGACTACAACTCAGACCTAGGGCTATCTGGGTACAGGGGAATTTTTTAATGCTACATTCTAATATTCTATACATGAATTTTTTAATGCTACATTCTACATTCTATACATGAAATAATCAAATATACCATTCAGTCCAGAGTCCATAAAATCTAGGAAGTCAAAAAAATTGTTGGAGGGATGAAAACAGGTGATAATCAAATGAAGTGGGATGACCTACACTGGATTCCCAGCTCCTAGCATGCAAAGACCCCTATCTTGTGGCACAAATTTAGCCTCACTCCTTCTACCCTACTATTTTTCATTTGCAACACGCGCTGGTTATTGCACTCTGACATGGGCAGAGGTAATGTTCTGAGGTCCCCAGAAGAGGAGAGCAGAAGCTGTTGCCATGATCCTGAATTTCCAGAACTGTGAGCCAAATAAACCTCTTTGCTTTATACATGACCCCATGTCAGATATTTTGCTAAAGCAACACAAATGGACTATGACACTCTGTTTTCCCCCTCTAACGCCATGGAGGAGTTACTTGATCCTGGCAAGAATCCTGGTAAGGCTGGCAGGTCTGCACACAGTTTGTCCAGACCCACAGGGGAGAAGATGCCAAAGAAACCAGCCTGGAGATTTCCCAGGCTGGCTGTTAGGTGCTGCCCACCCTAATCCAGTAAGACTTCAAGCTACCAGTGACAGACCTGCGTTCAAATACAAGGTCATTTCTCTTCCTCTGCTGATTATGACTCCCTGTGGCCATTATAGGCTGTGCACTATCATGGTGACTAATCAGACATTTGAAAGCTGTTTAAAAAAATCAACAAAAATTGTCATCATGTGAGAACACATTGATGAAATATAGAGTAATAGTACCTTGCCTTTCTAAGCTGGGTGTCAGTGGTCACATTGATTATACTCACTAAGCATCATGGACTCAGTAAGGCCTGGGAAGACTCTAACATCATCCTGGTGCCTGGTTTTTGTATCCATGATTTTTGAGCTGGAGCCTGATGTCACCAATAATAAAAAGTACATGGAGATGACTCTACAGTAGAGGATGCACAAGGAGCTGAGGGAGTAACAATAGGAACCACTCAGCCAAACCGAACAGAACATCAGAAAATCACCCTTCAGAGACAAAACCCTGAGCTGAGTCCAGAGGAAGTGACTATGAATAATCAAGATAAATCAAAAGTGGAGAGTGTGTTCTAAGAAGATAGCAGGGATGATGCAAAGACATTGCAACAGGACAATACATGGTAAGCTGAGGATCCTCGAGCTTGGGGGTGATGAGGAGTGACAATAAGAAAGACAAAGGGCAAGCACCATGGCACAGTAGGTTAATCCTCTGCCTGCACCACTGGCATCCCATATGGGTGCCGGGTAGAGTCCCAGCTGCTCCTTTCCAGTTCAGCTCTCTGCTTTGACCTGGGATAGCAGTAGACGATGGCCCAAGTTGCTGGGCCCCAGCACCCGCTCCTGGCTTCTGGCTTTGGATTGGCACAGCTCCGGCCGTTGCAGCCATCTGGGGAGTGAACCAACGGAAGGAAGACCTTTCTCTCTGTCTCTCCCTCTCACTGTCTGTAACTCTACCTCTCAAATAAATAAATAAAATATTTTTTAAAAAAATAAGAAAGACAAGCTAGTTATGGAGATGCAGGTTGGATCTTGGAGGGCTTCACAGGACATAGCAAGAATTTGCGTTTTACCTGGGACACTGTGTGGTCCATGGGGATGCTAAACACAATAAGAAACAATAATCCATTTGCTTTTGGCAAAATGATCATTTTACATGCCTCAGTCACCAGCAATAGAATAGTATGATTCATTTAACCTAAATACAGAAAAATGTACATTATCTTACCTAAAAATAAGTTTAAAGTTAGTGCTTGGTTAATTCAGCAGCACAAAAATATCATCAAAAACACAGTGGATTTTTATCTTTTCATTGTACAGTGTGTCATTGGCACAAAAATAGACACTTAGATCAATGGAACAGATTAGACTGCCTAGAACCAACCTACATCCACAGCCAACTGATCAGAGGTGCTAAGAACACACACAGGGGAAAGGATTATCTCTCCAATAAGCAGTGCTAGAAAAATTGGATATTCACAAGCAGCAGAATGAATGGAGACCCCTGTGGATTCCGTAAACAGAATAAATTCAAAATGGATTAAAAATTTAATGTAAGACCTGAAACTATGAACCACTAGGAGGACGCATATTGTTGTGTTCTCAAGAGAGGTCCTATCTAGAACGCAAGGTGTCAGTAACAGTTCCAGCCATTGAAAATTGTCATGCAACTTTCAGAGTTGGTTATTTCTCAGTTTTCTCTGTTGGAGGAAGAAACTGGTGTCAGGCACACGTTCTATCCAGTAGACTCCCTCTACTGTATTTGCTAGACAACCCATGGCTGCACGGGAGAGAATGGATTCTTTAAAAGTGGAATAATGTGGTCAAAAGAGGAAGGGATGGGGTGGCTGTGGAGAAGAGAACTAGATGAGTCTTCTCTGATTACTCTAGGTGCAAGTGAAGACCGGTGAGTAGCAGGGGATGAGGGCCTCCTTTGTGATGACAGTGGTGAAGGGACAAAGGCAAACGAGGGAGACGTTAGAGTTGGAGTCAGAACAACTTTGTGAGAGGCTTGCAAAGACAAGCTGAGCAGCAGTTGCCTGTAATGGACATGGCTTGGCATACATCACTCCTATAGAGCTCCAGAAAACTCAAGAAGATCGAAACCTGGACAGGAGTTGCTTCAGCGTGAAACCTCTGACAGCATGGAACTGGAAGCTTCCCTGAGGGCTAAACTGTCTCATCCTGGAAGGTGGTAAATCACTGTTGGTTTTACTTTGCAATTTAACAAGGAGGATCTTGGGGGAATTGCTGCTTAATCACTTCCAGAGTGCGCTAAGCTTCAAAATCTGAAAATTTCCATGATGACTGCATGCCATATGAATGCAGGCAAACACCACTCACATAAATGTGAAAAGGCCAGAGTTTTCACTGCATGGAGTTCACGCTAATGAATATACTTTCGTGAATACTGTCAAACCCTAATATTTACAAGTGCATACAGCTTAACCAAGGTCAGGTGCATCTGCATCCCTGTTTCTTAATTAAAGCAATATTTGGAATATCCAACTCCCACACCTCAATCTAATCTCTTTTATGAATTGGGCAATTTTATGCAGCTTGAACCTTATTTAATTAAAAGTGTGAACATGGCTGGCCTTTCCCTTAGTTCCTGATGGTGTCAGGAGGCAGGGACTTTGCCCAGTATAGCTGTGACAATCTGAATACAGAAGAGGCTCACAGGGGTGCTGGAGAGCCCAGAATTCTTCCATGCAACATCAGGAAACACCAATGTCAGGATGGTGTGAAACCCACAGGCCCTGGCTGGGAGCTGATGCTATCCCACTGCCATCTGTGGCTCCAAACTCTACACCCAGCCCAACAGCTGTAATGAGCTCCTCTCCACCTGCAGCAATAATCCTGTGGGGCTGTGGTGATGACTGCACCCTGAATACACTGAAAAGCAGGGAATGACACACTTCCAATGGGTGAATTGTTTGGTCTGTGTGCTATAGTTCAGTAAGTCTGTTATCAACATAAAAAATGAAAGTCTAAAGTCCCAACTAGATTTTCCAATAAAATACAAAAAGCTCAATTAGATTTGAATTTAGATTTTTAAAAATGACTCTTTAGTGTGACTATGATCCAAATATTCCATGGTATACACATATAGTAAAAATACTCTTATTCATCTGAAATTTAAGTTACTCGGTAATTCTGTATTTGTTCCTGGAAAATAGTATAGAGTGAGGACTTCTAGGATATTGATGTGTGAAATTTGTAGCAAGAGGAGCTGGCACTATGGCATAGCAGGTTAAAGTCCCAGCCTGCAGTACCAGCATTTCATATGAGTGCCAATTTGAGTCCCAGCTGCTCCACTTCTGATACAGCTCCCTGCTAATGCACCTGGGAAAGCAACAGAGAATGTTCCAAGTCCTCGGGCCCCTGCACCCACATGGAAAACGTTGATGAAGCTACTGGCTCCTGGCTTCAGATTGGCCCAGCCATTGTGGCCATTTGGGGAATGAACCAGCTGATGGAAGATCTCTCTCTCTCTCTCTCTCTACCTCTCTACCTCTCTGCAACTCTCTTTCAAAATAATAAAATAAGTCTTTTTCCAAAAAGAGTTTTAAAAAATTGTAGCAGGAGCATAGAGGTGAGTTGACGGCTCTAGCATGAGATTAGCCTAGAAAACCAAGTGGAATCCAAGTAGTGGAGACTTTTGACAGCAGGAATGTGCGGTTTGACCTTCTTCCTCTGCTGAAGAACCTCCAATAAAGGATTGTGCAGGGAGTGGGGTGGATGTTGGCTATAAAACAAGATTACAGACATCTGTATCAGCTGTAGCCATTGGCTGGGAGCCTGAACCCACAGAACTCTGTGGCCTCCTCGAGATCCTGCTGAGAGTGAGGTTTGATGAGTTGCAAGTAGAACAAACAAGTGCTGAGAGACCAGTTCAGTGGCTCCTACTACCAGCTGGGTAAATCTCACAATACATAACACTGGGGCAATGATAACTGGAGGGGGAGGAAGGAGGTAGCCATGTGAGACTTTTCCAAAGCAGAGGTAGAAGGATGCCCTGTGGATGTAAGAAGCTGGAAGTTGGAAACCCACAGGACTTCCAGTCTGAACGATAATGGGAAGGCAGCCCCTAATGGAGAAGGGAAAACAGCAAGGGAATGTATGATGGGTACTGGACACATAGCACTTGAGGTTTAGCAGGTACAGTTTGGAATTTTTAACCCATGAGTGGTACCCAACTTGATGTGAATGTGATGACAGAGAAGAACATCAGGAACTAAACTTGTAGGTGCTTCCACTTACTGCATGATTGAGAGGTGTTACCTAAGACAGTGGCCAGAAGAACCATTAGAACCTTTAATGTACAGAAGAGAATCAGGGAAATTGAAGAAAAAGGGGTTTTGAAAACACTGAGAGGCAGGTGTTTGACACAGGGGTTAAGGCACCACTTGATATGCCTGCATTCCATATCAGTGTCTGATTCAAGTCCTGGACCCACTTGTGATTCAGCTTTCTGCTAAGGCACATGCTGGGAAGGCAGTAGATTGTGGCTCAAGGAGCTGGGTCTCTACCACCCATGTGGGAGATCAGACTAGAGTTCCAGGCTCCTAACTTCAGCTTGGCACAACCCTGGCTGTTGCAGGTGTCTGGGGAGTGAGCCAATGGATAGAAGATCTCACTCTGTCGCTATCTCTCTGCCTTTGAAATAAAATGAAAATTAAGTGCATAATTTTTTTAATTATAAACTTTGTGTTGGCAGTGCCATCTATCAAGGAGATGTCCTTGTCGCTCCCCCTCTTTGTGGAGGAACAACACTAAACCCTGCTTAGGCTTCATATCCGAGTCACGGCACCATTATGTCGCTCCCCCTCTTCGCGGAGGAACAACACAGGACCCTGCGCTGTTCTTTTGTCTGCTCGGCCCTCCCCGGGTTTGCTGCTGGTTCTTCCCGGGTTGGCTACCGTCCCTCCCACCTCTGTGGAAGGGCGGTTCCCCCTGCCACTTTCCCCACTTCCGCGGGGGAGCGGCACACCGCCGGCCGGCTCTCTCGGGGGCTGCTCAGGTGTTCCTTCAGATAGATGTTCCTGGTGCATGTTGTCTCTCTCCTCCTGTATAGTCCTCTTCCACCAATCCCAACTCTGCTACCCACACGCCGAGTACGCTGCTCTCCTCCAATCAGGAGCAGGTCCTACAGTTTATTGGTTGAACTGGAGGCAGCTGTGTAGAAGCTGTTTACTCCTCTCCCAGCGCCATATTGTGGGAGAGCAGATGCATAGAATAAGTCTTAATTCGAGTAACAGTCTAATCCGAGTTGCTCCCCACATGTCCTCCCATATTAGAGTGAGAGATCTCCTTTGCTTTGAGAAACTGAGGAGTAGTGGTATGGAAATGATGAGCAGACAGAGAGAAGTCTGTGGGATGAGTAGGAGAAGCCCAAGAGAGGTGATCAGCAGAGAGGTGCCCAAGAGAGACAGGCTCTCAGCGTGGTGCTCACCTCAAGGCTTCAGTGGCAAGTCAGTGGCAAGTGCCCCTCGCTCTTCTGTGATTGCACTAGGGCAGCTGAGTATCTCTTGGTCTTCTTCTTGTCTTCTCTTGCCGAAACCCAAGTGAGCCTTGGTCTAATGTAGGCTTCCCCCTCTGCCGCCAGCCTCCTCTGGCTTCCTAGAACCGAGTCCCAGCACCCCTCTGAGGCTGACACTGCCTGCAGTAGGATTCCATCACTGGGGAATTCCAAAGCAGAGGGAGCTTCAGGAAGCAGTCCATGTCCACAAGTTTTAAAGGATCATCCTTAGCCATCCTGATACTTGTCACAGGGGTCCTACGACTCACTTTACCAGTGTGCTCAGCTCACTCAATATGCACAGGAAATTTAAAGAATTTCATGCTAATTAAGGAATAAAGAAGAGAGTGTTCTATTGCTATTAATATATTGAAGCAGGAACTGCAGTTTCCGAAGTTCGCACACCAGGAGTGCTCCTTCTTTGTCAGAGATGATCGTGGAGCATAGCAAAATGAAACGTAGAACCCACTGTGACAATGTAATTCATAGGCAGTCTAATGATATTCTTGGCCCAGTTTCCATGAGGTTTGCTGAAATTGAATTTACTTTCAAATGAGAAAGACTCTGATTCAATTTATTTCTGAGGTGGGCCAGAGCTTTCCAAATGAGAGCATTGGTGCTTCTGCAACAAAGGGACATTGTAGACTCTGGAAATTAACGACTTTAAAATGAATTAGCAATAAGGCTTTCCTTTTACTTAAATGCTTTTTAGAGTGATATCATTTAACAGAGATTTGTTATTCAAAAGGCAGAGTAACAGAAAGACAGACAGAGGGAAAAAGATTCCAAACTTGAGTGGCAGGGAACCAAGTACTTGGGCCATCATCCACTGCCTTCCCAGGCACATTAGGCTGGAAGCTGGATTGGAAGAGGAGCAGCCAAAGCAGTGGTTTAACCCACTGTGCCACAATGACAACCCCTAGGCTGTTGTCATTTTTAAATTCATTTTACTAAAGAAGACCATGATTTATATTTTTTCTGCATTTGCCTGCCTGGTCTCAGAGTCCCTAGAAAAGCTGCAAAGACCCCATTCATTTGTATGTACTGGGAGAGAGGAAATGGGAAAAGAGGAGGTGCCAGGCACCTGTAGTCTCTCTCTCTCTCTCTCTCTCTCTCTCTCTCTCTCACACACACACACACACACACACACTTGGTTTGCCAACTTAGGACAAAGAACCAGACTAAGTCAGCAGAGTGGTGACAGTGCAGCAGCACATGGGGCAGCCAGTCAGGTGTGCAGAGACTATGGGCACGTCTGAGGATGCCTGGTCTGATGTTTCCATGCAGAATAAGCAGCTAGAGAAAAGTGAAGGTGCTTGTGAATTTCAGGCTCTGCTGTCTGCAGTGTGGGGTGGACAGCCATCCCCCTTTTCCTAGAACTGTCCCAGTTTTAGCAATAAAAGTTCTGTCTTCTGGGAAACCCCTCAGGCCCAAATAAACTGGGCTTTCTGATCACCCTGCATGCCCCACCACTTCCCAGATTCTGCAATGAGGGGCTGAATGCTTATTTGCCATTTGGCATCAGCTGTTTTTCTCTCTGAATATCTTCTGTTGTACTGTTTCTACCCCTCCCTCATCCTTCTGCTCAGAAAAATAATTCTCTCTCTCTTTTAAAAGTGGTATATAGGGGCTGGCACCGTGGTGCACTAGGTTAATCCTCCGCCTGCGGTGCCGGCATCCCATATGGGCAACTGGTTCTAGTCCCAGCTACTCCTCTTCCAGTTCAGCTCTCTGCTGTGGCCTGGGAAAGCAGTGGAGGATGGCCCAAGTGCTTGGGCCCCTGCACCCACATGGGAGACCAGGAAGAGGCACCTGGCTCCTGGCTTCGGATCAGCACAGCTCCGGCCATTGCAGCCACTTGGGGAGTGAACCAACAGAAGGAAGATCTTCCTCTCTGTCTCTCCCTCTCACTGTCTATAACTATACCTGTCAAAAAAAATAAAAATCTTTTTTTAAGTGTTTTTAATTTTTTTTAAAAAAAGCAGTATATAAAGATTCAAATGCCACTTGCAATGCCCATATCTCTTATTGAAGTACCTGGATTTGAGTCCAGCTCCACTTTTGATTCCAGTTTCCTGCTAACAAGCAGCAGGTGATGGCTTGGGTGGCTGATGGATTGTGCTCCCAGCTCCTGGCTTTGGCCGGGTCCAGCCCTGGCTGTTGTGAGCATGTGGGGAATGAATCAATGCATGTGATATCTCTCTGCCCCTCTCAAATAAAACTAAAATTTAAAAGTGATTCAGTGAATTTGGAGTCATCATATTCATAGGGGCAGAAAATGGAATGGTGTCGTACAGGGCTGGCAGGAGGCAGGAGGTCATGTCTAATGGGTACAGAGTCTCAATTGGGGAAGCTGGAACCACTCTGATGATGAATGGGGGTGTTGATGGCATTAAGAGTGAATCTATTTAATGTCATTGAACTGTGCACCTAAAATTAGTTAAGACGATAAAAATTTATGCTATGAATATTTTACCATAATTTTAAAAACAATGAAAACACAAAAACTGGTCCAGTGAAACCAAGACCACACCGAGCTTCTATGACAAGAAAAACCAAGAAGAGGACATTTCCTGTGGAAGTGAGAGCTTGCTCTAGTAAACAATGCCACCCCCTAATTCTCCACAATGCTGTCTCACCTGGCCCCCTTTAATAACAGAGGTTCTGACAACCTTGCTTCACCAAAAAGATTTCTGTTTCAATCATCTTGTGAACAACTTCATTTTAGCAAGTGTGCCTTAACTTGAAAGTTTTATAAGTGGGACCAAAGGGAACCGCGTCTTGCCTCCTCCCTCATGAGGTACCTTGGAGAGTACCTGTGCTCTTTACCACCAGGCCCTCTGGACAGAGAATCCAGCCATCAGCCACACTGGGCTTGGTGGAGTCTACAGTCTGGGGAGCGTCCTGTGCTCCCACCTTAGCGGTGAGAGTCTGGAATCACAGGCCTTCCAGAGTTAAGGATGACTCCAGCCAGTGATTCTGCATGTCTTTTTGTGTTAAACAGAACCACACAAAGTGCCACCTCTTTGTCACGGGTTGTTGCCTTCCTCTTCTCCTAGGTGCATGTGCGAGGTCTTTGGAGTTCCAGCATCTAACAGATGCACTGCCTTGATGCTGGATGGGAAAGGAAGGTTCCAGAGATACACGGGTCCCTTGTCCTCATAAGCACAGGGATCCTCTATGCCAGGGGCCTAAAGGGAGCTATAGAAGCAACTTCCAGTACCACGCTGGCCAGAGCCTTCTCTCTGTTCATGCACCTGAACATCCCTGAGATGAAAGGTCGAGGGCTGAGAAAGGACCCGAGACCAAAAGGAATCAGGAGATGTGCATGTGAGGAGCAGCATCTTCTTTCCTTCTCTGCCATCTAGTCCCAACGTCCCCTTTGGTCCAGGGCACTGAGGTATCTGAGACTAGTTCTCACTTTCCTTCTCAGTTTCATAAACAGCAGAACATTGACTCCAAACAAAACAAAAACAAAGTAAATGCCACCTAGTATTCCATGGGCTCAGCGTGCTTTTGTTGTTGTTATTTTGTTTGCTTTGTTTCAATTTTCCCCAGGACTAAAAGGCAGTCGTTACTGAAATGGGATCCTGGCCCTGGTTCAGGGGGCAGATGCTTAAACTTCCCCTTGTTCCATTGAGCACCTGGCATTCAACAGGCACTTAATGAGCACCTGCTGGTGGCTGATTGAGTGCTGTTTGAAACACCTGGCAATGTTCCTGCAGCAAATGAAGCCAGGGAAGGGAATGCCTTTGCAAACCCGGAAGCCACAGGCATATCTTGAATGCAGAGACTTAGCCCATACCCAAGCATTGCCAGGGGGGAATAGGGACTCCGTAAAACAGGAAATCCAAGGTCTCACAGCCTCACCCCTGAGGGTTTTACCTTAATATCCCTTATATACCTTTGAAGTTTGGTGTCCTGTGGCCTCATCAAGGTCCATGCTAATATGGTGCCCATACCTGGGAGCGTGAAATGAGTGTATGTAGATAAGAGGTTTCTGGGGTGTGGGGAGGAGTATGGTGTCAAACAGCCGGCAAATTCTAGTAGGAAAGAGTTGTGAGATGAAACCTTCCATGACACATGGTTGTAATGAAGAAGAGGTCTGGGTCTGGAGAGAGAAGAAAGCCTTTCTCCTTCACTACTGTGGAGTGGGAAAAATAGGGGGAGGCATGGTGCGGTATCTGCTCCCTTTGTGTAAAGGAGAGCAGAACAGGCAAAGTGGGCTTCAAGGCGGGGTGATCCTAGTCATAGGAGCCTCCAGGCTGCCCTGCAGGACAGGTTCTCTTACCAGGAAGCACAGGAGCCTGGGGAAGAAACCAGTGCAGGGGGCAAAAGCATCCCTGAGTTTCCTCGGTTTTGTAAAGGGAAGAAGCACCAGACTCACAGGACTGGAGATTGCATGAGATCATATGCATGAAGCAGTTAGCATCGTGATGGAAAGCAGTCAGTCTCAAGATGTGTATTTGCACAAGTCTTAATGTACAGAGGGACATTCTGAGGCTCAAAGTAGGAGGCTGGGATGTATCCAGAAAGCACTCTTCCAACAGATCCTCTCTGTCCCAAAGCCTGTGTCTTTCCGTGATCACCGCTTCTGATCCCAACACAGCTCTTCCGTAATTAAGACATTTGAAATCTGAAGTTGTTTCCAACAGTTCAATAAATATTTGAAGCTTATTTAGTAGCCTGACTCTTAGTCTTTGTTTTGTGTAGATATGCTAGAATTAGCAACATTTGAGCAATTATCTGTGAAATTATCCTCAAATTATATTAGCATGCCTGTAGAATAGCAGTTTGCATGTAAATTAATCATAGGTGAGTTCAACACTACTGCCCTTAAAATGAGTCCCAAGGAATCCATAATGAGTGACTACTTGTTTTAGCAATTCCAGAAATTATGCAGTATGTGTGCAATCACTGCAGGCATTAGCAGGAAGTGGAAATTCCACTTACAGACAGGCTGAAAATACAGAGATAATCCCTGAAGTTTCCATCGTTCCTATTTTAGGAACAGATGTTCCTCTCGATCGTATTTGCATGCATTCTCACATGTTTTTATTTACTATCTAAACACAGTGAACATTAGTTCCAGCAATTCTCCTTAATTAAGGCTGAAATTTCATTAGAAAATCCATCATCCTGTCTGGTTGTAAGGGTAATACACAGGTCACTCTGACATCTGAGCCAACAGATAATGTAGAGAAAATGTATGATTGCAGGAAATTGACTGGAATACAGAGGACATGGTGAGACAACTTTTGCTCCTGTCTTTTCTGATCTAATGAAGCACCTTAGGTCAGGCTAAGGTCACTGGTGAGAAAAATGACAGAATCAGTGCAAACATCCTCCATAGCATTCATGTTGCCCTTTGCAATTTACAGTACCCCTCACGTTGATCCA